>NC_047121.1:49908271-50257285 GCF_902500255.1 Thalassophryne amazonica
CTTGGTGCAACAGCTCTCCAAGGTGTGATCACTCCTTTTTAGATGCAGACTAACGAGCCCCAGACAGCAAATAGATCCGGGCCGGATATAGTCCAACATCTGGTACCAATCCTGAAAACAGATCCGGTCCAGTTTTTGCACTCTGGCCCAGATCCGGCACGGCTCCGCTTTACAGTTCTGGAACAGATCCGGACGAGATCTGAACTGGATCCGCAAAACACCAACCGTTTACAGACCATATCTGGCACGGATCTGGGACAGATGTGGTCCGCATCCATATTTTTTTTCCCTCTGGTTGGTTTAAAAAAGTAACCGTTACTGCAACAATTTTTTTCCCTGATTTCTTATAGTGTTTCTTAAAGCCAGAAAGTTGCCATTTGAAATGACTTTAGTTTTATGTCATGTCTGTGATCTGTTTTTTTTCTACAAAATTAAACAACTGAATGAACATCCTCCGAGGCCGGTGATTCCATAATTTTTGCCAGGGGTTGTAGTTAGGGCTGGATCAGGTGACCCTGAACCATCCCTTAGTTATGCTGCTATAGACTTAGACTGCTGGGGGTTTCCCATGATGCACTGAGTGTTTCTTTCTCTTTTTGCTCTGTATGCACCACTCTGCATTTAATCATTAATGATTGATCTCTGCTCTCTTCCACAGCATGTCTTTTTACTGATTCTCATTTCTTTTTATGAAACATTAAGCAACTCCCACACTCATCTTCAACCGCTTAGTACAATTAAGGGTCACGGGGGGCTGGAGTCTATCTCAGCAACCATGGAGCGCGAAACGGGTACACCCTGGACAGGATGTGGATCTCTGGATGTGGGAGGAAACCGGAGCACCCGGAGAAAACCCACGCAAACACAGGGAGAACATGCAAACTCCACACAGAAAGGCCACAGGCAGGAATTGAACCCATGACCTTCTCTCTGTGAGGCAACAGTGCTAACCACTAAGCTTTGAAATGTAATCCAATTACTGATTACTCCTTGAAAAAGTAACTTAGTTATTTTACTGATTACTCAATTGTAAGGGTAACTGTTAGATTACTAGTTACTTTTTTAGTTTCTTTCACCAGCTGCCAACAACACCCGTGCCACCTCAACATGAAAATGATAACTTGTTTTGCCAATAGTCACCCTTTCTTGACTTCAATGAACATCAATACTTGTTTTCTAAAAAATAAAGACATCTTTTTTGACCTCATATTTAACTGTTGACAGCAGTGTAACAGTAAAATTTGCAATTTCTAACCTACATTGTTTATAAATATAACTGTTAAATTCTTTGTAACATTTTTAACATTTTTTCTAACATTTAAATTCTCTCTAAACATTTTAGTTGTTGAAATTATTCTTATTATAAGTTGGATTAGTCATAGTAGTAAGAAAAGGCTTAAAAACTGGACCTTTAATCTAGCGGTGTTGTCGGGGGGTGCTGCATCCCTGCCCAGCCAAGTCTCATGTTTTTTTTCATCCTCCCGTCACGAAATGATTCAAATTTTTGTGACAGGTTTTTTTTTAAACTCACTATTAGTAACCCTACTCCTTCCCCTAACTCTAACCATAACCACCCCAACCCCACCCCCATTGCACTTTTAATTACATGCACGGAATTAATTAGAATAAATTTGTGCTCCCATGATGAAAATTTTGAAGTTTCGTGGCAATATGACAAACCAATAGATTAATATTTCATGCTGCTGATTCACAACATGCCATGAGACTGGGTTGCTCGGCCCCATGCCCCCTTTCCATCTGGATTTGCCCCTGCTTTGGCGTTTGAGCACAAAGAATGGGCAATGTTTATTTGTGCAGAAAACACGACCAAATTGACAGGTAAGAAAGTTTAATTGCGTTTTTCATCATGTTGTCCTCAGAAAGAGAGTTTAGGTGCATTTGAGTGGAAAAAAGTTGTTGAAGTGTCGCGGATCAGCTGTTTTTAGCGAGCAGACACGGAGCAGCTCAACTCAGACTTTTAAATAAAGGGGAAAAAAGGATAAAAATGTCTTTGTAAAAGTTGTCTTTGTAAAAGGTGTGCTGTTGTCACCGTCACCATGCTTTGAGAGATAAGGACGAGTTGTAGCTGCTGCAGAAAACTGCGGATGAAAAGCTCGCAGCTCGCTGAAACTGGGCAGTTCAGTCAAACCCCGACCCCCGGCCCATGGGCCAAGTTTAATGCTGCGATCGACCCGCAATGCAAAAATAATAATAATGCGCAGTGACTTGGAGAAGTAACTTTAATCTGATTATTGATTTGAAAAGATTAGCACGTTATATTACTTGTTACTGAAAAAAAAAGATTAGAGTAACGTGTTACTAAGTAACTAAGTAAAGCATTACTGGCATCACTGGTTCTGGACTATAAGTCGCATATTTATTTATTTTTACCTGTGTGGGAGGTTCTGCAACTTTTTCTCTGGTGCAACTGAACAAAAAAAATCATGTGTTCATGGTTAATAATAATAATAACAACAACTATTTATAGAGGGCTTTCCTCGGATGATGAAAACAGTATGTAAATGCATTTAGCAAAAAAGAAACAAAAAATTATGCTATTTCTTTTTTTTACATTATTCATTTTGTTGGAGAAAAACTGTTGAATAACTTTTTCTTTAATTTTGCATAAAAATTCTTTGGGAGGCTATCTACAGACAAAAAAAATAACATCATTGTCCCTGAATCAGTCTAAGCTCCCCATAATGGCCAAAATGTCATTTTTCACACTTTCAATTTTTTGCAGAAAAACTGTTCAATAACTATTTTCATATAAAGATGCCGGGAGGGTGCACACTAATCTCAATGTTCTACAATCCTTCTAAACTCCCCCCGACCACCACCACAGGCGGCCCTGGAAAATGCCAAAAATGATATTTTACATTGTCATTTTATAGCTGAAAAACTACTCAGTAGTTTTTTCAAGTAGGGTCCATTAGTCCTAGGGTCTACTGGTCCTATTGTCCACTGGTCCTAACCTCCGTATATTATTTGATGGTGTATATTACAACCCCAAACTGATTTTAAAGTTCATAAATAAATGTAATACTTTCAAACAGCTAACAAACCACATCCAAATTTTGTTCATTTTACAAAAATACAACATATGATCCTGTTAACATAGACCATTGATCACCTTTGTGCTCTTGTCTATAAATCTGTTGAATTAAAACAGATCAACAGATAATGGTAATTCACCATAATTACATTTTTATTTTTTAACTGTCATACTTTTGTAACATTACTTAACCTATTTTAGTCCAACATATAGCCTACCATAAATGTAAAAACAACTTCAATATGCTCTCCTTAATACTAGGACTAGGACTAGTGGATTCTAGGACTAGTGGGAAGTACCTGATTTTTCCGTGATTCTGCATATATGTACATTCCTTGAATTAATACCTACCTACACAACGATTTTCAATGACCTTAGGTCACTCATTCCACTTTCACCATATTTGGTCAAAATGTCCAAAGGACATTTGTCCAAAGGACTTAATTTTGACCTAGTTTTTGTGTAACCCTGCTAACTAACAAACAGATGCTTGTGATCACATAACTTTCTTGGCTGAGACAGTAATGAAATCATGTTTCATGACGACACATGGATCGCGTTGTGATTTGCTGGCATGAAATCCACACAACAAACCAATGAAACATTGAAAGGTTGAAGTTTCCCAATTATCTGCTGTATGAGGACGCTTCAGAATGACAAGTCAGCATTTTTCCCAGGCTGCATGTGCACAAGCATACCCATGCATGACACCTGCTCACACATCTGCACTACCCTCCAACCAAACACACACACTCATAACCAAAAGTACAGCAACTGGCTGGATGGATTGGCTGTGGCTTTACAAGGTTGTGCTGGTTTACGCTGCCTAATTATTGTGCCAATAAATGAGCTGCAGAAAAATGGATTACCCAGTGGCACAGTGACAGTAATTCAAGCAATCCTCAGCACCCATAATGGAAGTTGGGAAGTATAATCTCCCAAGAGAGAACGAAGCTGCCTGCTCTAAAGAAGACAATTTGGATTTTTCCATGAAAATGCTGATTTAGCTTGAAAGCCATCAAAAGTGCTGTCACTTTAATGGACTACATGCACCATGCGTGTCCGCATTATTACTGTCCTTCTTAAAAACAGCAGTTAATATTCCTTATTTTTGTCCATGTAACCTTTACCAACACGACAAAACATCCTGCTGCACTTTCAAATTTTGCAGCAGGGTTGCTGTTTTTCCACCTTTTAACAGCAGCACATTTTTCAATATGTACATGAACTTTGCAAAGTGGAACATGCTCAGTGCATGTGTACGACATTTCACAAGCCCTTCATGGAGCTTGAGCCCAAGAAGAGGCACTTATCTACTGCGGTGTGTTCTGTGTTTGCATGTGTGCTCCTCTTTGCTTATATCAGAGGAGTTTCTATAGAAATACAGAATTGCGGGACTTTGATGATATTTTACATAAAAACACAAATATATTTAACTGTGAAAGGTAGCAAATATAATTTTAGACTGTATGAGTCCTTAAAGATCTTCTGTATGCAGTATTTTTATGTGATTTAAGCATTTCCAGAGTAATCAGCCACAAATGTAAAATCCATTTTTGATTCCAGTCCCAGCATTGTCAAAATTTCCTATTTCCAGCGGTGGGCACAGCCAACTGAAACGCTAGCTTCAATAACCATTAAACCACTAATTGAAAAAGTAACTTTTATAACACAAATCCGATAAACCACACAAAAAAATAGAAAAAATAAAAATTTGCAGAAGTACTGCTAACTGCTAACTTTTAGTATTGATTCGGTCATGATTATGCTGTCCGAGGGTCCGAGGGCATTTTTTGGACAGTTCACTTGCCTGGCATAAATGTTTTATTATTGCTGTTAACAGCTCTCCCTGCACCCCACAATCACATTTTATGTCTCTCTTTTTTCAGGACAACCTGTGCTTTGAGAATATATATGTTTTTGTTGTGTTTTATAAGTGTAATAAAGGTTTACAATCAAAAATAGGCAAGGAAAAAATAAAGCGAAAAATAATTTTCCACACACATTTATTCAAAACACACAGCAAACTATAATAAACAACTGTTTTGACATGTTATAAAGGTAATTTGAGGTCTTGTGTGAAAGACTGTACAACAAAAAGGTTCAAACAATAAACACAAATGCATATTTTGAACAATATATACAAAATGGTCTATGCGTTTTGTTATTTTGATATGGTAAACAAGTGCTTTACACAGAGAAAGCAACAGAGTTATCCAGTAACATTCATATGCAAACTAGTGGAGCAATCATGATAGTTGCACACTCTTTATTTGAGCATGTGAGATTGTCATCAGAGGCTCTCTGTGTGCTCCTGCTTTCACTGATCGCTGTGCGTAATGGTGCAGGGCGCATTGGAATAGTATGTACTCATTGGAGCACCCAGGGGTATTCTCAGGATCACAAACACAAAATGAACACACGAAAAATAAATAAATAAAACTAGGACTGCAAGCAGTCATATACGGGCCCTCGTTCTGCGTGACCGCCTACCCAGGGCAGTGTGTTCTCTTGTGACCACATGTGGGCATGTGTATGCAGGGGCAACCGCTCATCACACAGTTAAAATTTTAAAGAAATCACACAATGCATCAAGGAGTTATGACATGTTGATTGTTCATCCACTAGGGGGCACTCAGTGTACAAACAGAGGGGCTGGGTGTGTTCAGGAGCCAACCGTCATCATACATGTGAAGTTTCAAGTCAATCAGGCAAAGCATGAAGGAGTTATCATGACTTGATGTTCCATGGCAAAGGGTCAAAATGGTGGCACCATAGCAGCCACACCCTTCAACATAGAGAAAAGCTTTCGATAACTTTTGGTCAGTGTCATCTCTTGATGCTGTCAAAGAAATCTGAAGTGCATTGGACAATATCCCTAGGAGGAGTTCGTTCAAATACAAATACGGTGATCATCGCCTACGTTCAACAACTTGTTCTGCATGTTTTAGAAGTGGAAGGAAGTTCATGGGGTTAACTATGTGACTTCAGTACCTGTTTAAGTATAATGTTCCATGGCGAAGGGTCAAAATGGCGGCACCATAGCGGCCACACCTTTCAACATAAAGAAAAGCTTTTGATAACTTTTGGTCAGTATCGTCTCTGGGTGATCTGGAAGAAATTTGAAGTGCATTGGAAAAAATCCCTAGGAGGAGTTTGTTCAAATACAACATGTGGAAATCACGCCAAAATGACAAGAAAATTCAAAATGGCCGACTTCCTGTTTGGAGTAGACCCATGGTGCAAGAGACTTTTTTGTACGTCTATGCAAGTCACACATGTGTACCAATTTTCATCTCCCTACTCAGGACCTCTTAAAGTAAAAATAGGACATTTCCCACCACCACCGGGGGGCGCTATGGCGGAGGTGGGAACGTAAGATATGTAGACTTTCAAGGCAGAGCCCTCATCATGTCCAGCAAGTTTGAAGGATCTACGATGAAGTATGTGGGCGTGACAGCCGTTCGAAGTGAAATGGCGTGCTCCCAAAAGCTCGCCAAAGTTTGACGACCCCTAGCAGCCACGCCTTTTGACTTAATTAGAATCTTTTGATAACTTTTGATCAAATCCCTAGGACGAGTTTGTTCAAATATAAGTAGTGGAAATGGCCAAAAATGGCAAAAATTTGCTCAAAATCGAAACTTTAAATCAAAATGGCCGACTTCCTGTCGATATTTCACCATGACAGTAAGAGACTTTTTTGTGCGTCCTGGCATGGTAAATATGTGTAGCGAATTTCGTGAGGCTACGGTGAAAAAAGCCCAATGCGGAGGGGTTTTTGAAAATTTCTAGGGGGCGCTATTTCGCTGCGGCCATGTGCGACGCCCCTAAAATATCGAATTTCGGATCCGGCCGGATGACTTCGGAAAGTTTGGTGAGTTTTTGAGCACGGGAACAGGCCAAAATTTCGATTTTAAGAGTGAGAATCATAATAATAATAATAATAATAATAAACAGCGCAATTACAATAGGGTCCTCATAGGACGTTGTCTACTCGGGCCATAATAAATAAAACCCCCCAAACATTTTATCAAAAGCAGTAAATCGCAGTATTAATAGACAAAGTTTATCTGTGCATTATATTTATAAACTGTTAACGGAGCTACGACTCACCCGTATTGTGTTCATAAGCACAAAACCAATGCACGAAAAATAAATAAATAAAAATACTGACTTTTGAGCTGCTTACACACCATTTTTCTCCACATTGTAACTTCTTGTCTTCTTACCAGCGCTTGTGTGCTTTGATCTGTGAACCGGAAGTGTTAGCTAGCTCTCTGTGTTCATAAACAGGAACTAACATGTATGATTTTAGGGTTTACAAGCGTTTTTGACCGTTAAATGTTACTCACTGTACCAACAACAACAACAAAACGTAGCAGACTGAAAGTTAGTGGAACTAAATTTAGCAGAAACTAACTGGTCCACTGATGATTTTCAAAGTTAGCTGAAAAGCTAATCCACAAAAGAAAATGTTAGCTTCGCTAATTAGCGACTAGTGGATTAGTGGAACTGTGCCAACCACTGGGAAAAACACAATGGCACAAACAAGAAAATAAAAAGCTATGTAGGACTTCTTTCTTCTTCTTTGCAGCCTATGTTGAGTTCTGCAAAGTCTTTGATTTGGTTGATCAGCCTGCTTTCTAGAACATCCTGACAATTTGTGGGCTCCACATGATAGTCATAGTGACATCATAGTCAGCCTATACAGTGGAAGTGTGAGTGGTGTGCGGAACAGGGGAAAGGAATGCCGGTGTTCCTCAGGGATGTGTTGTGGATTCTGCGCTGCTCAATTCTTACATGGACTGGGTACTGGTAGGAATTGGGAAACCAGCAGCTTAGATCCCTTTGTTGGAAAGGAAAGTTTTGCTAACCTTGAATTCACAGATGATGCTGTGATCTTTGTGGAATCAATCAGAAACCTGATTGCAACAGTCAGGAGGAGTGAAGAATAAGGGTATGTGCATTTGCAATTGTTCTGGATGAAGACTAAGATCCAGGTTTTCACCGACTTCCTTACATTCAACCATCACAAGTGTATCTGTATACAGTGAAAGTACCAGGGGCGTAGCACCAAATTCTGGGCCCTAGGTACTAGTCATATTGAAGGACCCCCCCCCCCCCCCCCCCACCACCACTGTTATGTTCTTTTTTATTAACGCAAACACCAAATTTCTAATGCGTAGTCAAACCAGGTCTAAATCATGTATACCTTAGATCACACCTGGGAGTCAGAACCCTTTTTAAGGTTGGGGGAGCAATATTGAGTTGGGGGGTCTGGGGGACCAAATTGCACCATTTTTCTATGGTGCAATTTGGTGCATTCCCGTCTGTTAAAATGCACAGGAATACACCAAATTGCACCATTTTTCTAGAATTTTTCTAGAAAATGGTGCAATTTGGTCCCCCAGACCCCGCAACTCAATATAGCTAGCTTTCAAGCTCACCTCTCTTTTCAGAGAATTTGGTTAGCAGCTGCTTTCCCTCATTTAGTTTTCTTTCCCTGTCCTTTTTTCTCTTCTTTTTTGAAATCCGGACTTTGAGTTTTTAGGAAAGACATTTTATTTCAGCCTAAACATTAGGGCTGCAACTAACAAATATTTTACTAATCAGTTCATCGGTCGATTATTTTTTCAATTAATCATTTTGTTTTGTTTTTTTTACTTAAATGTGAGTTTTGCCATTATTTCTTTAAGTGACTTATTATTAAAAGGACTTTGTCATACAACATCAATGTTTGCCCTTGTAACAAAGTTATGATGTTATATTCTCGTCAAAAACACACCTGGAGTAGTGTTTTGTTTTATTTTGCACATACATACATCTCCGACACACCACAAAGAGATTTCCATCAGGTTTCACCCGATTATGAGCATTTTTAGATGCCTACAGCAACTATCTCAACCACTGACAACATATTACAGCAAGAGTCCATGAAAGTATTTTAAAGGCCTGACTAAAGTGTAATATGTTATATTTAATAAGATATTTTCATGAAAAAAGACACAAATGTGCAGTTTACTGCATTTTATTTTTTTCTTGCGTAAAAACACAGCTTAGATGTGGTTTGACCAAAACAAATTGTCATTAAACTTAAATAAAACAGGGATGAAGTGGAGGTTTAAGAGTCACTAGGTGTTCACAGGTAACAGTTATTTCTATATTTATTTATGTGCATTGTTAGTTGGTTTAATCTTTTCTATAAATAAAAATAAATGAATAAAATATTACAATTTGTAATACATTTGACTCTTTTATGACAATAAACGCTGAGCGATGAATTATTATACAGAAAGCAAATGTGCTGGCAGCTGCAACAGCTTAATGCTAACTTCAGCATTGAAAACGCCATAGACATGCTAATGCGTTAGCATTGGCCCCGTTTTTAAGTTATAAAATAAATTATTTTGCACTAAAAATAAATTGCTAAATAATAATAATAAAATAATAATTTGTTTTCTGCATGTTCATATCATAACAAATGCATGTGTGCATCTACTTAAATTCAGGGTCAAGTCAATAGTCAAACGGTTAAAAATTGTTTCACACACACGCTGGGAAGGGTGAAGGCAATGGTCAGTTGGCGGGTCCATGGAAATAGAGACTGGAATGGACGTCACGTGACTAGCGGCGTGGAGAGAGACCTTGATCCTGTTAAACAGAAGCGATATGAGGAGAAAAAGGGCAGCCAGTGCTTTACCATCAACTGCACGAACCACAAAAACAAATTCTCCAATACTAAAATGAACTGTACAAGAGCCTTAATGTAATTATGTAAAACAAATGTCTATTTTAAAGTCGTTATGCCGCAATTTAATGTCAATATACTGAGACTATAACTCAACGCCATAAGTTCTTTTCATTAAGCTGCGTTCACATGCGGAAACAAACATGTTTAAATATATTTATGTCTATATATATACTTGCAGCTGTTGTTTAATATGATATGTACATGGTGGTCACAGGAGGCATTTAAATTTGAACAGTGTGGTTGGAGGGGATGGAGGAGGTACTTTTTACCCTGACTGAGAGTCAAAAGTCAGAAATTCTGAATGGCTTTATATCTACTTGTAATAAAATGTTAGTAAAAATCATATATATGTTGTTGTCATTAAAAGACTAGCAGTAATATTACAGTTGAAAAAGCAGCAAGGTAAATGAGCACAATGGCAAGACTTCAGATTTATATTTTAATACATAAGGATTTTTTTTTATCCAGACATGTATGGGTTTGTTAAACCTTTTAATTAGCATGAATACAACTTACAAGCGTCATTTATAAAAATCCATCGAGAATTATGATGACAGGAAAAAAAAAATCACAGTAAATGAACAGAATGGAATATTTTCCACAAATTTCCACACTTTACATAAAACATTTTTTTCTACCTAGACATGTATGGGTTCATTAGAAAGAGCAATTAAAGGGCTTTAAAACAAGCCTACTTTTATTAAAATTTGTTAACAAATAGCGACAATAAAGCGAGAAAAGCAGTTTGTCGTAATTTCCCCAAATTTCTGCATTTTACATAAAAGTTTTTTTCCACCCACACATGCATAGGTGCATTGGAAAAAGCTTTCAAAGGGCTTTGAAACAAGCCTACATTTATTAAAATCCATTAAGAAATAGTGACGCTAGTGCAAAAAAAGCAGTCAGTTTATTATTGATGAGCTGCACATTTCCACCCTTAGTAATGGCGCCTTCCTGTCCTGAGTGACGCTAATAGATAGAGGTGCACATGTCCATTCCAGTCTATATTTCCATGGGCCGGTCAGCCCTGCCAGTGAGGTGTCCCTTATTTATTTTTCAGAGAGTTGGCAACCCTAGGTGTCACCTGTGTGCCTGGACTAAACCATTGTACAACTGTGCAGGGGTGGAAGGGCCCTCAGAGATCTTTCAATATTATTATTAGAGCAGAATTATGTTTTGCAACATTTATACATTCATTCTAATTATATTCTTTTACAACATGAATTGTATGGACATTAATAACATGCAACACAAAAATGTATTTGTCAGTTTTTTTGTGCCCCCCCCCTGGGCCCTGGGTACATAGTACCCTTTACCCCCCCGTCCGACGCCCCTGGAAAGTACTGAATGTGCAGAGACGTGTAGTTCACATATATTAATATTCTTTTCTCAAGATCCTCAGTCTTTGAGATCAGGCAACACCTAGGAAGAGCTTAGAGGTCACTGGACTAAGATGTTTGGCAATGCAGATACCTTTGCAGAAGATTGGAAATCCAAGTCTTTAGGGTCCTGAGCATGCAGGTCCCTCTGTGTTGAGGAATCCAGCAGCTGGAGAAGGTCAAGGGAATGCCCACTTTTTACCTGGTTACAGCAGATAGATGGTTACTACCCAGGGGAGGGGATGGACTAGTTGTCCGTGTTATGTGGGTGGTTGCCACTCATGACCCTAGGTGGTTGTTTAGTATGGCGGATGCAGCACCAGAGCATACTCCCAGACCTAACCTGCACGTTACCTAGCATCACCCTGAAATGACTCAACTTTGCCACATACTGTAATATTCAGGCACTACTTTTATAAAACCTTGTGGAAAGTAGACTTCAGTTCCAGTTGCTGCTCTTCTGCCAACCCATGTATAAAAGCACAGAGGCTGTTGAAAACAGGTATTCATGGGGGACTTCTGAGATGCAGAGTTAAGACAAACTTTAAAATAGCTCTGTGTGACCATATGTCTGGTACATCTGTCTCCTGCGCTCATAACGGTCATCACTGTATAAACCTGGTAGCTTTGTGGACAGACCTGCCTGAGCTGTGGCACCATGGCATCTTTGTGGTGCACATGAACTATTTGTGTCCCTGCAGTACCTGCACAATTCTAACAGCGGAAAAAAAATGTTTGAAGGGTATTGTGTCTGTTTAAGGGGCATATTGTGCAAGACAGTTTTATGTACGAGGTCTATTAGAAAAGTATCCGACCTTATTATTTTTTTCAAAAACCATATGGATTTGAATCACGTGTGATTAAATCAGACATGCTTGAACCCTCGTGGGCATGCAAGAGTTTTTTCACGCCTGTCGGTTACGTCATTCGCCTGTGGGCAGTGTTTGAGTGAGGAGTCGCCCACCCTCTCGTCGATTTTTTCATTGTTTAGGAATGGCTCAGAGACTGCTGCTTTGTTTGATCAAAATTTTTTCAAAAACTGTAAGGCACAACTGAGTGGACACCATTCGATAAATTCAGCTGTTTTTCGGTAAAAATTTTAACGGCTGATGAGAGATTTTGGTCTGGTAGTGTCGCCGTAAGGACGGCCCACGGCGCCTAACGGCGATCTGCGCTTCGAGGCGGCAGCGTCTCGCCTTTTCAAGTTGAAAACTTCCACATTTCAGGCTCTGTTGACGCAGTAAGTCGTCAGAGAACAGAGAACTTTCAGAAGAAGTCGGCATGAGGAGTTTATTCGGACATTCCATTGTTAACGGACATTTTGTAATGAAAGAACGTGCGGGCAGAGTCGCATGTTGGGCCAGACCCGACCGCGGGGGGTCGCGACAGGAAAAACACCTCCGTTGGAAACCTTAACGGGCAAGTTGGAACATGCCCAAGCTGTTAAACAATTTCTCAGTTACTCACTTTCTGAAAGCCATCAAAAGCCGCCTGAATTTTACAAATGGTTTTCAACACGGAGGTGTTTTTCCTGTCCTGTCGACTCGGCGAATTTGCGCGCACGTCTTTCATTACAAAATGTCCTTAAACAGTGGAATGTCCGCATAAAGTCCTCATGCCGGCCTCTTCTGAATCTTCTCTGTTCTCTCACGGCGTCCTGGGTGAATTAAGCCTTAAATTAGGATGTTTTCAGGTCGAAACAGGCCGACGACGGTGCCTGGAAGCGCTGCGCGATGTCCCGCTCCGTGGGAAGTCCTTACAGCGACAGAAACACCCCATAATCTCTCATCAGCCGTTAAACTTTTCACCGAAAACCAGCTAAATTTCTCAATTAGTGTCCACTCGGATATTCCTCACAGGTCCAGAAAAAATTTTGATAAAGCAACGCGCGCCGTCTCCAGCAGCGTGTGAAACAATGGAAGTCAGCCGAGAGGGCTGGACCACATCTCACTCAAGGCCTGCCCACAGGGAAATGACGTCACCGACACGCGTGAAAAAACTCACGCATGCGCACGAGGGTTCAAGCATGATTGGTGTAATCGGACGTCATTCAAATCCATATAGTTAAAAAAAAAATAAAAGGGCGGGTTTCTTATCTAATACACCTCGTATATTCTACATTTTAATTTGGGTAGGTTTCATTTACTGTAGAACAGTGTTTCAAAATCCTGCTTCTCACGTTCCAAAGTACTTCACTTTTTCCATTTGTTCCTGCTGTAACTGCACACAATGAACCAAACCACATCTTTCCAGCCAGGTGTTGATTAGCTAAACACACCTAACTGAGCTGATCTGGTTTGAGTTGATCAGGTGACGAATAGAAACATACAGTACTTTGGGTTTGAGGACCAATATTGGGAAACACTCCTGTAGAACATTCTCAAAGTTCCAAGTCTGTACTTGTAGAAACAGCCCCTAAATTTAGATCTCAAATGACTTTTTCTTCACATTTTCTGGACATATGAGGATGCTCATTTCATTTGTGGGGTTTCAGGGTCTGTTTGTTTTAATAGAATACATCACTTCATTGTCTGTTGAGTATTTTTGGCTAAAAATGTTTGTTTTCAGGACACCTATTGACCTATACTGGCTTTCTGACAAGGAACATAATATGAAGCTCTCTAAAAACAGCAACGATGGCCTTGGTGGCTACCAGACCTAGGGCTTGGAAATTAATGATAATCACAAAAAGCTCATTTCAAGTGAAATGTAACATCAACATACATATGTTGAGCGAGATGGAGAGTGAAAGGAGAAATGTCTTCTTCAGCTACATTCATACAAAATCCTTTTGATTCGATTCGATTTGAAATCCACACATATGTTGGAGAATGACAGTGAGAGAATGAAGAAGTGTCTGCTTTGGAAATACTCATGCAAAATCCTTTCCATGTGGTTATGTGGATTTGGGACTGTTATTTGAGTTTTAGAATACGTATATAAGGTAAGCTCCATTTGGCTGCTCCCTTGTTTCACTCAGGGACAACATAGCAGATTTGAGGTGGATCTGCATGTTGAGTTGGCAGATGTTTTACATTGGATGGGACCAGGAACCTTCTACACTGAAAACAAGTAAATTTAACCGCTTGGCCACCATCGCTGCCTTTGAGCTCTAGAATGTATATCTGCTATTAAACAATTAGAAAACAGCAGTTTATTTCTCTGATTTAGTCTCTTTAGTTTAATCTATGTTTGCTTTGTGTTTTTTTTTTTTTTACTTTCACTTTTGATACTCTGTGTGCTTCTTACCCTGTGTGCCGCTATACAATACTGCTGGAACCTCAATTTCCCTGAGGGAGTCTTCCCAAGGGATCAGTAAAGTTCTAGCTAATCTAATCTAAATGCATTTGCATGACTTTGTGTCATGCCTGGGATACTTTTTTTTTCAGTCTCTTTTGCTCACTCACTCGTTCCTTAAGACCAGTATTACAGAAGGTAAAATACTTTCAGGATTAACACAAGAAACAACAAAGTGATGAATTTAATGAGATTAGTTGAATTCTTGTTATCTGATATAACACACACATGGATATTGTGTGCGAGAGACAATCAGGAGGATGTTGTTTGCAAAAGACTGACAATATCAACACATCTAAATCTGACGCACGAGCGTGGAAGCTCAGCAGTTGGAATTAATATCAGTGGATGTTGGTAAGTAAAAGGGCTTTTATCTTTATCTGCTATGTGTGTGTATATGTGTGTGTGTGAGTCATAAATGTGAAGAGGCAGTGATTCACCAGACGTTAGCAAACAATCACTGACCTAACGCTTTACTGAAGGTCAGACGATGGAAACATTAAATCTTGTGATATGAAGCTAATAATATGAATAAAGTTTAAAAATTTTATATAATTTATAATTAATTACAGAAACATATTGAATGCATAACATAAGTATGCAGATCAACTGTCTCCAGTGTTCACAGACATCTTCAACACCTTACTGGAGACTTGCCAGGTGCCAGCATGCTTCAAGACCTCCACTATCATCCCCATCCCCAAAAACAAAGAACTTCAGGTCTTAATGACTACAGACCCGTCGCCCTGACCTCTGTGGTGATGAAGACCTTTGAGCACCTTGTCCTCACACACCTCAAGGCCATATCTGACTCTCACCTGAATCCTCTGCAGTTCGCCTACAGAGCCAAAAGGTGTGCAGACGACGCTGTCAACATGGCCCTCCACTTCATCCTCCGGCATTTGGAGTCCCCAGGAACCTATGCCAGGATTGTGTTGGTGGACTTCAGCTCTGCTTTCAATACGAACATCCTGGCCCTGCTGCAGGACAAGCTCTCTCATCTTGGCATGTCTGACTCCACCTGCGGGTGGATCACTGACTTCCTGTCTAACAGGAGGCAGCATGTGAAGCTGGGGGAGACACACTCAGACACACGGTCCATCAGTACTGGATCCCCCCAAGGCTGCATTGTTTCTCCTCTACTCTTCTTCCTGTAAAACAACAGCTGCACCTCCAGTCACCAGTCTGTGAAGCTGAAGTTCACGGACGATACAACCCTCTTTGGACTCATCTCTGATGGGGACAAGTCTACCTCCAGATGAGAGATCGATCACATGGTGTCCTGGTACAGACAGAACAATCTGGATCTGAACGCCTTCAAGACAGTGGAGATGGTTGTTGACTTCAGAAAGAACCCAGTTCCGGCCGCCCCATCACCCTGTTTGACTCCCCAGTTGCCGTTGTGGAGTCCTTCCGTTACCTGGGATTCACAATCACCCAGAACCTCAAGTGGGAGCTGAATGTCAGCTCTCTCACCAAGAGAGGACAACAGAGGATGTACTTTCTGCAGCAGCTAAGGAAGTTCAACCTGCCAAAAACAATGATGGTGAATTTCTACACTGCCATCATTGAGTCCATCATCTCCTCTTCCATCACCATCTGCTACGCTCCTGCCACTGCTAAGGACAGGAGTAGACTGCAGCATTTCATCCATGCAGCAGAGAGGTGATCGACTGAAGTTTGCCATCCCTACAGGACCTGTACACCTCCAAAGCCCTGAGATGAGCAAGGAAGATAGTGGTCAATTCCTCTCACCCAGCACACACACTTTTTGTCACCCTCCCCTCTGGCAGACGGCTGAGGTCCATCAGGACTAAAACCTCAAGACACAAAAACAGCTTCTTTCCATCCACAAATGGACTCATACACAATACCAGAGACCCCCACTTACTCTGCCTCCCTCCCCCACTACCATAAAGTGCAGATCCCTGCACTGAAAGGTACTGTACATCTGTACTCCAATCACCTGTTTTTGCACAGTCCCATTCCATTCCATTTTATTTAGTTAATAGTGAATATAGTCTTGTGCATTTGACTCTTTTTACTTCTTACAGAAGTGTTTTTCTTTTTGTATTGTTTATGCGCCAATAACACCAGCTCAAATTCCTTGTATGCACGAACTTACTTGGCAATAAATTCAATTCTGATTCTGATAAGCTGTCCTAATGGATGGGTATTTAGGCACTGACATCTGAATCCAGGAACAAAGGCCAAGGTTGGCGCAATCTGAACTCACATCAGCTAGTTTTCAGGTGTGGTCTGGGTGCATGCGCTGGTACCGGATCCACCACACAATCAAACCACCTTAGGTACTGTATGCCAACCACCCAGACAGACAACCGGTCCATCCCCACCCCTCAAAACTATAAAGTTGTGAACTTATGTCTTGAATATCTTGGGTCTGAAACAACTTGGTGTCAGGAAATCCTACAGTGAAGGCGATGGATCCATGCACATAAATGGATGCCATTTCTATAACTCCTGTAATCTGCAAGCTAACAAAACTAGCCACTGAAGTTCAGTGCCTCACCGCTGTCTCAATGAGCAGCATTAAGATCAAGCTTGGAGCCTATTTATTGTGACGTACCAATGCTACACCCTGCATTGCTACACTATATGGTGGCTCAGTGGTTAGCAGCACTCACAACAAGAAGGCCTGGGTTTGATTCCATCCAAGCCCAGTTAGAGAGACTTTATTTGCCATTTGTACTCACATGCAAGGTTTGTGTACATAGGAATTTTTGTGCAGCACTCTCGAGTAAATATATAAGGTATACAAGTATAAAATGGATATTTTCTTACCAGGTGCTCCTAAATATATATATATATATATATATATATATATATATATACTCGTATATATACAGTAGTGTTCAGAATAATAGTAGTGCTATGTGACTAAAAAGATTAATCCAGGTTTTGAGTATATTTCTTATTGTTACATGGGAAACAAGGTACCAGTAAATTCAGTAGATTCTCACAAATCCAACAAGACCAAGCATTCATGATATGCACACTCTTAAGGCTATGAAATTGGGCTATTAGTAAAAAAAGTAGAAAAGGGGGTGTTCATAATAATAGTAGCATCTGCTGTTGATGCTACAAACTCAAAACTATTATGTTCAAACTGCTTTTTTAGCAATCCTGTGAATCACTAAACTAGTATTTAGTTGTATAACCACAGTTTTCATGATTTCTTCACATCTGCGAGACATTCATTTTGTTGGTTTGGAACCAAGATTTTGCTCATTTACTAGTGTGCTTGGGGTCATTGTCTTGTTGAAACACCCATTTCAAGGGCATGTCCTCTTCAGCATAAGGCAACATGACCTCTTCAAGTATTTTGACATATCCAAACTGATCCATGATACCTGGTATGCGATATATAGGCCCAACACCATAGTAGGAGAAACATGCCCATATCATGATGCTTGCACCACCATGCTTCACTGTCTTCACTGTGAACTGTGGCTTGAAGTCAGAGTTTGGGGGTCGTCTCACAAACTGTCTGCGGCCCTTGGACCCAAAAAGAACAGTTTTACTCTCATCAGTCCACAAAATATTCCTCCATTTCTCTTTAGGTCAGTTGATGTGTTCTTTGGCAAATTGTAACCTCTTCTGCACATGTCTTTTATTTAACAGAGGGACTTTGCGTGGGATTCTTGCAAATAAATTAGCTTCACACAGGCGTCTTCTAACTGTCACAGCACTTACAGGTAACTCCAGACTGTCTTTGATCATCCTGGAGCTGATCAATGGGTGAGCCTTTGCCATTCTGGTTATTCTTCTGTCCATTTTGATGGTTGTTTTCCATTTTCTTCCATGTGTCTCTGTTTTTTTTGTCCATTTTAAAGCATTGGAGATCATTGTAGATGAACAGCCTATAATTTTTTTGCACCTGCATATAAGTTTTCCCCTCTCCAATCAACTTTTTAATCAAACTACACTGTTCTTCTGAACAATGTCTTGAACATCCCATTTTCCTCAGGCTTTCAAAGAGAAAAGCATGTTCAACAGGTGCTGGCTTCATCCTTAAATAGGGGACACCTGATTCACACCTGTTTGTTCCACAAAATTGACGAAGTCACTGAGTGAATGCCACACTACTATTATTGTGAACACCCCCTCTTTTTTTTACTAATAGCCCAATTTCATAGCCTTAAGAGTGTGCATATCATGAATGCTTGGTCTTGTTGGATTTGTGAGAATCTACTGAATCTACTGGTACCTTGTTTCCCATGTAACAATAAGAAATATACTCAAAACCTGGATTAATCTTTTTAGTCACATAGCACTACTATTATTCTGAACACTACTGTATAAATATATATATAATAGGTTAGGTTAAAAAAAAATGTTCTAGTTAACTACACCAAGACCTGGAGAAACTGCATTTCATTCTACCTGTAAGGGTCGAGTGACAATAAAAGTGAGTCTGAGTCTGATATATATATATATATATATATATATATATATATATACGAGGGCTGTCAATAAAGTAACGGTCCTTTTTATTTTTTTCAAAAACTATATGGATTTCATTCATATGTTTTTACGTCACACATGCTTGAACCCTCGTGCGCATGCGTGAGTTTTTCCACGCCTGTCGGTGACGTCATTCGCCTGTGAGCACTCCTTGTGGGAGGAGTCGTCCAGCCCCTCGTCGGAATTCCTTTGTCTGAGAAGTTGCTGAGAGACTGGCGCGTTGTTTGATCAAAATTTTTTCTAAACCTGTGAGACACATCGAAGTGGACACGGTTCGAAAAATTAAGCTGGTTTTCAGTGAAAATTTTAACAGCTGATGAGAGATTTTGAAGTGATTCTGTCGCTTTAAGGACTTTTCACGGTGCGAGACGTCGTGCAGCGCTCTCAGGCGGCGTCATCAGCCTGTTCAAGCTGAAAACCTCCACATTTCAGGCTCTATTGATCCAGGACGTCGTGAGAGAACAGAGAAGTTTCAGAAGAAGTCGGTTTCAGCATTTTATCCGGATATTCCACTGTTAAAGGAGATTTTTTTAATGAAAGACGTGCGGACGGGTCCGCGCGTCGGGACGCAGCCGACGCGACGCTCCGCCACAGGAAAAACACCTCTGTTGAAAGCCTTAAGGACAAGTTGGAACATGTCCTGCCTGTTAAACAATTTCTCATATACTCACTCCACTGAAAGCCATCAAAAGCCGCCTGGATTTTACAAATGGTTATCAACACGGAGGTGTTTTTCCTGTGCCACCGCACCGCGTCGGCTGCGTCCCGACGCGCGGATCCGTCCGCATGTCTTTCATTAAAAAAACCTCCTTTAACAGTGGAATATCCGGATAAAATGCTGAAACCGACTTCTTCTGAAACTTCTCTGTTCTCTCACGACGTCCTGGATCAATAGAGCCTGAAATGTGGAGGTTTTCAGCTTGAACAGGCTGATGACGCCGCCTGAGAGCACTGCACGACGTCTCGCACCGTGAAAAGTCCTTAAAGCGACAGAATCACCTCAAAATCTCTCATCAGCTGTTAAAATTTTCACTGAAAACCAGCTTAATTTTTCGAACCGTGTCCACTTCGATGTGTCTCACAGGTTTAGAAAAAATTTTGATCAAACAACGCGCCAGTCTCTCAGCAACTTCTCAGACAAAGGAATTCCGACGAGGGGCTGGACGACTCCTCCCACAAGGAGTGCTCACAGGCGAATGACGTCACCGACAGGCATGGAAAAACTCACGCATGCGCACGAGGGTTCAAGCATGTCTGACGTAAAAACATATGAATGAAATCCATGTAGTTTTTGAAAAAAATAAAAAGGACCGTAACTTTATTGACAGCCCTCGTATATATATATATATATATATATATATATATATATTACAACGTACCAGATTAATGAAGATTGTGAACAGCAATTATTGCACACTTTATAGTCCAAACACAATGGATATTGCACAGATAATAAAGTGTACACTGTACATGTAGAACAAACAGATATTGCACCAATGAATGTCATTTCAAAGGGACTAAAATATGGCACATTAGGTTTTAGTTGTGTGACAAATATTGCACAGTTGATTTTGGCTGTAAACAGTCCATTACTGTGAGTTTCTATGTTATGAGTTTTCATGTTCTCCTCATGTTTGCAGACTTTTCCTCTATGTACTCCAGTTTCCTCCCACCATCAAAACATGCACATCAGGGTCAAGCTCATTTCTCTGCCCCTTGACAAGGCAGCGTTTTCTGAACTGGAATTGGTCCCAGGCCAGCCACTGGACTGTAGTTGCCCTTTGCTCCTTGTGGTTTTGATTCTAAATGCAGTTAGGACGGGTTGAATGCAGAGGACAAATTTTCTGTATATTTTATGCATGTATGACAATAAATGAAATGAATAATAAATTAAATGAATAATTAAAATAGAAATAATGAAATTAAATATAATGAAATTAACTAATAAATAAAAGAAATTACAGTAAAAGGTTCTCTGTATTTGTGGCAATTGACAAATGTTCTTATTATTGGAAAAGTGGCGCATTTTTTCTAATTTTACTTTTGTCAGCTGACGGAGTTACTGACTTCTGCAGCTGTGATTGGAGAAACTGCAATGTGTCTCATCGTGGCATGAACTCCAAACTGAATTCAAGTCACGGCATGCCTGTCAGTCAGGTGCATCCTGCACAATGCATTTGATTTTTAGCTTTGAAAAAGTCAAAATCTCTCCTTCGTGACAGCTTTTGCCTCAGTGTCACAGGAAGGGACTGGACCTGCAATGCATTTCACAATTTTCTCATTTCCATACATTTTGTGATGTTTAATTTACCTTACTATTGTGAGATGGGTACAGAATTACCTGTGAAAGAATTCTTCCACATTCCGTTAAAAAAAATCTCTACAGGCTTGGTGCGTGGGTACATTTATTCTTTCTCAGCTGAGAAATCCAGAGTTCGGCTTAAAATGTGCTGACATCAAGAACCACATGTCCGTATTTCTGCTTTTACTTTCAAAATCTGAGTTGAGCTCGTTCAGTTTGGCTGGTATATCCACGAGGGGTCAAAGGTCAAGTAAACACGCACCATCGGACAGTTCTCAGTTGCTCTTCGCGTGGCTCCAAGAAAGAGCACCTCTCTGGCAAGAGTTCAACAAACTGCCACGGCGCTTTCCTCTGACTTAACCACTGCAGTGTGCCAACTCAAATCACTACAAACACCATCAATCTCATCCAGTAATGACTTGAAGAAGTAGTGCTGCAGTGCCTTTGTCCTTGTGGACTTAACCATCTTCACTACTAGTGTTATACTCTGTGAAAAGTTCACAACTTTTTTTCTCAAACTCTTTCCAACTCTGGAAAATCAGGATATTTGGTGCAGAGAGCAATAAATCCAGACTGTGTTCCCATCACAGCTGAGGATCCATCTGTTGTCATAGCAACTATCTTATGAATAGGAATGTCATTGTTTCCACTTTACAATTTGAATTCACTGAAAAAGCCCTCGCCTGTCGTCCTCTCCTTCAGCGGTAAAAGTGAGAGTTCGCATTCTGAATCGACAAACTCGGTGTCGCAGACCGAACGGTCCAGCTTGTCTAAGACAGAGTCTCTTCACCCAAAGCGATCAAATGGATTAATGGGATTATTATCCATCAGATGATAAGGTAAAGCCTCTTAAATCATTCTGAAATCAGTTTTAAGCAAAAACGAGGTGATAATCCATGAACCGCGGCTGATGACACATACGCAGTGAAGGCAGGGTGGACCGAGTTTGAGGGGGGACCGTTTGGTTGGCGACACCGGACGTCTGCCATGCTGGAGACACTCACAATGTTGCAACAAAAAAAAAAAAAGAAAGAAAGTATTTTCACAATTTTAAATTATTAAAGTGTTATGTCAAATTTGCTATCATTGTTTCGGTAGGAGAGGCTACCACTCGATGAAGTTACAGTCAGATGGGCTGAGTCACAGATGGTGTCAGTGACAGGTCAGACCAGCCAGGTCTAACAACAGTCTTCACCTCTCAGCATAAAAATATTCCCATTGTTGTAAAAGGAGGCGTTTTTAGCTGGTGACAGTGCTATAAGCCGTGGCAGGTAGCAAGAGCGACTTGGCCAGTCTTGATCATGTCAGGTCGAGCGTCTCTTCTCAGACATAAACTCTTTGTTCTTCTCTGTTTATGATGAACAACATGGAAGTCTCCAACATGACCAACTTCCTGCTTTGTGATGTCACATGAAAACAATCTATCAGGAGAAAAGTCTTTTTTCTTGGTACCCGAGGCCATAAAATATGGCCATCGGGTATTGCGAAGACTTTGCGTCTGTCTGTCTGTCTGTCTGTGCTCAACATAAGTCCAGTCCTGTTACTGCCAGAGTCTTCAAATTCACTGGGAACATTCTTGGAACACAGACCTTGGACAAGTTCAGAGATGGCTAACCTGGACATATTTTCAGAGGTATTTTAAGAGGTTAAAAACTCACATTCTGTTTCATCCTGGTCGTTTTTTTTTTTTGTTTTTTTTTGAGTGGCGGGGGTGATATCCAATCAGAGTAGAGTGGCACAGTGACATCAGTGGCAGGTCTCTGTAAAACCACTTCATTTATGTGTTTGTATAACATGTTTCTCATACATTCTATAAAAGCTAGCAAGAAATACACACTTCTAAAACTGAAAACAGTGTTTTTGAAACCTAATAACAGCTCTGAAGTGATTTACAAGACATTTTGCAGATGTTAGCGTGGGTTATGTCACAGGTTAACTGCAAACCAGTAAATACAACCCCTGGCAAAAATTATGGAATCACCGGCCTCAGAGGATTTTCATTCAGTTGTTTAATTTTGTAGAAAAAAAGCAGATCACAGACATGACACAAAACTAAAGTCATTTCAAATGGCAATTTTCTGGCTTTAAGAAACACTATAAGAAATCAAGAAAAAAAGATTGTGGCAGTCAGTAACGGTTACTTTTAGACCAAGCAGAGGAAAAAAATATGGAATCACTCAATTCTGAGGAATAAATTATGGAATCACCCTGTAAATTTTCATCCCCAAAACTGAAGTTATCATTCTGATAGTCCACCAGAGATGCCTTTGGCATCAGTTTTTGGTCCATACAGCAAAGTGTCCTGAATTAGGCTTTCGAGAAAAATATAATGGGAAGTACCAGCATAAAAGTTAAGGAAAGTGGCTTGGGACCAGATGAGTATTAGCTTACTTCCCCAATCAGACAGGAACATGACAAAGCACCAAAGTGCCGTTCGTTCTTTCCAGTGTGCAGTTGGGTGACTTGCATAGCAGCACCCTGACACTGGTGTGTCAATGTGTGTGAGCATGAATGGGTGAATGTGAGGCATTGTAAAGTGCACTCAGCCAAAAGCACTACAGCAATGCAGTCCATTTACAGTTTATTACAAATATAGTGAATCGTAAATCGTCGTCCTGCTGACAGCAGCACTGTCACTTGACAGTCTGTATGGACGGACAAAAAAGAGTCCAACACTCTCGATCCGAGGACCAAAGGGAAGTGACACTGCCAAACTGATCTTGTAATGTACTGACTATGACAGCCAAGTCAGACTCATGTCAGTGGGACAACTACATCATCATTCAGCTAACCTTGAAGAAGTGACAAAACCTGAAAGATTTGTTTTTTGGGAGGTTTTATTTATTTAGCCTTTCTACAATGAAGGCTCTTTTGTACAAATCCTGATAGTGCAGCATATATTTACAGATATTTAATAATGTGATATAGTTTTCATATTGAAAACTATATCATATTATTAGTTGGATCATAAAGATTCCATAAAGGTATAGTTTGAACTATCTTTGATTGAATGCTATGAAGTTATGGGGTAAAAACAGCAAAATTGGTGACAAAGGTTTGTACACCGTTTGTACATCAGTTTGTACAGGGGTCAAAAGATAAAGTTACTCCAATTTTGCCAAAAAGTGATACAAATCATTGGTTGAGCTAATACAATTAATAAAAGGAATAGTTTTGACTGTGTTGAATGTTTACTGTCCAAAGTAAAGGTCAAACAAGGTCATTGTCCATTGGCTTTCTAGGTATACAAGTATAAAATGGATATTTTCTTACCAGGTGCTCCTATATATGTATATATATATATATATATATATATATATATATAGAGAGAGAGAGAGAGAGAGAGAGAGAGAGATATATATATATATATATATATATATATATATATATATATATATATATATATATATATATATATATATATATATATATATATATATATATGATATACACACTCTTAAGGCTATGACATTGGTCTTTTAGTAAAAAAAGTAGAAAAGGGGGTGTTCACAATAATAGTAGTGTGGCATTCAGTCAGTGAGTTCATAAATTTTGTGGAACAAACAGGTGTGAATCAGGTGTCCCCTATTTAAGGATGAAGCCAGCACCTGTTGAACATGCTTTTCTCTTTGAAAGCCTGAGGAAAATGGGATGTTCAAGACATTGTTCAGAAGAACAGCGTAGTTTGATTATAAAGTTGATTGGAGAGGGGAAAACTTATATGCAGGTGCAAAACATTATAGGCTGTTCATCTACAATGATCTCCAATGCTTTAAAATGGACAAAAAACCAGAGACGCATGGTAGAAAACGGAAAACAACCATCAAAATGGATAGAAGAATAACCAGAATGGCAAAGGCTCACTCATTGATCAGCTCCAGGATGATCAAAGACAGTCTGGAGTTACCTGTAAGTGCTGTGACAGTTAGAAGACGCCTGTGTGAAGCTAATTTATTTGCAAGAATCCCCCGCAAAGTCACTCTGTTAAATAAAAGACATGTGCAGAAGAGGTTACAATTTGCCAAAGAACACATCAATTGGCCTAAAGAGAAATGGAGGAATGTTTTGTGGACTGATGAGAGTAAAATTGTTCTTTTTGGGTCCAAGGGCCACAGACAGTTTGTGAGACGACCCCCAAACTCTGAATTCAAGCCACAGAAATCATGAAAACTGTGGTTATACAACTAAATACTAGTTTAGTGATTCACAGGATTGCTAAAAAAGCAGTTTGAACATAATAGTTTTGAGTTTGTAGCATCAACAGCAGATGCTACTATTATTGTGAACACCCCCTTTTCTACTATTTTTTTATTAATAGCCCAATTTCATAGCCTTAAGAGTGTGCATATCATGAATGCTTGGTCTTGTTGGATTTGTGAGAATCTACTGAATCTACTGGTACCTTGTTTCCCATGTAACAATAAGAAATATACTCAAAACCTGGATTAATCTTTTTAGTCACATAGCACTACTATTCTGAACACTACTGTATGACCTTGGAACATGATAACTAAGTATGACGATGGTGCATACTATTTCTATTTAAAATCCTATTCACTCAAGCAATAATTTGCATCACTTTTTACCAAAATTGGAGCAACTTTAACTTTGGCCCTGTACAAACTCAAATTGACCTTTGCCAGCATTTTTGCTGTTTTTACCCCATAACCAGTGGTGGGCACAGATAACCAAAAAATTAACTTTGATAACAGATAATCAGATAACTGAAAAGTTATCTTTGATAAAGATAAACCGATGAACTACCCCAAAATGTATCGGAAGTTACAGATAAACTGATAAATTCCAATATTGTCTCTGGTACATTTGCAACTGCTAACAAGCTGAAGTTGAGTTTTAACACCACAATCGCTTTTGGAAGCATAAAAAGCGACAAAAGACACAAACAATGAGTCTGCACTTCTATGTTTTAACTTGCCACCCCCTGCTGGAAGCTACATGACTACAGCACAGGAGCACCCTGAGAGCAGCCAGCTCTCTACCAATCACAATGCTCCGGTCAGGCGGAGGTCTTGAAAAATAAAGGCATGCTGACTTATGGTTTTGTGTGAATACTGATAGAATAACTCCATTAATGTCAGTTCTGTCATTTGTACAAAGTTAAAATATAACATATATCTTTTAATGTTGAATAATGCACTAATTCTGAGGTTTTGTAACAAACACAGACAGATCGCAAAGGATTCTGGGTAAAACTGCTTCTGCTAAACACTGATTGGATCAGTCATTTATTATGTAAACTGACACGTTAATGTGATGTGTGTCGTGTGTTGGTGTTTACAGATAAATGTGCTTTTGTAAAATATTCAATTTTTTATTTGTAAAAACAGGCATTTTTATGGAGCCCTGGAAGTATCATCGCAAAATGTTTTGCATGTGGAGAGAATGTGCGCACGTTTTATTAGTGCCGTGCGCACATTTTATGATGCTGTAAAACGTGCACTCAATATTGTGTTGACACATAAATGTTGGCTTTACACTGTGCGAGTTTTGGCCCTTTCTCAGATGATTTTTCATTCGTGTGAGAATTTTTTGGACCGAGTTTCAGGTTAATCGTGCGTCCTGCATCGTGTAGTATCCATGGAGTAACAAGCTGTGTTTAACATGTCACGACTACCTCCTGATCGCTGATCGTATGGTCGAATGAAAATCAAACCTGTTTGATATTATTCTGTATCCTGCTGCTGAGGGGCTATAAGCATCCAACCGCTAGCACTGTGCCTGTGCAAACACCGCAGAGCTGTCTTGTAATGTTTTTTGCTGTTGTTGTTGTTTTTAAACTTAATTTGTAAAAAAAAAAAAAAAAAAGCCATTTGCAAAACCAATGTGCCCAGGCGCTTAGTACTTAGGGCGAATACTGCCATGAACACTACTAGCCAGTAGATGGCAGTAGAGGCCTTGAAAACTTGCCAAAATTCCCAATAATCCGTGTCTGCTACATTGATTTAAGATGCGTGGAATTTAACAAATGCAAATACAATAATGTCTATAAACCCAGAGAATATATTCACGAGAGTTTTAGGCACTAGAGTTTAATGCTGCTGTCCATGGAGCCTGAACAGAGTGTCTGAAATGCATTTGTCCTGTCGTGAACATACTGAGATTACCCATAATGCACTGCTGGGCACAGCATGTGCTCACAAAACCTTAAAAATTAGCACATTACTTTAAAACTAAAACATATATCTGATGTTTTCACTTTATAAAATTTCAGGCATGACAGTAATTTTAAATAACTTGTTAGTTTGGTTAAAATTTGAACCATACTAGGAATTCCGCGCATCACGGTGGAGCCGCATGGCGCAAAGCAACGCCGTGATGAAGCCTCACAGGACATGTTCTGGCATGTCCAGCTCATGCACAATTTCTCGGATAGTCACACGACTGAAAAGCCACCGAAAGCCGTCTGAAAGCCATCTGAAAGCCGTCCTGTGAGACCAACACGGAGGTGGTTTTGTCCCGCGCCATGAACGGCTCCGTGGCACATCCCTCCGCTTCTCTTTCCATGAAAAAAACTCCTGTAACAGTGGAATGTGCTGAAAAAGTACTGATGTCCACGTCTTCTGCCATTTTTGTGGAAGTCAGACGACGTCCCGGATGAACAAAACCTTAAGCCCCGTTTACACATAGACAGTAAACTCTCCCAGAAGCATCCCGGCAGAGATTTTGCCCCATTAGGGATCAAACACTGTAGTTAACGCCGGCGCACGGGGGCGTGGTTTGGTTCCAGCTTCACCGGGAATCGTCGAAAAAATTATTCAACATGTCGAATAATTCTGGGAGTGCTCCCGGAGAAGTGGCCTGACGACAGAGACAACGCGAACAACGGCGTTTGATACTTTTTAATCGCCGTGTCATCCCGCCCCTTCCTGTAGTCCCGCAGTTTACACCGGCGTAATTGGCGGCCGGCATTGTATCCCTAACCAACGGCGTGTAAAACGACGATAGAGCCCACATCGGTGTCCTCAAAGGCATTTTAACCGGCGACAGAGGCAGACAAAACGGCGGCGCTAGCGGACAGTATGCTGTTCTAAACGTCACCTCCCGGTTAACGGCGTTCCAAACGGCCCATAGGCGGCGGTCAGTATAAAAACGCTAGCGCGCTGCATGCAGGTCTCTCACTCGCGGCCAACTCCAGATATTTTTGCAGAGAAGCTCCAGTATACCTCCTAAAATAAAATTGGCAGCGGCAAGGACTTAGCAAGAGGTCTGGTTCAGAAGCAGAGGGTAGTCCTGTGGTGCATACGAGCAACACGTTGAGGAGGGGAAAAAGGAGAGAAAAGAAAAGGCTGAGAGATGAGCTCCCCGTCACTCCCTCCCCCTGCACTGACAGCTGCTTCAGCCTATTATACTCTGGGGGCGGTGCCTATAAGCAAAAGTTCCTGGAGTAATGCAGGATTTGCCTGGATAAATCCAGCGGTACACAGGGCATTATCGGCGGCAGCAGAACACCGCCGTTCTCACGCGCGTTTTAACCTGCGATTATGATAGAACTGAGTATTAACCCCCGTTGCCTGACGTGTGCCGGATGCTACGGCGTCAAAACTCTACTTTATTCGGCAGATTTAGCGGCATTTTATCCGAGTATTTGAGGCTAGTATGGCACTCAAAACGCCGGCGAAATGCTCCGCCCCTTTCCACCGCGAAAACAGCCAGAACTACCGCGAACTTCGGTCTACGTACTACCCGCTGACAAAACCGTCTATGTGAAACCTGGGCTTTAATGTTGGAAATGATCTGGTTGTTTCAGCGGGGTTTCAGCCTGTCGATCGGCGTTCGGAGCGCGGCGCGCTCTCAGCAGCTGTGGGCGGTCTTTAAACCGGCTGGAGCACTCCTTAATCTGTGTAATCCACATAAACTCGTCCCTGAAAGCCATCTGAATTTTCCGAATGGTGTCCACCTGGAGGTCTCTCACAGTTTCTGGAAAAATTTGATGCAGCAAAGCTCCAAATCGTTTAGACATTTTATTAACAATAAAAATCCGACGAGAGGGGTGGACCACTGCTCACACAAAGCCTGCTCACAGGCAAATGACGCAACCAACAGGTGTGAAAAACTCACGCATGCGCACGAAGGTTCAAGCTTGGCTGATGCAATCACACGTGATTCAAATCCATATGGTTTTTGCAAAAAATAAAAAGGTCGGATACTTTTCTAACAGACCTCATAAGTTAAAAATGTATGCCTCTGGATGACTTGGGTGATATTGCCTGTGTATCAGTATGGTGTTAAAGAAAATTATTATTTTTTTGTGACCACTTCTCTTTTGCCTGCAGAGGATAGAGTGGTTTCTCCTGAAACTAGCTCGCTTCTGTTTGCAAAGGGTAGAACTATACATCTCTTAGGAAACTTTCAACAGGCAGGTTTCAACTGATTTTAAATTTTAAAAATGTTTGCTGCTGTTCAGGTTGGTTTACTACTTATCGGTCTAAAAGTTATCGGCCGACAATTCATCGGAAGATAACTAGTCCGATAATGGTTTTTAAGGTTATCTAAAAAGCTAATCCGATAATGAAAACATTATCTTTGATAATTATCTGTTATGGGATTATCGGAAGTGTGCCCACCACTGCCCATAACGTCATAACATTCAATCAAAGATAGTCCAAACTATACCTTTTTGGAATCATTATGATCAGATGAATAATGTGGTATACATTTCATATGATTGGAGCATTTATAGATTTGGAACCCTTCCTCTGCAAAGCAAATAAAGAACTAAACAAAGTGTTGTTTAATTTGATGGCGAAAGAAGAAGCAGAAGTCATAGTAAAAGAACAAGATCATTACTCCAGACTTTTTACAGAAAAGCAATTCTCTGTCTGTCACCGTAGGGCAACTTCCACTTCCACGTGTATGTACCTAAGTGAGGGAGCTCTGACAATGCATCAGTATTTAATGCCTTCACATACAAATGTTAGTCACAGTAGTTGTTGTTTACTCCCACTTCAGCTCCCCGTCTGAACAAAAATGAGTTTTAGCTCTTCAGTCGCCACCAAGACTTAACATGGTGCAAATTCCTACGCACTGAGAAAATAAATGATGAAGATATTAAATTATTAAGATCCTAAACCTGTGTATAAATATGTTTTAGATATAGTTGGCATCATAGTGAAACAAAACCTCAATACGGTGGCGACTGGTGCGTTATGTGCATACTGAAAGATTGAATCACGTATTGAGCCCTGAAATGTATTGAGCCCTGAAACCACTTGCGTCTTCTGAAGATGAGCTGTCAGTGTGAGAGATGGTTTTTCGGGTGAAGCAGGACTGTAAAAATTCCACTAGTAGAAAGCACAACGTCTAACAACTGCTTGTAACATTTATTCACTCACTGTTTGCGAGTGGTTCAGAAAGTGCTACATTATGTAAAGCTCTGTTAATAACAACTTCAAAATCGAGTGTTTGAGTGTTTGGACATAGTGTATCATTTTCCTCTCCTTTCTGATGGAAACACAGAGTCAAAGATTTATGACCTGTGATCCTGATCTTTGTTTGATATCATTGGTCTGTGAATACATATCGGTAGTACTGATCTTTTATCCGGATTGCTGATGTTTGATCTTGATCACTAAGCCCTTAACCTGAGTGTGGGTCTTTCATCCTGACCATTCATCTTTGATGTTTGTCTTTGATTGCGATTGCTGAAATTTTATCCTGATCACTCATCTTTCACCTTGATCACTGACCCATATTGCTGATGCTTGATGGTTGATCTGGATCACTAAGCCCTTATCTTGATTGTGATTCTTTGATCCTGACATTCATCTTTGATCTATGTCTTTGATCCTGATCACTTATTTTTAGCTTGATCTGAGATAGTTACTGAAAACATTTTTGACCATAGCTACTCATCTTTGAACCTGTGTTTACACACAGATTGTTGATGGTTGATTCTTGTCTTTGATCCTGACCTTGATTTGAAATTAAAGACAGGATTAGGATAAAAAGAAAATCACAGAGGAGTTGATGTTCTCTTTGCCATTTATCTGTCTGGAACGTTATTGTTAAATCAGCAGTCCTGATTACAGGATTAAAGAAATCAAGGTCAAAGAGGAATACCTAAGGGTCCCAGCCCTGGGCATGATCAAAGGAATCAGTATCGAAGATTAAAGGCAAGATCCACAACTTGATCCAAACAAAAATATATGAAAATATTTATTGTCCATAACATTGAATGTACTTTTCAACCAAATTTGCGATATAGTACATCAAGATGGCAAATATTTTTTTTATATTTCAAATAAATTAATTGTGTGCCCTCTCAGCCCAATATGAGGCATCATGGCATGCCATAATATGGTGCCCAGTGTCAACAACACTCAGCAAATGCTACAGTTTGGCCCATGTTGTGTTAAACATAGTGACAGAGGAAATCCCTCGTTAGGCCCATTTCTTTGTGGCAGTGTTTATAGTTTTGTGTCAGTAATCAGTTGCTGGTATTACTATTACTGAACAGGATTGGCAGCTTTGTGAGTACTGGAAGACAGCTCCAAGTTTTTGTATTGATTTTCTTGCCATTTAAGTGGGATGTGTCCACAAAGCATGACAAAAAAATCCTCAAATTGTGCCCGAGTCCATTTATAAATAAAAATAACAGCAACTCTGACACTTTCACCCTAATGTTGGAAGAAAAAGTGAGTGATATTAGAATGAAGATTATGTAAAAGATAGAGGGTGCTGTCAATTAATGCTTAATGAGCTGCCTTAAAGTCAACAGAGTGTCACTAACTCTTGGGACTTCTGTGTTCAAAGATTTGTCTTGTTTATATTTCAAGTAAAGACACAGAACAGTTTGATGTGATTATGGTAATGTGGTCAACAAGCGAACAGCCTTAAATTTCAAAATAGCTCAACAACCAAAACTACAGTACTGTCACAACAGCTGAACTATTAGATATACCGTAGGACATGACATGGTTTGGGAAAGTCATGGTCTAGATGTAAAAGTGGTGGACAAGTGACCAAAGCATCATTGTTTCAGTTCTCTGTGAAAAAGGCAAATCGTTAAGGTCCCTTGGGTGTGGTCTTTAATCTCTAAATTGCGCCTGGTATGTAGTTGAGCAACATGTATATTGTTTTGTGTAAATGTATATATGCATATATGCATACAGTACCACTCAAAAGGTTGGACACACTTTCCCATTTGCCTGATTGGGAAAGTGTGTACAACCTTTTGACTGGTGGTGTACATATATACAGTGGGGAAAGAAAGTACTTGATACACCTGCGATTTTGCAAGTTCACCCACTTACAAGTTATGGAGGAGGCTGACATTTCCAGCGTATGTGCAGTTCTACTGTGAGAGACAGAATCTAAAAAAAAAAAAAATCCAGGAAATCACACTGTATGAGTTTTAAATAATTTATGTGCATTTCATTGCATGAAAAAGGTATTTGATACATTAGAATTCTGGCATTCACAGACCTCTTAGTTCTCCTTTAAGAAGCCCTCATGTTCTCCTCTCATTATCTGTATTAGCTGCACCTGTTCAAACTCATTAGGAGTATAAAAGACACGTGCACACACACAAACAAACCCCAACCTGTCCACAATGGCCAAGACCAAAGAGCTGTGTAAGAGCACCAGGGATAAAATTATAGACCTTCACAAGGCTGGAATGGGCTACAGGAGAATAGCCAAACAGCTTTGTGAGAAGTCTACTACTGTTGGTGCAATTGTCAGAAAATGGAAGGAGTTCAAGACAACAGTCAGTCTCCCTCGGTCTGGGGCCCCCTGCAAGATCTCACCGCGTGGGGTATCAATGATCTTGAGGACGGTGAAGAATCAGCCCAGAATTACATGTCAGGACCTGATCAATGACCTGAAGAGACCTGGGACCACAGTCACAAGGAGGACCATTAGTAACACACTACACCGTCATGGATTAAAATCCTGCACTGCACGCAAGGTACCCCTGCTCAAGCCTGCACATGTCCAGGCCCGTCTGAAGTTTGCCAATGACCATCTGGATGACCCAGAAGAGTCATGGGAGAAAGTCATGTGGTCAGATGAGACCAAGATAGAACTTTTTGGTCGAAATGCGACGCGCCGTGTTTGGAGGAACTAGAAGGATGAGTACAACCTCAATAACATCATCCCTACTGTGAAGCATGGAGGTGGAAACATTATGCTTTGGGGATGCGTTTCTGCACAGGGGACAGGACGACTGTACCGCATTGAGGGGAGGATGAACGGGGCCATGTATCGCAAGATCTTGGCCAAAAACCTCCTTCCCTCAGTCAGAGCAATGAAGATGGGTTGTGGCTGGGTGTTCCAACATGACAATGACCCGAAGCACACAGCCAAGATAACCAAGGAGTGGCTCTGTAAGAAGCACATCAAGGTCCTGAAGTGGCTTAGCCAGTCTCCAGACCTTAATCCAATAGAAAATCTCTGGAGAGAGCTGAAACTCCGTGTTGCCCAGAGACAGGCCAGAAACCTGAAAGATCTGGAGAAGATCTGTATGGAGAAGTGGGCCAAACTCCCTGTGTGCAAACCTTGTTAGGACCTACAGGAAACATTTAGTCTCTGTAATTTCAAACAAAGGTTTTTGTACCAAGTATTAAGTTCTGTATTTCTAATGTACTGAATACCTTTTTCATGTAAATAAATTATTTAAAATTCACACAGTGTGATTTCATGGATTTTTTTTTTATTCTCTTACAGTAGAACTGCACATACGCTGAAAATGTCAGCCTCCTCCATAACTTGTAAGTGGGTGAACTTGCAAAATCGCAGATGTATCAAGTACTTTCTTTCCCCACTGTATGGGTGTCAAATTTCAACCCCTGGTCTGCATTATGACACTTGGGTCACGGCTCAGGTAGGGGATTGTCTTTTGGGGTGACATATGGTGAGGATCTTGTGCGCCCTGTGGCCGCTACAGTAGTCACGAAGGCCCAACAGGAACCCTGAACACGAGAACGCTAACGGGGCTCTGGTGAAACAAGGAGTCCTCAATCGTGGATCAGGTGGAAGAGGTTACAGCTTGGAACCCAACGGCTATGAAGGCGGATGAAGGTTGCACCAGGTTCTCAGACCCCAATAGCCAGGGATGTCATGGGCATTGGCTAAGGACCAGGCTAAGGATCTGCAGAGGGCAGACATTTCCACTTTAAACAAGCCCATGAATAGGCATCTCTGGATCAACTCTGGATGTAAAGTTTTGCAATCCCATCCAGGAATTGAACAACAACCTTCCTTGCCACCGAGGGATTGCCACAACATACATACATAAGGGGAGGCAACGGTCTAGTGGTTAAAGTGTTGGGCTTGAGACCAGAGGATCCTCAGTTCAAATCCCAGACTGATTTGAAAATCACTAAGGGCCCTTGGGCAAGGTCCTTAATCCCCTAGTTGCGCCCAGTGTGTAGTGGGTATTGTCACCAGATGTCTGAACCACTTCAACGGGCTCCTTTTAATGTGCAGAAGCAGCGACAGGAGCCAGCTGAGGTGGTTCAGACATCAGATTTCTTCTTATAATCAAAAAATGCTGATGCGGTTTATTCTTAACACTGCCCATCAATGACCTTGCTCATGGAAGTTAACTGGAATAAGCTGTACTCATGTATAGCACCTGGATGTTGTGATTTTTTTCTATATTTTGAACCTGCAGCTTGAGAATGCAGAGACTGTACATAAGGCTGCATGAGATCTACAACACATAAAGGTGCGCAGCCATTTAGCATTTTGAATGTCAATAACATCTTAAAAGGTTGATTTCACATGTACAGTGAGCCAGTGAAGCCAGGCTAGATGAAATAATATGATCACCTTTTCTCATCCTTGTTACAAGCCCAGTTCCAATGAAGTTGGGACGTTGTGAAAAATGTAAATAAAAACAGAACACGATTTGCAAATCCTTTTGAACCTATATTCAATTTAATACACCACAAAGACAAGATATTTAATGTTCAAACTGATAAACTTTATTGTTTTTGTGCAAATATTTGCTTATTTTGAAATGGATGCCTGCAACACCTTTCAAAAAAACTGGGACAGTGGTATGTTTACCACTGTGTTACATCACCTTTCCTTCTAACAACACTCAATAAGCGTTTGGGAACTGAGGACACTAATTGTTGAAGCTTTGTAGGTGGAATTCTTTCCCATTCTTGCTTGATGTATGGCTTCAGTTGTTCAACAGTCCGGGGTCTCTGTTGTTGTATTTTGCGCTTCATAATGCGCCACACATTTGCAATGCGCAACAGATCTGGACTACAGGCAGGCCAGTCTAGTACCTGCACTCTTTTACTACGAAGTTACGCTGCTGTAACACGTGCCGAATGCGGCTTGGCATTGTCTTACTGAAATAAGCAGGGACGTCCCTGAAAAAGGTGTTGCTTGGATGGTAGCATGTGTTGCTCCAAAACCTGGATGTACCTTTCAGCATTGTTAGTACCATCACAGATGTGTAAGTTGCCCATGCCATGGGCACTAACACACCCCCATACCATCACAGATGCTGGCTTTTGAACTTGTACTGGTAACAATCTGGATGGTCCTTTTCCTCTTTTGTCCGGAGGACACAACGTCCATGATTTCCAAAAACAATTTAAATGTGGACTCATCAGACCACAGCACAGTTTTCCACTTTGCGTCTGTCCATTTCAAACGAGCTCGGGCCCAGAGAAGGCGGCGGCGTTTCTGGATGTTGCTGATGTATGGCTTTCGCTTTGCATGGTAGCGTTTTAACTTGCACTTGTAGATGTAGCGACGAACTGTATTAACTGACAGTGGTTTTCTGAAGTGTTCCTGAGCCCACGTGGTAAGATTCTTTACACAATGATGTTGGTTTTTAATGCAGTGCCGCCTGAGGGATCGAAGGTCACAGGCATTCAATGTTGGCTTTTGTGTAGAAAGTTCTCCAGATTCTCTGAATCTTCTGATTATATCCGTGAAAGTGTCATGTGGTATTCACGGGAAAATCCTCGCACCTGCAAAGACCAAGCCAGTGCCACATGACTTTTGTGTGTGCGCTACGCGGCATGTCAGTGGCTTTTACGCGGTATGTGTGCAGACTGCTTGAGATTTGTGGCCAGAATTTTTGCTGCCACTCCAGGCGGTATTCAGCGGACAGTCATCCACCATGCACGCACATGTCGGGAGGACCAATTCAGTGAGATTCCATATGAGAAAGTTATCGCCTTTTCGCCTGTTATTGTGTAATGTTGCATCCCCACCTCCTCTCCACCAGTCGTGCGCCAGTGAGATACTAGCCTTAGCTTCCCTCTCGACAGACTTTCAGTTTTCAAACTGCTCTCTTTATCAACAAATTGGTTCACGAACATTATTCGAGCAAAAAATGCACTGGTTTTCACAAGTCTCAGTTCGTGAACATCTGGCCTGCTTCTACCCGCCACTGAATTCCAAAGAAGAACAACAAGAACATCTGGCTTCCGACATAGAGTCACACTGCAGCTGTTGCTCTGTGAACGCTCTGTGAAAACGCACGCTCAACTGGATATTTGGATTATGTACATTGGACTGTCTTTATTTTATATTTCTTATTTTTTGTTGTTGTCCATTTTGAAGCCACTATGAGGCCAAAGAAAGGAAGCAAAGGTGAAAAACCAAAGAGAGTCCCAGTGTTTACCAAAAAGATCACAGACACTGGAAGAGGTGGAAAAGATGTTGCTGATATTCCATGTACACCATCAAGTCTCCTCTGTGCAGATAAGGTGAAATTAAATAGTCTATTTTATTATAATTACTGTACAGTATTTTGTATAAGATGTTATGCGTAGTCATTGTTTTTTGTCTGCCTTTTATGCATGAAATGCTGTTAAAAAGGTAAAACACAGTGTTCTTTTTGCAGCCAGGAACGGATTAATACATTTTACATGGTTTCTTATGGGACAATTGGTTTTGATTTAAGAACAAATTAAGTTGTAAAACCGAGGTTCCACTGTAATGGAAAGGGGCATCTTTCAGCAAGTGAATCTTAAAGTATCGACCACAAATAGCCTGACTGGCAAAGGTGCTATTTGTTGTTTTGGAGTTTGCACTCTGCTGTGACTCCTACAGCCATTTTCATTGAAAATGACCGGTCCAAATAGAGCTTTCCATACTATAAAGTATAATGGCTAGTCTTTAGAGTTTTAGTATTTGCACAGTTGTTTTTAAAAGTAGTAAAGCAGTGGTGAAATTAAGATGATTAATTTAGATCTGACTGAATTTACCTGTCCAGTTTGGAAACTAACGGTAATTAACGTTGTCATATGAAGGCACTCAAGACCATTAATGAGTTTGGCATCGGTGTTGAACTCATCTCAGATTCCTGAGTACACTTCCAGGATCTCAGTGCATTGACGTTTCTGTGTCAGTGAAAGAATACTGCGTGCTCAGCTGCATCAAAGAGTTTTGACAAAGATGTGTGGCCTACTGAGATAGCGCATTTTACAGTCCGACAGCAAAGTATTCCTCACGGCTTCTGCTTCACCATCTGCTCAGCTGTGATTTTGCAACTGATTTAGATCACGTGTCCATGAGTACTTTTAACAGTGCAGTGCGCAGCAGTGATGCTTTCAGAGAGGTCATAGTTTACACTTTTCAGAAAGCTAATATACGTCACCATGTCTTATAAATGGATATCATATATAAAAGCCCAGAAATGTGAATATTTTTAATGGTGAAGTTTAACATTGTCAATCAAGGCTCTGTTGTTTTAAGTTGTGAGGTTCATGTTTTCACTCAGGATAAAATTAATTAACTCAGCGCAATAATGCTTTAGTGCCCTTTCACACACACAGTGCGAATTAGGTCAAATTACGACGAAACAACATGAAACAGTTCGAAATAGGGCACCACGAAACATCACACCGACGGGCAGGCGTGCACAATCCTGGTGCGACGGTTCGTGCACGCGACGTGTTTTTTGAGGAGGAACACAGTGCGAGCTGCTGCAGCTGCTCGCACTGTGGGACGAGCTGCACCACGTCGCGCCGCTGATGTGGAAGAAAATAAAATAAAAACCAGCTGTATAATTAGTGAATATCAATGGGTTGATAAAAATAATACATAAAAGGGGACGCAATGCAGAACCCCATGGTTAAATAAACCTGGTTAAATAATAATAATAAAAAAATGCCACTCACAGGATATGAACCCACACACTCTGATTACCAGACGGAAACCTTACCACTGCACCACAATTACTGTCTCATAGGAGCATGAAATGGTTAAAATCAACAAGCAGATAAACATATTTTCTAAAACAACAACAAAAAAAAAACCCGCTGCAGGGGGCAGCGCAAACCACATGCATGCACGTGTTGGGGCCGGGGAAGCGTGCAACACACGTGATGTTGGGGGAGCCGACACTCTAGCACGTCACATGTGCACTCTGCAACTCCATAGTCATGGGGGACTTAGACAAATTTCACATCCAGCTCAACAATAATTGTCTGCTGAATGTTTTCATGATGATCAAATCAAATCAATTTTATTTATATAGCGCCAAATCACAACAAACAGTTGCCCCAAGGCACCTTATATTGTAAGGCAAGGCCATACAACAATTACGGAAAAACCCCAACAGTCAAAATGACCCCCTGTGAGCAAGCACTTGGCAACAGTGGGAAGGAAAAACTCCCTTTTAACAGGAAGAAAGCTCCAGCAGAACCAGGCTCAGGGAGGGGAAGTCTTCTGCTGGGACTGGTTGGGGCTGAGGGAGAGAACCAGGAAAAAGACATGCTGTGGAGGGGAGCAGAGATCAATCACTAATGATTAGATGCAGAGTGGTGCATACAGAGCAAAAAGAGAAAGAAACACTCAGTGCATCATGGAAACCCCCCAGCAGTCTAAGTCTATAGCAGCATAACTAAGGGATGGTTCAGGGTCACCTGATCCAGCCCTAACTATAAGCTTTAGCAAAAAGGAACGTTTTAAGCCTAATCTTAAAAGTAGAGAAGGGTGTCTGTCTCCCTGATCTGAATTGGGAGCTGGTTCCACAGGAGAGGAGCCTGAAAGCTGAAGGCTCTGCCTCCCATTCTACTCTTACAAACCCTAGGAACTACAAGTAAACCTGCAGTCTGAGAGCGAAGCGCTCTATTGGGGTGATATGGTACTATGATGTCCCTAAGATAAGATGGGACCTGATTATTCAAAACCTTATAAGTAAGAAGAAGAATTTTAAATTCTATTCTAGAATTAACAGGAAGCCAATGAAGAGAGGCCAATATGGGTGAGATATGCTCTCTCCTTCTAGTTCCGGTTAGCACTCTAGCTGCAGCATTTTGAATTAACTGAAGGCTTTTCAGGGAACTTTTAGGACAACCTGATGAATTACAATAGTCCAGCCTAGAGGAAATAAATGCATGAATTAGTTTTTCAGCATCACTCTGAGACAAGACCTTTCTAATTTTAGAGATATTGCGCAAATGCAAAAAAGCAGTCCTACATATTTGTTTAATATGCGCATTGAAGGACATATCCTGATCAAAAATGACTCCAAGATTTCTCACAGTATTACTAGAGGTCAGGGTAATGCCATCCAGAGTAAGGATCTGGTTAGACACCATGTTTCTAAGATTTGTGGGGCCAAGTACAATAACTTCAGTTTTATCTGAGTTTAAAAGCAGGAAATTAGAGGTCATCCATGTCTTTATGTCTGTAAGACAATCTTGCAGTTTAGCTAATTGGTGTGTGTCCTCTGGCTTCATGGATAGATAAAGCTGGGTATCATCTGCGTAACAATGAAAATTTAAGCAATGCCGTCTAATAACACTGCCTAAGGGAAACATGTATAAAGTGAATAAAATTGGTCCTAGCACAGAACCTTGTGGACCTCCATAATTAACCTTAGTCTGTGAAGAAGATTCCCCATTTACATGAACAAATTGTAATCTATTAGATAAATATGATTCAAACCACCGCAACGCAGTGCCTTTAATACCTATGGCATGCTCTAATCTCTGTAATAAAATTTTATGGTCAACAGTATCAAAAGCAGCACTGAGGTCTAACATAACCTTCACTAATGCTGTTTCTGTACTATGATGAATTCTAAAACCTGACTGAAACTCTTCAAATAGACCATTCCTCTGCAGATGATCAGTTAGCTGTTTTACAGCTACCCTTTCAAGAATTTTTGAGAGAAAAGGAAGGTTGGAGATTGGCCTATAATTAGCTAAGATAGCTGGGTCAAGTGATGGCTTTTTAAGTAATGGTTTAATTACTGCCACCTTAAAAGCCTGTGGTACATAGCCAACTAATAAAGATAGATTGATCATATTTAAGATCGAAGCATTAATTAATGGTAGGGCTTCCTTGAGCAGCCTGGTAGGAATGGGGTCTAATAGACATGTTGATGGCTTGGAGGAAGTAACTAATAAAAATAACTCAGACAGAACAAGCAGAGAGAAAGAGTCTAACCAAATACCAGCATCACTGAAAGCAGCCAAAGATAACGATACGTCTTTGGGATGGTTATGAGTAATTTTTTCTCTAATAGTTAAAATTTTATTAGCAAAGAAAGTCATGAAGTCATTACTAGTTAAAGTTAATGGAATACTCAGCTCAATAGAGCTCTGACTCTTTGTCAGCCTGGCTACAGTGCTGAAAAGAAACCTGGGGTTGTTCTTATTTTCTTCAATTAGTGATGAGTAGAAAGATGTCCTAGCTTTACGGAGGGCTTTTTTATAGAGCAACAGACTCTTTTTCCAGGCTAAATGAAGATCTTCTAAATTAGTGAGACGCCATTTCCTCTCCAACTTACGGGTTATCTGCTTTAAGCTACGAGTTTGTGAGTTATACCACGGAGTCAGGCACTTCTGATTTAAAGCTCTCTTTTTCAGAGGAGCTACAGCATCCAAAGTTGTCTTCAATGAGGATGTAAAACTATTGACGAGATACTCTATCTCACTTACAGAGTTTAGGTAGCTACTCTGCACTGTGTTGGTATATGGCATTAGAGAACATAAAGAAGGAATCATATCCTTAAACCTAGTTACAGCGCTTTCTGAAAGACTTCTAGTGTAATGAAACGTATTCCCCACTGCTGGGTAGTCCATCAGAGTAAATGTAAATGTTATTAAGAAATGATTAGACAGAAGGGAGTTTTCAGGGAATACTGTTAAGTCTTCAATTTCCATACCATAAGTCAGAACAAGATCTAAGATATGATTAAAGTGGTGGGTGGACTCATTTACATTTTGAGCAAAGCCAATTGAGTCTAATAATAGATTAAATGCAGTGTTGAGGCTGTCATTCTCAGCATCTGTGTGGATGTTAAAATCGCCCACTATAATTATCTTATCTGAGCTAAGCACTAAGTCAGACAAAAGGTCTGAAAATTCACAGAGAAACTCACAGTAACGACCAGGTGGACGATAGATAATAACAAATAAAACTGTTTTTTGGGACTTTCAATTTGGATGGACAAGACTAAGAGTCAAGCTTTCAAATGAATTAAAGCTCTGTCTGGGTTTTTGATTAATTAATAAGCTGGAATGGAAGATTACTGCTAATCCTCCGCCTCGGCCCGTGCTACGAGCATTCTGGCAGTTAATGTGACTCGGTGGTGTTGACTCATTTAAACTAACATATTCATCCTGCTGTAACCAGGTTTCTGTAAGGCAGAATAGATCAATATGTTGATCAATTATTATATAATTTACTAACAGGGACTTAGAAGAGAGAGACCTAATGTTTAATAGACCACATTTAACTGTTTTAGTCTGTGGTGCAGTTGAAGGTGCTATATTATTTTTTCTTTTTGAATTTTTATGCTTAAATAGATTTTTGCTGGTTATTGGTGGTCTGGGAGCAGGCACCGTCTCTACGGGGATGGGGTAATGAGGGGATGGCAGGGGGAGAGAAGCTGCAGAGAGGTGTGTAAGACTACAACTCTGCTTCCTGGTCCCAACCCTGGATAGTCACGGTTTGGAGGATTTAAGAAAATTGGCCAGATTTCTAGAAATGAGAGCTGCTCCATCCAAAGTGGGATGGATGCCGTCTCTCCTAACAAGACTAGGTTTTCCTCAGAAGCTTTGCCAATTATCTATGAAGCCCAACTCATTTTTTGGACACCACTCAGACAGCCAGCAATTCAAGGAGAACATGTGGCTAAACATGTCACTCCCGGTCCGATTGGGGAGGGGCCCAGAGAAAACTACAGAGTCCGACATTGTTTTTGCAAAGTTACACACCCATTCAATGTTAATTTTAGTGACCTCCGATTGGCGTAACCGGGTGTCATTACTGCCGACGTGAATTACAATCTTACCAAATTTACGCTTAGCCTTAGCCAGCAGTTTCAAATTTCCTTCAATGTCGCCTGCTCTGGCCCCCGGAAGACAATTGACTATGGTTGCTGGTGTCGCTAACTTCACATTTCTCAAAACAGAGTCGCCAATAACCAGAGTTTGATCCTCGGTGGGCGTGTCGCCGAGTGGGGAAAAATGGTTAGAAATGTGAACGGGTTGGTGGTGTACACGGGGCTTCTGTTTAGAACTACGCTTCTTCCTCACAGTCACCCAGTCGGCCTGCTTTCCCAGCTGCTCGGGATCTGCTGGAAGGGAACTAATGGCGGCTAAGCTACCTTGGTCCGCACCGACTACAGGAGCCTGGCTAGCTGTAGAGTTTTCCACGATGCGGAGCCGAGTCTCGAATTCGCCCAGCCTGGCCTCCAAAGCTACGAATAAGCTACACTTATTACAAGTACCATTACTGGTAAAGGAGGCCGAGGAATAACTAAACATTTCACACCCAGAGCAGAAAAGTGCGGGAGAGACAGGAGAAGCCGCCATGGTAAATCGGCTAAGAGCTAGTAGCTGCACTAAGCTAGCGGATTCCTAAAAACACACAAAGTGAATAATGTGTAAATAATTTAGAGGTGATTCAGCAGAGGGAGTGCTTTAGTTAAGGCACGTGAAGATTACACTGTGAAACAAATCGTTATCTAGTTAACTAGATCAATCTAACTGCGCAGATTAAACAGCTAACAGATACAGCAAAACACCGCTGTGCTCCGGAACAGGAAGTGATACAATACCGCAGTGAGAGCCAACCACCAGTAGAGGCAAGCATGATTGTACGAATGGCCACATAATTTCTAAGTGTCAAACAAGCGGTGTTAGATGTTCATGTGTGTCAGCTGGAATATGGCTGACATCTATCGTAAGAGGGTTCAACGGGCTCTCACAGCTCACACTCTTTCAGCCGCTGGTGTGCATAAATAATTGTGTGTGTACGAGGCATTCAAGGCAGCTACAAATTTACACGTTTTGCATACGATTCCTGCTTCATGCGCACTTCGACCAAATTCGCACTAACCGGCTAACCGGCTACATAATGCAGTGATATTGTGCAAGCTAAAAACACTCTCAGTAAATCACTTTTTAAAGCCACTGAACAGGCAACTGTCAGTTAGCATGGTTAGCATGTTGAACTGTTACTTAACTTAAAATGTATTTATACTTTTTCAGACTATGAAATGTCAGGGTTTGCAAGATAGCTGGATTTGCTACCACTGGCTAGCTTTCCCAGAGATTCAGCAATGTGTGCAAAGGTGAAGTTATTAAATAATAACATGTACAGATGTTTAGTGAACTAGATCTAACTAATCCTAATCTACTGTTGACTGTAAATTAGGGATGGGATGACAAGTCGTAATAGTCAACTATGACTAGCTAACATCCAACTAGTCATCTATTTTTTCTTAGTGGACTAGGCCAAAATCATTTGTTAAGTTCATTTAACCATTAAAAGGGTAGACCTATTGGAGCTGCCACCACTTCCTTCACAGAAAGTGTGTGAACCTTGGCGGGTTAATTAGTAAGATCAAACAGATCGTCTATGCCTAGTAAATGAATGCAGGTATTGTCTTCATGCTAATGCTGGTCTTTGTATTTGTGATTTTGTGCTTACATTTGTTAAACTAAATGTCACATTTGAGTTTCACCATGAAGATTCGAAATTATCTTAATTCATTCAATGTCAAATTTTAGTTGCCAGCTAGTCGACCAATGGTACTCAGATAGTTGACTAATGATTTTCATTAATTGTCCCAAGCCTACTATAAATAACCCCCGACAAAGTGATGTAGACTATGTAAAGTTATAGAATTTCCCACATGATCAACCCATGTCTTATCCTAAAACAAGTGCAACCAGGACAGGACGCCGAGCCATCACAGGGCCACATACAGACAGACAATCGTATTCACAACTGCACTCATACCTAAGGTCAATTTAGAACCACCGATTGACCAAATCCGCATGTCTTTAGAGGTGGGAGGAAGCCAGAGCACCTGGAAGAAACCCAGGTGAACAAAGGACAAGGTGGGAAGCAATCCCATGACCTTCTTGCTGTTCGCCCTATTAAGGTTTCAAATCCTGCAAAACTTTGAAGAGGTCGCCGCGCTGTGAGATCTCAGTAACATTGAGAACTGCATTGAGACACTCTGATCACGCTGCACTTTAACCGCTGCACACAGACAACACCATTAAACAACATAAAACTATTTTTATATTGTGCCTAAAACTCTCATGAATATGTTCTCTGGGTTTTTAGACGTTGTTATTGCAGTTGTTTTATCCGCTTGTCCGCTGTCTCTCCGTTATTTTCAGTGGGATTTGCTGGGAGCTACAATCGCTTCCTGATCATGTCGTTCTGGGGGAAAGTGAAGTTTGCTCTTTAACGTCTTGATTATTGTTCTTTACAACACTGTTTGTCCTCTTTGTTCCAGACTAATTTATATAATATGTCTGAAATTCAGTAGCAGACACGGATTATTTGTTATAATTGTTTTAGCAAGTTTTCAGGGTATCATGCAGCAGTCTCTTATTAACGTAATGAAAAGCATAAGAAATTACATTTTTGTAGTATAATATTCATTTACAATTGTCATCATGTGGATTCTCAATGTTGTTCTGACTGCAGCGACTCTCTGGCGCGCAAGGGATTATGGGATATCTCAATAGGGCGAATGAGGTAACAGTGCTAACCACTAAGCCACCATGCTTATTGTTATTACTTTTTTAATGAGCATTGTAAAATGTTTTCAACTTGTAACTGATCGTTAGGGTGTGCAGTGTGTTTATTACTGTGATTAAATGGCTAGTTTGGTTCATAATGCTGCAACATAACCATCATTAATAAGATTTCTGGTATATTCTGCTGCAGAAAGAAAAAGAAGTGATATACAACCCCTGGCAAAAATTATGGAATCACCGGCCTCGGAGGATGTTCATTCAGTTGTTTAATTTTGTAGAGAAAAAAGCAGATCACAGACATGACATAAAACTAAAGTCATTTCAAATGGCAACTTTCTGGCTTTAAGAAACACTATAAGAAATCAAGAAAAAAAATTGTGGCAGTCAGTAACGGTTACTTTTTTAGACCAAGCAGAGGGAAAAAAAATATGGAATCACTCAATTCTGAGGAATAAATTATGGAATCACCCTGTAACTTTTCATCCCCAAAACTAACACCTGCATCAAATCAGATCTGCTCGTTAGTCTGCATCTAAAAAGGAGTGATCACACCTTGGAGAGCTGTTGCACCAAGTGGACTAACATGAATCATGGCTCCAACACAAGAGATGTCAATTGAAACAAAGGAGAGGATTATCAAACTCTTAAAAGAGGGTAAATCATTACACAATGTTGCAAAAGATGTTGGTTGTTCACAGTCAGCTGTGTCTAAACTCTGGACCAAATACAAACAACATGGGAAGGTTGTTAAAGGCAAACATACTGGTAAACCAAGGAAGACATCAAAGCGTCAAGACAGAAAACATAAAGCAATATGTCTCAAAAATCGAAAATGCACAACAAAACAAATCAGGAACGAATGGGAGGAAACTGGAGTCAACGTCTGTGACCGAACTGTAAGAAACCGCCTAAAGGAAATGGGATTTACATACAGAAAAGCTAAACGAAAGCCATCATTAACACCTAAACAGAAAAAAACAAGGTTACAATGGGCTAAGGAAAAGCAATCGTGGACTGTGGATGACTGGATGAAAGTCATATTCAGTGATGAATCTTGAATCTGCATTGGGCAAGGTGATGATGCTGGAACTTTTGTTTGGTGCCGTTCCAATGAGATTTATAAAGATGACTGCCTGAAGAGAACATGTAAATTTCCACAGTCATTGATGATATGGGGCTGCATGTCAGGTAAAGGCACTGGGGAGATGGCTGTCATTACATCATCAATAAATGCACAAGTTTATGTTGATATTTTTGACACTTTTCTTATCCCATCAATTGAAAGGATGTTTGGAGATGATGAAATAATTTTTCAAGATGATAATGCATCTTGCCATAGAGCAAAAACTGTGAAAACATTCCCTGCAAAAAGACACATAGGGTCAATGTCATGGCCTGCAAATAGTCCGGATCTTAATCCAATTGAAAATCTTTGGTGGAAGTTGAGGAAAATGGTCCATGACAAGGCTCCAACCTGCAAAGCTGATCTGGCAACAGCAATCAGAGAAAGTTGGAGCCAGATTGATGAAGAGTACTGTTTGTCGCTCATTAAGTCCATGCCTCAGAGACTGCAAGCTGTTATAAAAGCCAGAGGTGGTGCAACAAAATACTAGTGATGTGTTGGAGCGTTCTTTTGTTTTTCATGATTCCATAATTTTTTCCTCAGAATTGAGTGAGTCCATATTTTTTTTTCCCTCTGCTTGGTCTAAAAAAGTAACTATTACTGACTGCCACAATTGTTTTTCCTGATTTCTTATAGTGTTTCTTAAAGCCAGAAAGTTGCCATTTGAAATGACTTTAGTTTTGTGTCATGTCTGTGATCTGCTTTTTTCTACAAAATTAAACAACTGAATGAACATCTTCCGAGGCCGGTGATTCCATAATTTTTGCCAGGGGTTGTAATGTGTCACTACAAGAGACTGCATCTCTAGGCTATTTTAAAAAAGTTATGTTGCCGGTGCCCCCTGATGTTTGGATTGGACGTTTGGTGCCCTAGGCCACCACCTATGCAACAGGCTGCCCCTGGTGACAGCCTTATTTCTGCAGGCACAGATGTGAAATTGTGGGACTTTGGGATATTAAATATTAAATCCCCAACCACATGTAACTGTGGATTTACAAAAAAATTAATAAAGTGATTAAAAAAGAATTTGCACACTACTCCCCCATAATGTGCACACACTGTTTTCTTAGAATTGGAGAAAAAATATATAAATGAGAGCAGGAAGTAAAACTCCAGGTGTGCGTGTTAGACTCAGTGAATTTGAAGGATGGCACATGCTGGGGAGGGAAAACACTTCTCATCACATCCTTGTGATCAGGATTCTCTTTCATTTCACTCACATCACTGATCGAGCAAAAACGCAATGATCTGTACCTGCCCTGGGGTGGGTTTTTGAAAATCTACTTTTTCCGAATTTGAAACAGACCCAGAAGGGTTTTAACATTACAGTAGGGTTTCATTCTCACCACCACCCAGTTAATGGCAAAATCCAGATCTACTCTGCACTTCCTGCATACAGAGAGGCTGAATGATTCTAAAAATCAGCAATGGAAACAATTAGATACTGAAGTCATTAAACTGGATGTGCATTCTTCCCAAGGTTGGGTAGGATTACTTTGAAATGTAATCCAAAATAATCAGATTACAAATAATCCAAATGTATGTACATACATGCATGTAATCCACATGTATTCTTTCAAAGTAATCCTACCCAACCTTGATTCTTCCTCATTCGGTACCAAATCATGTATAATGCCTCCTTCAAAACGTGTAATTCTCCTGTTTTGTCAAATAGATCGAGCAGCCAGTTGCTTAAATGCCACTCAGCCACGCAGCAGAAGTAAAACTATGTATTTACAGTGAGATAATAACACATAAGCAGTACTGCTTAGGCGTTTAATCAGTAGTACAAACAGCTGAAGCATCATAGTTGAGCTTTTTTAAAATAACTGCGCTTATTTTTCGCAGCTGTCCGTTTCCTGCGTAATGCGCATCTTTTACGCTACGCCTCAACAGATGCTCGTGAAATTCCCACGTGATTCTCCGTGGATTTGCTAGATCATAGTCGCTGTGGCACATTTTCACCATTCAACTCTTTTTAAGAAGTGTGAAACTTCTGTTTGGCTGTGCGCCCTCGGCGCGTAACGGCATTACGCGAGCGGTTTTAAAAAGCGCATTTTCAAATAAATGAAAATCAACTTACCGCTTTTTCACGATGTGTATCCCTTCTCTCCTCGGCAGCAGCGTCCTTCAGCATGCACGATTAGTTTAAATAAGCGAGAATGGCGCTCAAGCGCCTGCACAGAAATACGCTCAAGGTTTTACTATTGTCCCAAAAACTTCTACCAGGGGACAGTCACTGAAGCGCTTCATCATCAAAACAGTCGCTTTTCCCAAACATCCAAAATCATCAGCGTGTCTGAGATGTGGCAAACGTGCGAATGGAGGAGCTCCATCCTCTGCGTCGAAGCGCAGCATGTCGTGGGTAATTGTGCCCAACAACAGTTACGCCTGAGGAGAGAGAAAGAGCTTCTCGGCGCTGCTTCCTTCCGTAACTCGCTCTGCTCCCTTGAAGCTTAGGCACCAAGAAGTTGTAGAAAAAGATGATTTTACTCCAACAATTCGATGGGAATGGCTCTATGGATAGAGCCCGTGCGCCTCCTGCGCTTTGCGCATGAATGTGTCCACTGCAACCAACAAGCGCGTTAATTCAGTGCTTTTCTTTGATGGGGCGGAGGTTTTCCACAGTGGATTCAGAGACCCACAGGAGGCCCTCATAGTCACACCAGAATGTTTCACAGAAAAAAAGGAATAAACACAAATGTATATATGCTATCATTTTATGACTGGTGTCTAATTATTAATATTTCAGGTGGTAGAGGGATTAAATCTTATTGTTGCAGAGAAGCAACGTCAACTTTGATTCATAGGACAGGTCATACCTGGAAGCCTGCGCTGGTGCTGCAAATCACCGCACCCAACACATCCATAGCGCCATGCAACTGAATTGCTTCCTGGGTGGCAACCACCCAGCCAGCCAGACTACTGGTCCAGCCCAGCTTTTAGATAGTAACCATCAATCTGCAGCAGTCAGGTGAAACATGAGCATGCCCTTGGCCTTCTCCAGGTACTGAGGTCATCAACACTGAAGAACCTGCAAGCTGGATCGCACCCAAAGAAATGCACCAAATGACCAAAATGTCATAATTGACATTCTCTCATAATGCAAGCAATACTCCTCATCATAGTGCTTTTTGACCCAAAGTAATTTCAGCGGTACACCAGGATCTTCCAAAGAAACGTAATACCAAAGATGTTCAGTTGTTGCCTTCGGTCACTGGCCAGTGTCCAAGTTTTACAATCATACAGTAAGTCATGTAGCACCAGGATCCAAAAGATGTGGACCTTCTGAAGGTGTAAAGATCACCAAACATCTCTGTCCAGCGACCTCAAGATTCCATAAGCTCTTCCAAGACATCTCCCAATCTCAAAGGACTCTGAGATATGAAGGTCACTGCTAAGATAAGTGACTGTCTCTGCAAGATCAACACTTTCACAAACATACATATACACTTTTAAAGACTGAGTCCAGGAACTCATTGCAAGTCTGGATCTTAGTCTTAATCTACAACAATTGCAAACCCAATAAACTCTCTACAAGTTCAACTGTTTTAAACCACACAGAGTCCTGAGTCCAGGTGGTCATTGAAATCCAGATACTCTGACTTCTCGCTCAGTTTTTCAAGTGTTGCAGTCAGGGCATATAGTAAAGATTACAGGATCATCTGTGAAGTCAAGGTTGGTTTCCTGTCAACAAAGATACCTAAGTCACTGGTATCCACAACCCAACCCAACACCAAGTCCATGCAAGTATTCAACAGTGATGAACACCAGAATTCACTAACAGGAATAGAATTTCTTTTGTTCAGTAGACCACTCACAGTATCTGTGTGTAGACTGACTCTGATATCCTGATACTTGTTTGGGATCCTGCACATTGTCATGATGTTTCAGAGAACAACCTGACCACCTAAGTCAATCGCTTTGCAAAAGTCGGTGTAGGGTGCAAAGGATCACTTCTGCTATTTGCAGTTGTATTCACTGAGCATGATGCAGGCAATGGTCGATGGTTTAGCTATGAAGCCAGATTGTGCGTCACTGGGGGGCAAGTAAATGGAACCAAATCCATTGAGAATAACCCTTGCTTGCAAGTGCCTTTCCCAGCACAGGGAGCAGTGCAATTACCTTGTAGTTGTCACAATCCAGGCAATTACCTGTTCCCTTCCAGAGTGTTATGACAAGTCCTTTCTTTCATTTGCTCTCAGAACTTCTACCGGCCTCTACTGGTGGTTGGCTCTCACTGCGGTATTGTATCACTTCCTGTTCCGGAGCACAGCGGTGTTTTGCTGTATCTGTTAGCTGTTTAATCTGCGCAGTTAGATTGATCTAGTTATCTAGATAACGATTTGTTTCCCAGTGTAATCTTCACGTGCCTTAACTAAAGCACTCCCTCTGCTGAATCACCTCTAAATTATTTACACATTATTCACTTTGCGTGTTTTTAGGAATCCGCTAGCTTAGCGCAGCTACTAGCTCTTAGCCGATTTAGCATGGCGGCTTCTCCTGTCTCTCCCACACTTTTCTGCTCTGGGTGTGAAATGTTTAGTTATTCCTCTGCCTCCTTTAGCAGTAATGGTACTTGTAATAAGTGTAGCTTATTCGTAGCTTTGGAGGCCAGGCTGGGCGAATTGGAGACTCGGCTCCGCACCGTGGAAAATTCTACAGCTAGCCAGGCCCCTGTAGTTGGTGCGGACCAAGGTAGCTTAGCCGCCATTAGTTCCCCTCTGGCAGATCCCGAGCAGCTGGGAAAGCAGGCCGACTGGGTGACTGTGAGGAGGAAGCGTAGTTCTAAACAGAAGCCCCGTGTACACCGCCAACCCGTTCACATCTCTAACCGTTTTTTCCCACTCGACGACACACCCGCCGAGGATCAAACTCTGGTTATTGGCGACTCTGTTTTGAGAAATGTGAAGTTAGCGACACCAGCAACCATAGTCAATTGTCTTCCGGGGGCCAGAGCAGGCGACATTGAAGGAAATTTGAAACTGCTGGCTAAGGCTAAGCGTAAATTTGGTAAGATTGTAATTCACGTTGGCAGTAATGACACCCGGTTACGCCAATCGGAGGTCACTAAAATTAACATTGAATCGGTGTGTAACTTTGCAAAAACAATGTCGGACTCTAGTTTTCTCTGGGCCCCTCCCCAATCGGACCGGGAGTGACATGTTTAGCCGCATGTTCTCCTTGAATTGCTGGCTGTCTGAGTGGTGTCCAAAAAATGAGGTGGGCTTCATAGATAATTGGCAAAGCTTCTGGGGAAAACCTGGTCTTGTTAGGAGAGACGGCATCCATCCCACTTTGGATGGAGCAGCTCTCATTTCTAGAAATCTGGCCAATTTTCTTAAATCCTCCAAACCGTGACTATACAGGGTTGGGACCAGGAAGCAGAGTTGTAGTCTTACACACCTCTCTGCAGCTTCTCTCCCCCTGCCATCCCGTCATTACCCCATCCCCATAGAGATGGTGCCTGCTCCCAGACCACCAATAACCAGTAAAAATCTATTTAAGCATAAAATTCAAAAAGAAAAAATAATATAGCACCTTCAACTGCACCACAGACTAAAACAGTTAAATGTGGTCTATTAAACATTAGGTCTCTCTCTTCTAAGTCCCTGTTGGTAAATGATATAATAATTGATCAACATATTGATTTATTCTGCCTTACAGAAACCTGGTTACAGCAGGATGAATATGTTAGTTTAAATGAGTCAACACCCCCGAGTCACACTAACTGTCAGAATGCTCGTAGCACGGGCCGAGGCGGAGGATTAGCAGCAATCTTCCATTCCAGCTTATTAATTAATCAAAAACCCAGACAGAGCTTTAATTCATTTGAAAGCTTGACTCTTAGTCTTGTCCATCCAAATTGGAAGTCCCAAAAACCAGTTTTATTTGTTATTGTCTATCGTCCACCTGGTCGTTACTGTGAGTTTCTCTGTGAATTTTCAGACCTTTTGTCTGACTTAGTGCTTAGCTCAGATAAGATAATTATAGTGGGCGATTTTAACATCCACACAGATGCTGAGAATGACAGCTTCAACACTGCATTTAATCTATTATTAGACTCAATTGGCTTTGCTCAAAATGTAAATGACTCCACCCACCACTTTAATGATATCTTAGATCTTGTTCTGACTTATGGTATGGAAATAGAAGACTTAACAGTATTCCCTGAAAACTCCCTTCTGTCTGATCATTTCTTAATAACATTTACATTTACTCTGATGGACTACCCAGCAGTGGGGAATAAGTTTCATTACACTAGAAGTCTTTCAGAAAGTGCTGTAACTAGGTTTAAGGATATGATTCCTTCTTTATGTTCTCTAATGCCATATACCAACACAGTGCAGAGTAGCTACCTAAACTCTGTAAGTGAGACAGAGTATCTCGTCAATAGTTTTACATCCTCATTGAAGACAACTTTGGATGCTGTAGCTCCTCTGAAAAAGAGAGCTTTAAATCAGAAGTGCCTGACTCCGTGGTATAACTCACAAACTCGTAGCTTAAAGCAGATAACCCGTAAGTTGGAGAGGAAATGGCGTCTCACTAATTTAGAAGATCTTCATTTAGCCTGGAAAAAGAGTCTGTTGCTCTATAAAAAAGCCCTCCGTAAAGCTAGGACATCTTTCTACTCATCACTAATTGAAGAAAATAAGAACAACCCCAGGTTTCTTTTCAGCACTGTAGCCAGGCTGACAAAGAGGCAGAGCTCTATTGAGCTGAGTATTCCATTAACTTTAACTAGTAATGACTTCATGACTTTCTTTGCTAACAAAATTTTAACTATTAGAGAAAAAATTACTCATAACCATCCCAAAGACGTATCGTTATCTTTGGCTGCTTTCAGTGATGCCGGTATTTGATTAGACTCTTTCTCTCAGATTGTTCTGTCTGAGTTATTTTCATTAGTTACTTCATCCAAACCATCAACATGTCTATTAGACCCCATTCCTACCAGGCTGCTCAAGGAAGCCCTACCATTATTTAATGCTTCGATCTTAAATATGATCAATCTATCTTTGTTAGTTGGCTATGTACCACAGGCTTTTAAGGTGGCAGTAATTAAACCATTACTTAAAAAGCCATCACTTGACCCAGCTATCTTAGCTAATTATAGGCCAATCTCCAACCTTCCTTTTCTCTCAAAAATTCTTGAAAGCTAACTGATCATCTGCAGAGGAATGGTCTATTTGAAGAGTTTCAGTCAGGTTTTAGAATTCATCATAGTACAGAAACAGCATTAGTGAAGGTTACAAATGATCTTCTTATGGCCTCAGACAGTGGACTCATCTCTGTGCTTGTTCTGTTAGACCTCAGTGCTGCTTTTGATACTGTTGACCATAAAATTTTATTACAGAGATTAGAGCATGCCATAGGTATTAAAGGCACTGCGCTGCGGTGGTTTGAATCATATTTGTCTAATAGATTACAATTTGTTCATGTAAATGGGGAATCTTCTTCACAGACTAAGGTTAATTATGGAGTTCCACAAGGTTCTGTGCTAGGACCAATTTTATTCACTTTATACATGCTTCCCTTAGGCAGTATTATTAGATGGTATTGCTTAAATTTTCATTGTTACGCAGATGATACCCAGCTTTATCTATCCATGAAGCCAGAGGACACACACTAATTAGCTAAACTGCAGGATTGTCTTACAGACATAAAGACATGGATGACCTCTAATTTCCTGCTTTTAAACTCAGATAAAACTGAAGTTATTGTACTTGGCCCCACAAATCTTAGAAACATGGTGTCTAACCACATCCTTACTCTGGATGGCATTACTCTGACCTCTAGTAATACTGTGAGAAATCTTGGAGTCATTTTTGATCAGGATATGTCATTCAAAGCGCATATTAAACAAATATGTAGGACTGCTTTTTTGCATTCACGCAATATCTCTAAAATTAGAAAGGTCTTGTCTCAGAGTGATGCTGAAAAACTAATTCATGCATTTATTTCCTCTAGGCTGGACTATTGTAATTCATTATTATCAGGTTGTCCTAAAAGTTCCCTGAAAAGCCTTCAGTTAATTTAAAATGCTGCAGCTACAGTACTAACAGGGACTAGAGGGAGAGAGCATATCTCACCCATATTGGCCTCTCTTCATTGGCTTCCTGTTAATTCTAGAATAGAATTTAAAATTCTTCTTCTTACTTATAAGGTTTTGAATAATCAGGTCCCATCTTATCTTAGGGACCTCGTAGTACCATATCACCCCAATAGAACGCTTCGCTCTCAGACTGCAGGCTTACTTGTAGTTCCTAGGGTTTGTAAGAGTAGAATGGGAGGCAGAGTCTTCAGCTTTCAGGCTCCTCTCCTGTGGAACCAGCTCCCAATTCGGATCAGGGAGACAGACACCCTCTCTACTTTTAAGATTAGGCTTAAAACCTTCATTTTTGCTAAAGCTTATAGTTAGGGCTGGATCAGGTGACCCTGAACCATCCCTTAGTTATGCTGCTATAGACTTAGACTGCTGGGGGGTTCCCATGATGCACTGTTTCTTTCTCTTTTTGCTCTGTATGCACCACTCTGCATTTAATCATTAGTGATTGATCTCTGCTCCCCTCCACAGCATGTCTTTTTCCTGGTTCTCTCCCTCAGCACCAACCAGTCCCAGCAGAAGACTGCCCCTCCCTGAGCCTGGTTCTGCTGGCAGTTTCTTCCTGTTAAAAGGGAGTTTTTCCTTCCTACTGTAGCCAAGTGCTTGCTCACAGGGGGTTGTTTTGACCGTTGGGGTTTTACATAATTATTGTATGGCCTTGTCTTACAATATAAAGCGCCTTGGGGCAACTGTTTGTTGTGATTTGGCGCTATATAAAAAAAAAAAATTGATTGATTGATTCATTCATTTTCTGCCGCTTATTTGGTTCCAGGTCACGGTGGCATGAAGGACAAGCACCTCATTCCATGCTTCCCTATCCTTGGCCAAGTCCTCTAATTCTTCTTGGGAGATCCTCAAGTGTTCCCAAGCAAGATGGGAAACATAAACCCTCCAGCGTATTCTGAGTCTAGCACATTGTAATGTTTGGGATGGACTACACACTGGAGTTGTGTGTTTTAGAGTTTCTTTGTTCCTGTAGTTGTCAATCAAAAGTCTGAGGTAACAATTTACGCTGTCAACCTGAAAAATGGCAGAATAAAAATGTTAGCGTTCTGTAGGCGTCTGTGTTACAGTTGTATCACTATGTTTAGCTGACTGTGCAACATTGTGTTTGTCGTTTGACAGTCATTATTTCCATTTCCCACAGCGGCTGACTTTGAGGGAAGCTGGTCAAACAGCAGAGAGGAACACAGTGCTGATATGCCACAGTTGGTGTCCAGATCTGCATGCCTTTTCCTCACTAAATGCCTTCCTGGTTTCACACTGTCCAATCAAATAAGGTACAACATAAAGTCCTCTGCAAAATATCATTACATGTGGAACATCACAGAAGTAAGAGACGCTATTAAAAATGGTATTAAAGCATGTTCTTTTCATGTGGATGCTGGCACAGTGGAGCACACACCTGGTCCAAAAACATGCCACATTCTCCAAAGGTTCATGAAAATTTACAAAGTGAAAAACTCTTGTACAATTCTAGCCAATCCTGCATGCTGATATGATTCTGTGCTGCAATGTTGATGCAGCATGCAGAGACTTTTACCTTGTTTTTTCATGAAAATGTATTTGTTATCCAATGAGACTCATTACAGCACACATTCTGCCAAGGTGTTGGTGGGTGGTGGTGGTGGTGGTGGGTGGGGGGTGCACACTATGAAAGAAAAATGAGATCTCACTGTCCCTTTATTCAGATCCCAAAAGCACTGGTTTGCACTCGGTGGATGTAATAATAACACAAATTGTTGCTCTGCGTAACAAATCCATACAAGTATGCAGTTGAGATTTTAGATGCTGGACAATAAACTGAAGAAATCAACTGTTTGAAAAGTGCCCTTGGTAGTGTTTGCTGAAACTCATTTGTAAATAGTCACCAGCAACTTGTTCCCATTTTATTAACTCTGCCAGGCAACCAGACAGAGGTTATGTGTTTACATGCATGCAGATAATCATGGAGCCAGGAGCATTTGTAACATGGAAGCTGCGCAGGAGAGTGTCTGGAAACACCAGAGAAAACAACACACTCTAATGCAGGAATTACAGTTGGCCAGGTTAACTTGAAAGGAGCTGCAGAAAGCTCTGATGTCAGAGCACATGGAAGCGGCAGGAAAGACAAGGTCAAGGTCATGGAATCTCAGTAAAGCCCTGGGAAGCTCCTGGAAGAATCTGGCCTCTGGAAAAACAAAGAATCTGGCAAAGACTGAGCTCAAATCCGTGGTTTAAGTAGCCCACTCCTGATGAGCCACTCATAAACTTCAGGTGCGAGGAGATGATGAGTTACAGGGGTTCCTGGGCTCTGCAGCACCCCACCTGTGTGAAAACAGACAAACTACACACAAGGTTTACTAAAGGGCAAAGGACCAGGGCAGACCATGACAAATATTAACGTACTGAACACACAGGATACCAAAGAATGGGACTGAATCAAGTCAAAAACTGTAAATGACAACAGCATAGCATAAAATATGTTGTAAGCCTCATAAGATAGCAGATTACAATTAGCCGAACCAGCTAGCATCCATTTATTTACAAACTTTATTGACAAACAGACAACAAAGGTGGATGCTGAATCCTCAGCAGGAGTAAACATCTGTGAGTAAACATTAGCAGTATAATTATGAAATTTTAAGGTTAAAAACAAAACCAAAACATAGTTTAGCATGTTTAAAGCTGTACTGCATGTGCTTTATTGGTGCCCAGGTAGTAAAAGGGGGAACTTATCATTTATCAACATTTCTCACTTCCCTCTGGTTGCCTCATAGTACTCTAATTTTACATACGAATCTTAGAATAAATACGGTTGAAATCATTTCACATTGCTAAAGCACAAAAGAACGTTTGGTTATTTCGTTCAATACTTTGAATGAACAGATACTTTTCTCACCCACTTCTCCATATTTTATCTTTAATTAAATCACTACTAGCTCCTTGAAAGATAATTAGCAGTCTGTTTGAGTATAAAAAATGTAAATGAGGAAACAGGGCATATCAGTTGCACACATGGACACGCACATCACGTACACACGTTTCCGCAGTGCCGTCATTTGTGAGTCTGGGAGGTCACAAGTCTGTGGTGAGTCCACGATAACTTAACCAATGGCACGTGGTGCTCTCAGTTTCAACTTTAGATGTGATTACTCCTCGCTTTACCCTTGTACAACCCCAATTCCAATGAAGTTGGGACATTGTGTAAAATGGAAATAAAAACAGAATACAATGATTTGCAAATCCTCTTCAACCTCTATTCAATTGAATACACCACAAAGACAAGATATTTAATGCACAAACTGATAGACTTTATTGCTTTTGTGCAAATATTTGCTCATTTTGAAATGGATGCCTGCAACATGTTTCAAAAAAACTGGGACAGTCAATCAATCAATCAATTTTATTTATATAGCACCAAATCACAACAAACAGTTGCCCCAAGGTGCTTTATATTGTAAGGCAAGGCCATACAATAATTACGTAAAAACCGCAGCGGTCAAAACGACCCCCTGTGAGCAAGCACTTGGCAACAGTGGGAAGGAAAAACTCCCTTTTAACAGGAAGAAACCTCCAGCAGAACCAGGCTCAGGGAGGGGCAGTCTTCTGCTGGGACTGGTTGGGACTGAGTGAGAGAACCAGGAAAAAGACATGTTGTGGAGGGGAGCAGAGATCAATCACTAATGATTAAATGCAGAGTGGTGCATACAGAGCAAAAAGAGAAAGAAACACTCAGTGCATCATGGGAACCCCCCAGCAGTCTAAGTCTATAGCAGCATAACTAAGGGATGGTTCAGGGTCACCTGATCCAGCCCTAACTATAAGCTTTAGCAAAAAGGAAAGTTTTAAGCCTAATCTTAAAAGTAGAGAGGGTGTCTGTCTCCCTGATTTGAATTGGGAGCTGGTTCCACAGGAGAGGAGCCTGAAAGGTGACGGCTCTGCCTCCCATTCTACTCTTACAAACCCTAGGAACTACAAGTAAGCCTGCAGTCTGAGAGCGAAGCGCTCTGTTGGAGTGATATGGTACTATGAGGTCCCTAAGATAAGATGGGACCTGATTATTCAAAACCTTATAAGTAAAAAGAAGACTTTTAAATTCTATTCTAGAATTAACAGGAAGCCAATGAAGAGAGGCCAATATGGGTGAGATATGCTCTCTCCTTCTAGTCCCCGTTAGTACTCTAGCTGCAGCATTTTGAATTAACTGAAGGCTTTTCAGGGAACTTTTAGGACAACCTGATAATAGTGAATTACAATAGTCCAGCCTAGAGGAAATAAATGCATGAATTAGTTTTTCAGCATCACTCTGAGACAAGACCTTTCTAATTTTACAGATATTGCGTAAATGCAAAAAAGCAGTCCTACATACGAGGGCTGTCCGTAAAGTATAGGTCCTTTTTATTTTTTTCTAAAACTATATGGATTTCATTCATATGTTTTTACGTCAGACATGCTTGAACCCTCGTGCGCATGCGTGAGTTTTTCCATGCCTGTCGGTGACGTCATTCGCCTGTGAGCACTCCTTGTGGGAGGAGTCGTCCAGCCCCTCGTCGGAATTCCTTTGTCTGAGAAGTTGCTGAGAGACTGGCGCTTTGTTTGATCAAAATTTTTTCTAAACCTGTGAGACACATCGAAGTGGACATGGTTCGAAAAATTAAGCTGGTCTTCAGTGAAAATTTTAACAGCTGATGAGAGATTTTGAGGTGATTCTGTCGCTTTAAGGACTTTTCACGGTGCAAGACGTCGCGCAGCGCTCTCAGGCGCCGTCATCAACCTGTTTCAAGCTTAAAACCTCCACATTTCAGGCTTTATTGATCCAGGACGTCGTGAGAGAACAGAGAAGTTTCAGAAGAAGTCGGTTTCAGCATTTTATCCAGATATTCCACTGCTAAAGGAGATTTTTTTAATGAAAGACGTGCAGGCGGATTGCAGCGTTGGCTCGCAGCCGCCGCGACGCTCCGCCACAGGAAAAACACCTCTGTTGGAAGCCTTGAGGACAAGTTGGAACATCTCCAGCTGATAAACAATTTCTCATATACTCACTCCACTGAAAGCCATCAAAAGCCGCCTGGATTTTACAAATGGTTATCAACACGGAGGTGTTTTTCCTGTGCCGCCGCACCGCGTCGGCTGCGTCCCGACGCGCGGACCCGTCCGCACGTCTTTCATTAAAAAAATCTCCTTTAACAGTGGAATATCTGGATGAAATGCTGAAATCGACTTCTTCTGAAACTTCTCTGTTCTCTCACGACGTCCTGGATCAATAGAGCCTGAAATGTGGAGGTTTTAAGCTTGAAACAGGCTGATGACGCTGCCTGAGAGTGCAGCGCGACGTCTCGCACCGTGAAAAGTCCTTAAAGCGACAGAATCACCTCAAAATCTCTCATCAGCTGTTAAAATTTTCACTGAAAACCAGCTTAATTTTTCGAACCATGTCCACTTTGATGTGTCTCACAGGTTTAGAAAAAATTTTGATCAAACAAAGCGCCAGTCTCTCAGCAACTTCTCAGACAAAGGAATTCCGACGAGGGGCTGGACGACTCCTCCCACAAGGAGTGCTCACAGGCGAATGACGTCACCGACAGGCATGGAAAAACTCACGCATGCGCACGAGGGTGCAAGCATGTCTGACGTAAAAACATATGAATGAAATCCATATAGTTTTTGAAAAAAATAAAAAGGACCTATACTTTACGGACAGCCCTCATATTTGTTTAATATGCGCTTTGAATGACATATCCTGATCAAAAATGACTCCAAGATTTCTCACAGTATTACTAGAGGTCAGGGTAATGCCATCCAGAGTAAGGATGTGGTTAGACACCATGTTTCTAAGATTTGTGGGGCCAAGTACAATAACTTCAGTTTTATCTGAGTTTAAAAGCAGGAAATTAGAGGTCATCCATGTCTTTATGTCTCTAAGACAATCCTGCAGTTTAGCTAATTGGTGTGTGTACTCTGGCTTCATGGATAGATAAAGCTGGGTATCATCTGCGTAACAATGAAAATTTAAGCAATGCCATCTAATAATACTGCCTAAGGGAAGCATGTATAAAGTGAATAAAATTGGTCCTAGCACAGAACCTTGTGGAACTCCATAATTAACCTTAGTCTGTGAAGAAGAGTCCCCATTTACATGAACAAATTGTAATCTATTAGATAAATATGATTCAAACCACCGCAGCGCAGTGCCTTTAATACCTATGGCATGCTCTAATCTCTGTAATAAAATTTTATGGTCAACAGTATCAAAAGCAGCACTGACGTCTAACAGAACAAGCACAGAGATGAGTCCACTGTCTGAGGCCATAAGAAGATCATTTGTAACCTTCACTAATGCTGTTTCTGTACTATGATGAATTCTAAAACCTGACTGAAACTCTTCAAATAGACCATTCCTCTGCAGATGATCAGTTAGCTGTTTTACAACTACCCTTTCAAGAATTTTTGAGAGAAAAGGAAGGTTGGAGATTGGCCTATAATTAGCTAAGATAGCTGGGTCAAGTGATGGCTTTTTAAGTAATGATTTAATTACTGCCACCTTAAACGCCTGTGGTACATAGCCAACTAATAAAGATAGATTGATCATATTTAAGATCGAAGCATTAAATAATGGTAGGGCTTCCTTGAGCAGCCTGGTAGGAATGGGGTCTAATAGACATGTTGATGGTTTGGATGAAGTAACTAATGAAAATAACTCAGACAGAACAATCTGAGAGAAAGAGTCTAACCAAATACCGGCATCACTGAAAGCAGCCAAAGATAACGATACGTCTTTGGGATGGTTATGAGTAATTTTTTCTCTAATAGTTAAAATTTTATTAGCAAAGAAAGTCATGAAGTCATTACTAGTTAAAGTTAAGGGAATACTCGGCTCAATAGAGCTCTGCCTCTTTGTCAGCCTGGCTACAGTGCTGAAAAGAAACCTGGGGTTGTTCTTATTTTCTTCAATTATTGATGAGTAGTAAGATGTCCTAGCTTTACGGAGGACTTTTTTTTTTATAAAGCAACAGACTCTTTTTCCAGGCTAAGTGAAGATCTTCTAAATTAGTGAGATGCCATTTCCTCTCCAACTTACGGGTTATCTGCTTTAAACTGCGAGTTTGTGAGTTATACCACGGAGTCAGGCACTTCTGATTTAAAGCTCTCTTTTTCAGAGGAGCTACAGCATCCAAAGTTGCCTTCAATGAGGATGTAAAACTATTGATAAGATACTCTATCTCACTTACAGAGTTTAGGTAGCTACTCTGCACTGTGTTGGTATATGGCATTAGAGAACATAAAGAAGGAATCATATCCTTAAACCTAGTTACAGCGCTTTCTGAAAGACTTCTAGTGTAATGAAACTTATTCCCCACTGCTGGGTAGTCCATCAGAGTAAATGTAAATGTTATTAAGAAATGATCAGACAGAAGGGAGTTTTCAGGGAATACTGTTAAGTCTTCAATTTCCATACCATAAGTCAGAACAAGATCTAAGATATGATTAAAGTGGTGGGTGGACTCATTTACATTTTGAGCAAAGCCAATAGAGTCTAATAATAGATTAAATGCAGTGTTGAGGCTGTCATTCTCAGCATCTGTGTGGATGTTAAATCGCCCACTATAATTATCTTATCTGAGCTAAGCACTAAGTCAGACAAAAGGTCTGAAAATTCACAGAGAAACTCACAGTAACGACCAGGTGGACGATAGATAATAACAAATAAAACTGGTTTTTGGGACTTTCAATTTGGATGGACAAGACTAAGAGTCAAGCTTTCAAATGAATTAAAGCTCTGTCTGGGTTTTTGATTAATTAATAAGCTGGAATGGAAGATTGCTGCAGATTAAACAGCTAACAGATACAGCAAAACACCGCTGTGCTCCGGAACACGAAGTGATACAATACCGCAGTGAGAGCCAACCACCAGTAGAGGCAAGCAAGAGCTGTCAAAAACCACAGTGTTTACCACTGTGTTACATCACCTTTCCTTCTAACAACACTCAATAAGCATTTGGGAACTGAGGACACTAATTGTTGAAGCTTTGTAGGTGGAATTCTTTCCCATTCTTGTTTGATGTACAACTTCAGTTGTTCAACAGTCCGGGGTCTCCGTTGTCGTATTTTGTGCTTAAATAATGCGCCACACATTTTCAGTAGGCGACAGGTCTGGACTGCAGGCAGGCCAGTCTAGTACCCGCACTCTTTTACTATGAAGCCACACTGTTGGAACACGTGCAGAATGTGGCTTGGCATTGTCTTGCTGAAATAAGCAGGGACGTCCCTGAAAAAGACGTTGCTTGGATGGCAGCATGTGTTGCTCCAAAACCTGGATGTACCTTTCAGCATTGATGGTGCCATCACAGATGTGTAAGTTGTCCATGCCATGGGCACTAACACACCTCCATACTATCACAGATGTGTAAGTTGTCCATGCCATGGGCACTAACACACCCCCATACCATCACAGATGCTGGCTTTTGAACTTTGTGCTGGTAACAATCTGGATGGTTTTCTTCCTCTTTTGTCCAGAGGACACGACGTCCATGATTTTCAAAAACAATATGAAATGTGGACTCATCAGACCACACCACACTTTTCTACTTTGCGTCTGTCCACATGTTTCAAATGATCTCGAGCCCAGAGAAGGCGGTGGTATTTCTGGATGTTGTTGATGTATGGCTTTCGCTTTGCATGGTAGAGTTTTAACTTGCACTTGTAGATGCAGCAACGAACTTTGTTAACTGACAATGGTTTTCTGAAGTGTTCCTGAGCCCACGTGGTAAGATTCTTTACACAATGATGTTGGTTTTTAATGCAGTGCCGCCTGAGGAATCGAAGGTCACGGCATTCAATGTTAGTTTTCGGCCTTGTTGCTTACATGCAGAAAGTTCTCCAGATTCTCTGATTTTTCTGATTATATTATGGACTGTAGATGATGGAATACCTAAATTCCTTGCAATTGAATGTTGCGAAACATTGTTCTTAAACTGTTGGACTATTTTGTCTGTTCTGTTCGCAGTTGTTCACAAAGTGGTGATCCTCGCCCCATCTTTGCTTGTGAAAAAGTGAAAAAACAAACAAAACAAAACTGGATGAAACGGCTTAACCCGGCTTGCCTCCTAACAGACTGACTTATGAAGTACAGACCTGGCAATTAGATAGTTTATAAAGTGTAGTCCTGGCAACCAGCCAGAAAACAAAAAGAAACTGCGCCCTCGACCAGAACCACAACAAATTTCAGCTTCAGATATGACTGACGGTGTTGAGACTATGAACACCTGGAAGTTACCAGTCACTACAGACAATTTTGTGAATCGGGATGAAATTTTTGAACAATTTGAAAGTTTGACCCAGATTTCTGCCAATAAGTAAGTCCCTTCAGCTGCTCCCTTGTTTGCACTTGGGGTCGCCACAGCAAATCCAAGGTGGATCTGCATGTTGAATTGGCACAAGTTTTACGCCGGATGCCCTTCCTGACGCAACTCCACATTACATGGAGAAATGTGGCAGGGGTGGGATTTGAACCCGGAACCTTCTGGACTGAAACCAAGTGCATTAACCACTTGGCCACCACCACCCAGATTTCTGCCAATGATGGCCATAAATACTACGTATACCAAGTTTGTTCAAGATTGACAAAGATGGATCAAGAAGTTACTTTGATGCTTCAAAACGCGCCCTGATTTGCTATTCTGGATGAAACAGGAAGGACCGGTGCTCTGTGGACTACCCCCATTATATCCCAAAGACTTGTCTGCCACCTGCTGGATGGTTAGTGGATGCTGTATAAATGATAAAAAAAAAAAATTCTGAACAGCTTTGATTAAACTTACATTTTTGTCTGCTTCTTGAGCACTGGACAAGTTGTGTACTCATCACTGCCCTCCGTCCAGTGACTAAGCTGGCGCTGATGGTGAGAAACATCACACCAATTATGTGGACAAACATAGAACAAAATAAACAGAATGGGAAAGTAAATTTGGAATTAAACAATAGATAGAATGTTTGGCTGGGGATGGTGCTAAAACCTTTTGGCGGTACTACATATTAGTGGTGGCTAACTTGAAACAGTGCCTCAGAATATTTTGAAACCCATTTCTCCCTTTTCACTCAGGCTCACCACAGCAGATCCAATATGGTTCTACCTATTGAGTGGGAGCAGATCTTACAGCAGATGCTCTTCCTGATGCAGCTCCACATTACAAGAAGGATGGGTATGGGGGGGGTTGAACCAGGAACTTCACCAGGTGGGAAGATCCACTTTGCACAGTAACAAAGCAATAACCGTTTATCAATCACACTTCTAATTCCATTAGTCACAACTAACATTTGCCACACTCTCGCCTCAGCTATGTGCTAGGCAGCTCTGCTGTCAAACGTCTCGAGGATCAAAAAAAAAAAAAAAAAGTAATTGCCTGGAGCAGATATTTTTGTCAGTCACATCCTGTCAGTTTCAGCTGTGTTGGCTGAGACACAGTGCTGCTCACATGTGCAGGTGTCTTAAATAATAAAAAAAAAAATACAGGTTTGCAAATATTCAACTGTTGCTGCATTCACCAATCTCTTATACTTTAACACACAGGAAATGAAATCATAATCCAGTTCCATATATTAAGGCCTGCAGGTGAAGATTCTGAACTCTGAAACAATAACTGTCCAGTGAGCTGTAACAACATTTCCCTATCTGTTCTCAAAGAACTTTGTAGTTTACTCTGTAGTTAACTTCATACTGTACATTGGCTGGAGGCTGTTATGATATCGATCGTAACCGGACTTCTTGTTCCATTAAATATTAAAACATACTACATAAGGGCACAGTCTGAGTGAATGTCCATGAACGTGTAAGACTCCAAACAATTTCAGAGCTCACGAATTAATTAAAAAATGTCATCAGCCTTTTTTGCACGAGAGAGAGTAGAATTCAGAACAGAAACTTGATTTGGATTAATATGTCCCACTTACAGTGCATGATAAAGGGATTTTTATAGTATCCTTGAACTTTCAACAGTTGTCCAGTACTGGCGGGGTGGGGATCAGAACTGAAGTACAATATAAAAAATATGACTCAATGCTAAAGCACCCCTGCCGTATGAGCATTGTGTTGTTTATAATTTTCAGTTGTTGAAGTAATTAAGATCCTATTGTCTTGCGTACAATTTGTACATGTTCACGAACTATGCAGAAACCTTCTCTCTCTCTACATTTATATATATATATATATATATATATGTGTGTGTGTGTGTGTGTGTGTTGAAATAGGTGTGTTATCATGTTGCAAAACACAGTTTTCAGTTTTAGAAGTCTTTATTTGTAGCTATCTTTTACATAATGTACATGAGCTTTTGAAAAGAGTGGAAGTTAGCGCTGAGTTAGTGGAGATTAGCGTACAGGCTAACGTCTGCTAAATGTCTTTTAAATCACTTTAAAGGTGTTTTTAGGTTCCAAAAACAGTGTTTTCAGTTTTAGAAACATTTATTTATTGCTATCTTTTACATAATATATGACAAAGAGGTTATATTTACACACAAATGAAACAGAGTTTTCAGCTAGCAACCAGACTGTGACATCATAGTACAGGTTTACTCTGATTGGCTGTCACTCCTGCCACTCAAAAATTAAACTGAACAGATTGAAACAGAAAGTGACTTTATAACCTCTTAAAACAGCTCTTAAAATAGGTCAAGATTAGACATCTTTTAACTTGTCCAAGGTCTGTGTCCCAATAATTTTTCTTGCTAATTTAAACACTGTGGCAGTAATAGGACTGGACTTATGCTGAGCACAGACAGACAGATGGATGGATGCAAAGCCTTCACAATACCCAGTGGCCATATTTGATGGCTTCGGGTAATGAAAATGTCTCATCATAAAACATAATCACAGTACTTGGTCCAAAGAAACGTGTTCACTCACACTTGTTGGATGGATATTTCTTGGCTGGCTGGGTAGATGATCAGCTGGTCATTTGGATGTTAGCTAGTTGGCAGTTGGTTGGATTTTTATCCAATTTAAAAAATCATGGGCTGGTATTTGTGAAACTTGGTGGGTGGGTATTGCATTTGCCAAGAAAGACTCCATTGAGTATCCATGGCTATCTGAATCTGGGAGGCAATATTCTCCCCATCTTCCAAGGTGGTGGTGGTGATCTCTGTCAAGCTTGGGTGCTCCACCAGATGCATGTGATTTTGAGTGTCTTGCACAGTATCTTATGTGTTCCTAGTACTGCTTTCTTCTGGGCAGACACCTGGAATCTGCTGGAGCCATTATCCCAGTCTGAGGTCCATAGCACTGAGAACTTATATTACCACAGGGACCATTATGGTCATTACCTTCTGCATCCTTTCTCGTTCTTTCTTCAGCCCCTGGTACTTATCAGTCTTCTCATAATCTTTCTTTCTGATGTTGCCACCACTTGGAATTGCTACATCTACTCAAATTGGCATTTTCTATGTCTCTTTGGTTGGTCAGAACCTGTTTGTCCATCTGGAACTTGCAGTCCCACAGCACCTTATCTCTGCTGTTCTCAACCAACTTTATTGTTTTTGTGCAAATATTTGCTCATTTTGAAATGGATGCCTGCAACACGTTTAAAAAAAAAGCTGGGACAGTGGTATGTTTACCACTGTGTTACATCACCTTTCCTTCTAACAACACTCAATAAGCGTTTGGGAACTGAGGACACTAATTGTTGAAGCTTTGTAGGTGGAATTCTTTCCCATTCTTGCTTGAAGTACGATTTCAGTTGTTCAGCAGTCTGGGGTTTCCGTTGTCGTATTTTGTGCATTTTGTTCATAATGCGTCACACATTTTCAATGGGCGACAGGTCTGGACTGCAGGCAGGCCAGTCTAGCACACGCACTCTTTTACTACGAAGCTACGCTGTTGTAACACGTGTAGAATGTGGCTTGGCATTGTCTTGCTGAAATAAGCAGGGACGTCCCTGAAAAAGACGTTGCTTGGATGGCAGCATGTGTTGCTCCAAAACCTGGATGTATCTTTCAGCATTGATGGCGCCATCACAGATGTGTAAGTTGTCCATGCCATGGGCACTAACACACCCCATACCATCACAGATGCTGGCTTTTGAACTTTGTGCTGGCAACAATCTAGATGGTCTTTTTCCTCTTTGTGCAGAGGACACGACGTCCATGATTTCCAAAAACAATTTGAAACATGGACTCATCAGACCACAGCACACTTTTCCACTTTGTGTCTGTACATTTCAAATGAGCTCGGGCCCAGAGAAAGCGGCAACGTTTCTGGATGTTGTTGATGTATGGCTTTCACTGTGCATGACAGAGTTTTAACTTGGACTTGTAGATGTAGCGACGAACTGTGTTAACTGACAATGGTTTTCTGAAGTGTTCCTGAGCCCATGCAGTAAGATTCTTTACACAATGATATTGGCTTTTAATGCAGTGACGCCTGAGGGATCAAAGGTCACGGGCATTCAATGTTGGTTTTCGGCCTTGTGGCTTAAGTATAGAAAGTTTTCCAGATTCTCTGAATCTTTTGATTATATTATGGACTGTAGATGATGGAATCCCTAATTCTTTGCAATTGAACATTGAGAAACATTGTTCTTAAACTGTTAGACTATGTTTTCATGCAGTTGTTCACAAAGTGGTGATCTTCACCCCATCTTTGCTTGTGAATGGCTGAGCCTTTTGGGGATGCTCCTTTTATACCCAATCATGACACTCACATGTTTCCAATTAGGTGTTCTTTGAACATTCATCAACTTTCCCAGTCTTTTGTTGCCCTGACCCAACATTTTTGGAATGTGTTGCAAGCATCCATTTAAAAATGAACAAATATTTGCACAAAAACAACAAAGTTTATCAGTTTGTACATTAAATATCTCGTCTTTGTGGTGTATTCAATTGAATAATGGTTGAAGAGGATTTGCAAATCATTGTATTCTGTTTTTATTTACATTTTACACAATGTCCCAACTTCATTGGAATTGAGGTTGTATAACCATAACGGTGTCATGCAGCTGTAGTCTGTGTAGTACCAGGACATAATAAACAACCTGTATGATTGATGATGTGGATGAAAACCAGATTATTTAGCCACTTTTGCTCTGGTTTAAATCATGGGTTCTGCCAAGGAGACTGGCTGCAGATCCAGATCCTCATTAATTTTTTTTTTTTTTTTTGTGGCGGGGTCAAAGGGGGTTGCAGGAATGCTTTCTTGGAAACACTCACTTGATTCATTGGTATGATGGTAATCGTAGTGGGATTCTTTCACCCTCAGTTTGCCTCAGGAGAACTTTGTTTCCACATGACTCACCTGCGTGATTCAGTTAGCATTGGGTGCATTGAGTCTGTCACATGCACATACACGTGCACACCTGCACTCACCTTGTGTTATGAAAACTGTAGCCACTGCTTCTGACACTTTTATGCTGTGGTGGACCTGATGGCATCAGGCACACTTCACTAATCCCTGCATACCATCTGCTACTGAAAGCTCAAGGAACTTGGTGTTTGTTCTCAAGAACCACGCTGACCTTTTACAGACTGGACTGGAATCCATCCTAGTGGAATATCTCTCAGAGATACAGTGGAGTAAAAAAAGTATCTAGTCAGTCCCTGATTGTGCAAGTTCTCCTACTTAGAAAGATGAGAGAGGTCTGTAATTTTCATCATAGATACACTTTAACTATGAGAGACAAAATGAGAAAAAAAAATCCAGGAAATCACATTGTAGGATTTTTAAAGAATTTATTTGTAAATTATGGTGGAAAATAAGTATTTGGTCACCCACAAACAAGCAAGATTTCTGGCTCTCACAGACCTGTAACTTCTTCTTTAAGAAGCTCTTCTGTCCTCCACCTGTTACCTGTATTAATGGCATCTGTTGGAACTCGTTATCTGTATAAAAGACACCTGTCCACAGCCTCAAACAGTCAGACCCTAAACTCAACCATGGCCAAGACCAAAGAGCTGTTGAAGGACACCAGGAAGAACATTGTAGATGTGCACCAGGCTAGGAAGAGTGAATCTACAATAGTCAAGCAGGTTGGTGTGAATAAATCAACTGTGGGAGCAATTGTAAGAAAATGGAAGACATACAAGACTAGGGATGGGTATCAATAAGATTTTATCGATATCGATACCATTATTGATTCCACTTATTGAGCCGATTCCTTGTCGATTCCCTTATCGATACCTCTTGTGAATTTTTTGTGTACTAAAAGTAGGCTTTACAGGTTTTCTATGTCAAAGGGTCAAAGAGCTTTTTCTTATTGTGCACCCGCCCTGTGGAACGGTCTTCCTGCGACCATGAGGCAGTCAGAGTCCGTGGACAAGACTTAAAGCATATTTTTATTCTCTTTCTTATGAATAGCTTTAATTTTTTATCTGTTTTATTCTTTTACTTCTGTTTTTAATTATGTATTTGAATTTTTTCATTTATTTAATTAAATTTTTTATGTTGAACTGTATGACATATAACATGAGATATTTACACAGAAAGATGCTAGACAGAAATATTTTCTAACTTTTAATTAAATATGTACCGTAAATGCTTTTTTTTCTTGAAGGTGTTTCACGTAAATATTGATGAGCACGTCATCCAGCCTGCACATGGTGTCACGCGGCTTCTCCACTCCACACGGAGACCTGAGTAATTTTACCTTTTCTTTTTCTATCTTTGTGGATCATGAGCTAATTTCATTGCGTGTAACCATGATTGCCTGGTGTCTGTGGTAAATGAGACATTAATTAGGTGCTGTGACTTTGTCAACTTGTGGTGCAAAGACAGAGACCCGGTGGGGGGAGGGAGAGAGAAGGCTCCACTGACTGATCTGATGGAGCAACTGCTGCACAAAGTGCCCAAGATGGACTCTTCTTTAGCCACGACAAGGAATTAAAGTATATTCAGACGTCGTTTTCCAAAATCAGGAGGCTTTATGTGGATAATTGTTCTTCAGGACGTGATGATGAATCCACTAAAACGAACAGGTAAGACTATATTTACTCTGTGTGTGAATTTACACTGTATGGACAACAGCTTTCTGCCAATCAGTGGACAGCATCAACTGACGTATTTCAACTCATGAGGAAGCGTGTAAGAATCCATAAATTCCTCACATCGTTGTTTAAGCCGCAGTGTTCAAAGCATGTGAAACAAGTAGCGGCTTCTAGTCCAGAAATTACGATACTCTCCTGCAACTTACTGTATATACCGAAAAAAATCACACGTTTGTTATTAATAATAAGGGCTTTCCAGAGATTAACAGAGATTTGAAATCTTTGGTGAATGCCAGTCACCCTCTGCACACCGTCATCAGCAACCAGAGGAGCCTTTTCAACCACAGAGTGCTCCTCCCCAAGTGTAGGACCAACAGACTGAAAAAGTCCTTTGTCCCTCAGGCCATCAGACTGTACAAGTCCTCACTCAGGGGGAGGAGGAGTAACGGGAAGACAGAGGACGGTAATGAGAGGAACAGTAGTAGCCAGTAAACCAGTAGTTCTGGTATGCAGAAATGAGTCGGAAGCAATAAAAGGAGACGAGTTCTACATTCAAACAGAAAAGTAAAAAAAAAAACAAAATTACTTTTCAGACTCACTTCTTAAAATAACAAAATTACTTTTCAGACTCACTCTGCAGGGGGTGTAACCGTGGAGAACAAAAGAACAGGTTGCTCAAACAGCTGAGATGTATGCAATCAATCTCAGGGAGGTCAGGTGGATGGAAATGGAGGAGGAAGAGGAGTTTATGAAATTGGGTGCTCAACTGCTTCACCTCAAGGAGTTGCAGTGAATTACTGCTACCCCATAAATGCCACATAACAATGTGACAGGTTTTCAAATACACACGGGTCATAAAAGGCAATCTGATTGATTTAATTCATACTATGCCTGAAACACTTCCATAAATGTTTCAGAGAACTACAACTCCTTTGTTCCCTGTGGCTTCTTTTTCATGAGAATATGAATAACAAAAACTTTTTTCCACTCATGGTTAGTGGTTGTGTGAAGTCATTTATTCTCAAACAACTGTTTAGTCATTTTTAATCATAATGAACAGAAACTACCCAAATGTGACAGTGTGGTTTTTTGTTTTTTGTTTTGGTCCCTTAACCGATCAATGTGCACCAGGAGACACATACATTTTAACACTATAAGAAGCATTATGAAAAGTTCTCCCAAAATACAGTTATCATAGGCTTATCAAAAGTACGATCTATTGACAGTAGGTCACATTACTTTTTAGACATAATAAGCCGACATTTCATTCAGCCTTGTTACTTAAATTTAGAAATAGAAATTATATAAAAACATTTGTTATAGAAATACTGTAGGCTATACTATAAATAATATATCATTACTTGTGTGATACAATTCATCATATAAAGCAAGAAATGACTGGATGACTGGACCAATGACTGGATACAAAGGTTGAACTTTTGAAACTGCAATACACAAAAAGGCCACAAGATGGAGACAGTTGTCTATCTCACTACAAACTACAAGTAACATCAAGGATTTCTTTTATTACCAATTTGTGTAGAGAATGACTCTCAATTTAAAGTAAAATGTTAGGTATGTGAAATTATGCCAGGACTTGGGAAAATACATTTTAGACAGGGACACCGTTATACCACGCCACCGCACTGCAGACTGTGCAAAACAGCATACTTCGTATGACTGACGCACGACCGTCACACAAATAGAATAAAGAATAAAGAAACAACCTGGCGGCGACAGCATGGTAGCTAGCCATGCACACCACTTGCACAGGTTACATTGCTAGGCTAGGATACGTGACTGGCAGAGTTATATCTGAGTGACCCAGTTAGACAGCACTTTACTTCGGACCAGAAGATCAGTCTGTCTCACACACAGATGTCTGATTTATGAACAAGTTAGGTTGCTGTTCATCAATTAATAGCTGAAGTTAACCTTCACTTACTGTCATGGCCGTAGTGGTCCCCGCCTCACTTTATAGTCACCCTTTCTTGACTTCAGTGAAAATATATACTTATAAAAAGTAAAATAAAGACCTCTTTCTTGACCTCATATTCAACTGACAGCACTGTAACAGTAAAATTTGTAATTTCTAACCTACGTTGTTAATAAATGCAACTATTAAATTCTTTCTAACATTTTTCTAACATTTAAATTTTCTCTAAACATTTTACTTGTCGAAATTATTATTATTGTAAGTAGTATTAGTAGTTGTAGTAAAAAAAGGCTTCAAAACAGGACCTTTAATCTAGGGGTGTTGTGAGGGGGGGACATCCTTGCCCCACGCCCCCATTCCATCTGGATTCGCCCCTGCTTTGGCGTTTGAGCACAAAGAATGGATAACATTTATTTATGCAGAAAACGTGACCAGATTTACAGGTAAGAAAGTTTTATTGCGTTTTCACATCATGTGCTCCCCAGAGAGTTTAGGTGCATTTGAGTGGAAAATAGTGTTAGTTGTTGACGCGTCGCGGAGGATCAGCTGTTTTAACGTGCAGATATGGAGCGGCTCAGCTCAGCTCTGAATAAAGGAGGAAAAAAAGCATAAAAATGTCTTTGTAAAGCTCAGTGCAGGTGTGCTGTTGTCACCGCGCTTTAAGAGGTGACGACGAGTTGTAGCTGCTACAAAAAAAAAAAAAAAACGCGGATGAAAAGCTCACAGCTCGCTTTACTTCGTTAAAAAAAAAAAAAAATCCGCAGGCCAGTAGGCCATCAGGCCAGCGGGCAAATACCCGGTGTGTAATACTATCAGTCCAGCGGTGATGCACGCCTGTGCTGAGCTGTTTGTCGGCAGTTCATTACATCAGTAAATAACACTGAGTTGACTTGTGAGCTTTAGAGAAACCTTCGCTCTGTAAACAGCTATAAGTGTTCTGTGCATTTCCAAATATGAGTCAGATACAGATCGCCAGATACTTCCATCTTCCCAGACATGATATGTGGTAGCCAGGGTTAAAAAGTCTTTTGAGATCATGTGGGTGGTTTGTTACTGTTTGCTGATGTGTGCAATGAAGACCATAAACTGCTGCAGTCTTGGAGCACTGATAACACTCTTAACAGCTCATCTTGACAAATGGACATCATGTTGTTTTACAAAGCTAACACCAAGAAATATCTCATTCACACCTAGCATTTTTGGTTCCAGTTATCCTAAAGTTGTGCAGAATGGAGGCGGGGTCTCAGTGAATTCTGTTGTTCATCCAGAATATGTTCTGGTACTGACACTGTTCTTGCATGGACTGGGAGTCAGGGAAGATCTGAGAGTTTCTTTGTTGGTGAGGAAAGCTTCACTGATGCTCTCTTTTGCAGACGATGATGTGATCTGAGCTGTTACTTAGGGAGACACAGATTGAACATACTGTTTGCACTGTGAGGTTATGTGACTTACCATGTGACACATTTCCTTAAGGGCCCCTTCACACATAGTGCGAATTTGGTCGAACCACGCATGAAGTGTGCATGAAGCAGGCGTTGTATGCAATACGAGTAAAATCGTCACTGCCTCTAACGCCTTGTACACCTGTTGCTACAACTATTTGCACACAGCAGTGGCTGAAAGACAGAGTGTGTGCTGTGAGAGCCCATTGAACCCTTTCGCGGCAGGTATCAGCCAAATTCCAGGTGACACACACGAACATCTAACACCGCTCGCGTGGCAGTTAGAAAATGTGTGGCCATTCGCACTGTTAACATAACAACAGTCAGCAGACGATCACTGTCATGCCGGATGTGAAATTTATCTAAGTTCCCCACGAGTGTGGTTTTGTAAACAGATGCAGTGACACATTGGTGTGTGCGCTGAACTGACAGGGGGTGTGGCCACCGACAGGAGCAGCTGCAGAGATCTGTGGTTCTGGACGTCACGGCTGGGGAACATGTACAGTATTTGGACGGACATGAACGAACAACTGTCCATTGTGACGCGCATGTGTTTGCTTGCTGTCATCACTTGGACATACATAAAACACATATTGCTGTTGCAACGGGCTGCAGTGAGCGTGCACATGCTGTGCACACAATGACAGGCTACCCCACGTGATCTGGACCATCAGATCATAACACGCTGTGCAATCTGAATGTCACACCACCCATGTGAGCTCTGTTCCACATGACGTGGTGTCTGTCCTGCGGTGCACCATCCATAAGACACACGTGTCACGCGGGGCCGGCTGGACACGCTGCCAGCAGATGTGGACATGATAAGAGCGCCCTGCTTTTCATTCATATTATTTCATGACTGCACATCTATGACCATAGGTCATCCACAGAGGAACAGACAGATCATACTTGTATTGTCCATTTGATAAGACGGATTCAATAAAATGCGGTGTTTTTATATGGTGTGTGGTTTTATTTTGTTTTAAATATGTCTATGCCCTTCTTGATATCAGACATTTTCCCACACCTTTCACGAGACAGTGATGGTAGCTCAGTGGTAAGCTTTCAGACTGACAATCAGAGTTTAGGAAAGTTCAGGTTCAAATCCTGTGGGTTGCATGCTTTTTATATTTTTAACATTTTTCACTGTGTACCCGCATGCACGAACAACGGCATAGGAACTGTTCTGCCGTGAGTCACACTAAGTTGTACTTATTTGTACTATGTGTGAAGGGGCCCTAAACTCAGTTTAGCATGTTGGTGTCTTGGTGCTGAGGACAAAAGCAACTGGACAGGGATAATGGGTTGGCCATGTATCACCTGGCTGTAGCATATCTGGGAAAATGATTGCCAATCTGGACCCAGGGTAGTCTGTCGTGTGCAGGATGAAGAAACGACCAGCACAAGCACATGCCCTTTAGACTTGGTACCGTAGCATAAAAAATGAGGTGCCATTGTATTGCTCAACCTTCTTTGGACTTCACCCATAATGTCCAAAATAGTTAGGAAAATGGCAGGTATTTTGGACTTGTCATCCGCCTGTCATTGACACTGGCACCAGTATAGGGATTATATCGGTCATACTGCTGACTCTCTCTCTCTCTCTCTCTCTCTCTCATTTCTTTCACCAAAAAACAGAGGTTGAGTTGTGTCTTTGTCTGTCTCTTTGTTGGTCTGCAGTCGAGATATTTGAAAAGTAATGACAGATGTTGAGTTATTTTGTGGCAGGTTGGCTATGGGTTCAGGGAAGTGTTGATTTTAGTAGCAATCCAAATCTACCTTAAAATCGTCCCCCTTTGTTTGTTTATTCATTTTCCCTTTTTACAGGACACCTTACAATATCAATGCATGGCAAATTAGCCTAATCCTGCATGTCTCTACACTTTTTCAATTTTTCTTCAAAAGAGAACATGCAGCCTCAACACAGAAAGGACCAGGGGAAGCAATTCCAGGAGCTTCTCACTGTGAGGCATCAGCACTTCCCATAATAATAATAATAATTATTATTATTATTATTGTTGTTGTTGTTGTAGCACCAGGCTGTAAACATGTTTATTATTCTTTAAATGCGGACAGTTTAACATGAGTCACTTTTGGAGATAACCTCAAGTGGCCATTCATGGAACTGCAAGATTTAACACTTCCACTTTTGTTACATTTTACACAACACTGGCAGTTGCTGCTTGGCTTTAAGATGTTTAGGTGCAAATATATTGGTGATTTACAGAAAAATATATGTATATCATCATCTGCACCACTCTTCACAATGTGAACTTAAAAAAAATACTGAAAATTATTGTTTTTCTGCTGATGGTGGGAAGAATTTTTGCTCACTCTCAATCTCTTCTTTTTTCAAAGGAGTGTTGCATGCTTTATATTAATATATTCCATTCATCAAGATAATGATTATGCACAGAAATGATGAAATAAAAGAGAGCCTTGATGGTTGTAGAACATTTTATGGCTTTATTCGACAGCGGAGTGACAGATGAGAGTGCCTTAGACGTGTATTCAAACAAAGTTTTAATTGAAATTCAGTTCCACGTTTCTTTGCTATAGTCAGTTTTGTTTTACTGACAAGAAGACAAAGACAAAGGAAGATGATGGGATCATTGTGTTCTGTATATGAAGGTTTCTAATGGGCAACTTTGTTTTTAAAACATTCTGTGGTCAGAGGTTAGTGCACTTAAAGTGTTTCATCAGTGTTCCTGCTCTCAGAAGGTCTGATGGAAAAGTACTTCTGTGCCTTAATATAAAACACAAGATGAAAATATCTTCACACAGAGTGCAGACAAACAGCTGTGATCTCAATGGTCATGAAACCTAGGCTTTGAAAACTGACAGATGTTTTCACGCTACAAGTTACTTCAATCACACCTGCTCCTAATTTCCATCACTGCAAAATAGTACCCATGGGCCTGAAGAGAGTAATGACTAGAGAAGCCTGATGTTTGATTTCAATGACCTTGACCATCACCCAAATGTTTGACCTCTAGCTGACCTTGCCAGGACACCTGTGTGTTTGCCACATTTGGTCCAAATGGGGTTGAAAAGTAAATTCCTTGAGCTTGACCTTTGCCAAAATGAATTTTTAGTGGCAATTTCTTGGCCATCCTTCACTGAGGTACAATGTTTGATAGACATTAGCAAAAGAACGTGGGAGAAATGAGCCAATAAACAGACAAGCAGACATGACCTTGACCTCAAAAATTGACCTTTGGCAAATTTGACCTTGCTGGGCATTTCCCAAATCCACCTCAAATATATGCAAAGTTCAATGGAAACTGGAGTGGCGGGGGAGAGGTGGATTTTGACCTTTGACCCCAACAACCTTGACTGAATTGATTGAGCTTTGATAAATCAGACCCACCTGGGCAATTCCAGAACCCACCTACACACGTGTGCCAGGTTTGGAGCAAATCAAAGCGTAAATTTTCACTTTGGATGTTGGTGACCACAGTGATTAACCTTTCATAAATTTGATGTCACCTGAGCAATTCCAGAACCCACCTATGTACAGTACAAGTGAGAAGCAGTGTGATGGCCAAGCTCTTACTGTGCTTGTTTCCAAAGCAGAAGACTCCTCCTCCTGGTTCTTTAACATAATAATTTGCAGTTGTTATTTTATATATGAATTGAAATAGGAATCTTGGCACAGTAAGACATGTCTGGGCTTCTTTTTAAGGTAGGCATATGTAAACTTGACCTTTTGTTTGCATGCAGTTTATGAAGACCCATTGCTAATGCTGACTGCTAATGCCACTACTGCTTGTTCCCTGCAACAAGCCCAGATATCTTCAGCAGGTATCATGTATTGAGGTTATTACATAAAGCTTTTACTTTTTGGATTCATCTAGTGTATTAAACTCAATTAAACTTCATCTAATTTAAGAAAAGTTATTCCTTTATTAGCCCCATGTGGGAAAATGAACCACATCACAGCAGCAGTCAGTGGTAATAGTAATTGTCCAACCAGCAGCTCAGAGTAGATGTGCAAATAGAAGACAGTGTAAATATTTGTACATGTCAAACCAAGTAAATAAAAATAAATAGCTATATGCATTGTAAGCAGGATACAGTGGGTACAGTAAGTCCAGTGTGGACAGTGAAGCAGGATTAATAAAAGTATTGCACAGTTTGTTGACGGAGAATATACACAGGTAAATATATACACTTACAGGGAGCAGTGCAGATTTTACAGTCTAACAGCCGCAGGAAGGAAGTAACTGCAATACCTCTCCTTCAGACACTTAGGACCCCATTCACATGGAGACGGGTTTAGGCGTATTGACAAATGTTTTGTATTGCATAGGTGTTTTGTCCATGTGGAACCGGTGTGTTCTGAGCCCAAAACCACTATTTTTTGAAAACAGGTCATAGAGTGGATAAATCTGAAAATGCCAGATTTGTGTCTTTGTGTGGACAAGCAATGTGGAACTTTACTGAAATGATGATGTCATAGTCCTGCCTCTTTATCCTCAGATGCTCATAATGAATGATATGTTGTTGTTGTTGTTGTTGTGTAATTTAACACACTTTTTTTGTTTTGTTTTTGGCAGTGCATCATTAATGGGATTTATTTTCATCACTAGCAGAATGCTGAAGAAAAAAAGTAAGTTATTTTTTTTTCTTGTTGGTGGTGATACAAAGCTGTGACTTCCTCTGTCTCAGGCTGAGAAACACACCTGGAGCAGACAAACACAGAGGGGCTCTTTAAAAACACTGCACTTAGTATACACAAGCAATTTCCCCGATAAGGAATGATTGCATTTCCAGACGTCGTCTTCAAAAACAAGGGGGTCTTACATGGATGACAGTTTTCAGCTGTGATGATGAATCCAGCTGAGAGAATGCAACAGGTCAGATTAAAAGATTTGATATTTACTCTTTGTGCCATTTTGTAAAGTTCTAGCTTCTGTTGCTACACCAGTTAGCTCTTTACAACGCTTATGTGCATGCTAGATGTCTTTTTCTCCATTTTTGTGGAAGTGTTACATCACCACATACAGGCCTGGCATATGTACTACACCGTTTTTAGCCAGTTTTGTGTGGATGCAGATATTTCTTGAAATGGTGACATGGAACACTTTCTGAAACCATCAAAGAAAAAGATTGCATAGGGAAAGTTCCATTTGTGTGTGAACATGACCTTAGGGTGAAGATGTCCATCACTGAAGCAGCTGTCACTAGCAGAGCAGATAGCTTGGTTGCTATGTTGAATTGAAGTTTTACGCCAGATACCCTTCCTGACGCAACTCCACATTGCCGGGACCAGAACCGGTAACCTTCCACACTGAAACCAAGAGCACCAACCATTTGGAGACTTACAAGATGGATGCATTTATTGTTTCTGAATGACGGTATTAACAAACTGGAGTGGAAGGACTTGCTCATCTATCGATTGCCTCGCTGCATGCATATTTCTATGGGCATTTCCAAGGTTATGTTTTCAACATAATGTGAAAGACGCAAGTGGTTTTAAATGTGCTGAGGTACAGTTCAAGTAGACAGTGCAATTAAAGTACGTTTTGTCAAATATGGTTTCCCTTGCTGTTTAATAAACAGACCCCCACCTCACTACCTCCAGACTAGCGGGAATTCTAATTAATACCATTAATATTGTTAATTGTCACCTCACCTCCTTCCTTTGAGAGTAAAGCACATTAAAATGTTTGGCATATTTGTGCAATCTGTATGAAACCACGCATCACTTTCAGGCCGCTGGCGTTGTAATTATTTACCAGTTGTGATGATGTTCTCCGCAGGCTCGTGAAGGACAGCAGCACTGTGACTCGCAGACACACAGGCCCCCAGAAAATGAGTTGCAATGATTCGACTAACGTCTGTACGCATCATTGCCCAGTCTTACAGCAAGTAAACTTGTGTTAGGCTCATTTTGGCTTAGAGGAACAAATGGGATGACTTTTTGAACAATGATTTAGTGAAAAAGTGTCATAATTAATCAAGTCAATTCTGGGAGCATGTGCTGGTACCACACGTCGCTACATCCATCAAACCACGGAACACATTCTCACATACATTTTGAAGCAAAACCATTGTCTTGACTACATGTCAATTAGGGAATAACCCTGTTGTGTCTGATGATGGGAGGACGTTCATGCTGGGTTATACGGTTGAACATACAGCTGTACGCGGAGCCGATAAAAAGTAGTTTTATGGATATGTTCGACCGTATAACAGCATGAACATCCATCCGCCCATCATCAGACACAAGGGGGTTATTCCCATTCTAATCCAATTCCATCGTTTGCACGGTTTATTTTTCTGTAGGTAATTCATCTTACTGTAAAGCAGCGATCATCTCTCCAACAGCTGTCAAACACGAAACGGTAATTCTGTATCAGAATCCACCTCGATACTTTTGTATGGTAGCTTAAATTCACCCATTTCAGCGGTGACGCGACTTTCTCTCACTCTGAGCTAACAGCGCTAACAGCTAACAGCGCACACAGCCAGTGTTCTGAAGAACTGTGCGTCTCAAAAATTCCACATGCCGACAATACTGTGCATGTGCACGGAGGGCAGGAATGACATTCGACAGTAATCACATCTCGTCAAAACACCGGTCAGGGTGCGGAGTAATACATCTTTTGCCACAGTTGTCGCAAAAATTACACATATATAAGATATTATACGGTATGCACTCTCACACGATTAACCAATCGGATTCATGGAAATAATGTAATCTAACAACTTGGGTAACATTTAGTGACACACGGGGTAACACTAATCTGAACTGTAACCCAAACAGATAAATATTCTGTGCTGTGTCGAGGGTTGATGTAGCAGTCAAGCAGATAGTTTTGTATACTATCAGACAAAAATTAGGCTACGGTAAAACTTGCCACTGTAAAACTTGCTACCCTGCACATCACTAAACGACCCAAAGGGGGTACCAGTCTCTTCATATATTGATGCTAAGTGGGACTGACCAAGTGCAAATATGCAATGATTTGGCAGTGCATCCCACCTCTCAAAAGTAACCATCTGTCTGCTGCAACCATGCAAAACACAGGCTTCTCTATGACCTTCTGAAGCCACTGGGCCCCGACTCATCTGTGTACTCGATCATGCCCAGAGAAATGGCCCACATAGCCAAAAGTTCAAAGCCGGCACTCCTGTTCAAGGTAAGTGACACTCCTCATCTAAGTAGCTGCTTGTTTGATGTAAAGTCAAACCTAAGTACCTTAGGATCTACCAAAGTATCGGGACTTGTGGCAAGAAAAGGCTGGACGCAAATGCTAAACTCAGACACAGGAGGGATTCAGTCAAAAGGTTTTACTGGGTTATCAAGTAAGGCTCGGTACACATTAAAGCAGTCCACAATAAGCAACGGTATCAAAAACATGCAAGGCATGGTCCTAAAAACAAGCAGGAAGTCAAGAAAACACAGCAAGGCAAAAACAGGTCAAGAAACAAAGCAATGAACATGGCTGGAAGTGAAGGCATAAAGCACAGCAATCTGGCTGTTGTGAAGGTGTAGTGACACGGACCCACAACAGGGGGCGTTAATGAACGGACAATGGATAAGCCAAAAGAGTAACAATTTAATGTTGTGAATCGCACAACTACATACAGACAAAGCCAGACAATATAGACAGCCAATTCTACAGATAGGTGACGTGTGGGCAGGCTCGAAGATAGAAGACCTCCGGTGAAAGAAGAGCCGGACTCCACACGGCTTCCACCACCAACGGATCTGAAGAACACTCGAGCCGCCAAGTCCCGAATCCCCAGGTGGCCACGGTCTTCGGCTGTCAGACCTGGTACTGCTGGCAGAGAACAGAAACAGTTCAGGTGAGTGAGAGTCCGCACACTCAGTAATGTCACAGTCAATGTTCCTGTAGGGAGGGAGCACCTCCACCTCCAATCACACACTCGTGCAGCTCCTGTTACACCACTTATCTGAGGTTGGGTGTGAGGCGAAGCCGTCGCAGTCCACACCAAACGCCAATCCTCAGATAAGGAACCACTCAGGAAAACGTCTGCAAAAAGAGTTCAGTTTAACCAGATAATCACAGTTGAGTCAGATTACCTCTCGGTTGCTGATTTCTCGGCGGAGAGGTGGAGTTGCACTCCTGCTTATGTAGTGATGGTGATGAGTGACAGCTGGTGCTGATAAGTGACAGCTGTCACTCCCGGCGGCTCCGACGCCCTCTCGTGCTTGGAGCCCGCACTCCAAGCAGGGCGCCATCTGGTGGTGGTGGGCCAGCAGTACCTCCTCTTCAGCGGCCCACACAACAGGACCCCCCCTCAACGGGCGCCTCCTGGCGCCCGACCAGGCTTGTCCGGGTGACGGTGGTAAAAATCGGCCAGGAGGGCCGGGTCCAGGATGAAGCTCCTCTTCACCCAGGAGCGTTCTTCGGGTCCGTACCCCTCCCAGTCCACCAGGTACTGGAACCCCCGGCCCTTTCGACGGACGTCCAGGAGCCGACGCACGGTCCATGCCGGCTCCCCGTCGATGATCCGGGCAGGAGGCGGTGCAGGTCCAGGGGTGCAAAGTGGGGAGGTGTGGTGTGGTTTGAGACGGGACACATGGAAAACCGGATGTATCCGCAGTGAAGCTGGCAGCTTTAGCTTCACTGCGGCTAGAGTAAGGACTTTAAGGATGGTAAATGGTCCAATGAAATGGTCTTTGAGTTTCTGGGATTCTACCTGGAGCGGGATGTCCTTGGTGGATAACCACACCTCCTGCCCGGGCTGGTATGCAGGGGCCGGGGAACGCCGGCGATCTGCATGGGCCTTGGCCCTCGTCCGGGCCTTCAACAGGGCAGAACGGGCGGTCCGCCACACCCGGCGGCACCTCCTGAGGTGGGCCTGGACTGAGGGCACTCCGACCTCTCCCTCCACAAGCGGAAACAATGGGGGCTGGTACCCCAAACACGCCTCAAACGGGGAGAGGCCGGTAGCAGACGAGACCTGGCTGTTGTGGGCATACTCGATCCAGGCCAGATGGTTGCTCCAGGCCGTCGGGTGCGCTGAGGTTACGCAGCGAAGGGCCTGCTCCAGATCCTGGTTAGCCCGTTCTGCCTGGCCGTTTGTCTGTGGGTGGTACCCGGACGAGAGACTCACGGTGGCCCCCAGCTCCCTACAGAAACTCCTCCAGACTTGCTTGGAGAACTGGGGACCACGATCCGATACGATGTCCGATGGTATCCCATGCAGACGCACAACGTGGTGGACCAGGAGGTCTGCCATCTCCTGGGCCGTCAGGAGCTTCGGGAGGGCCACGAAGTGGGCTGCCTTGGAGAACCGGTCCACTATCGTGAGGATGGTGGTGTTTCCCTGGGAAGGCGGGAGGCCCGTTACAAAGTCCAGACCGATGTGGGACCAGGGGCGATGAGGCACCGGCAGGGGCTGGAGGAGGCCCGAGGTCCTCTTGTGATCCGCCTTGCCCCTGGCACTGGTGGTACAGGCCTGGACGTAGTCCCGGACGTCGGTTTCCTTAGACGCCCACCAGAAGCGCTGCTGGACCACTGCCACGGTTCGACGCACCCCTGGGTGACAGGACAGTTTGGAACCGTGACAGAAGTCCAAAACGGCAGCTCTGGCCTCTGGTGGGACGTACAATTTGTTCTTCGGACCGGTACCCAGGTCCGGGTTCCGTGCCAGGGCCTCCCGGACGGTCTTCTCCACGTCCCAGGTGAGGGTGGCCATGATAGTCGACTCGGGGATGATAGTCTCTGTTGGGTCTGACAACTCGGCCTTGGCCTCCTCTTCGTGCACCCGGGACAGGGCATCCGATCGCTGATTCTTGGTCCCGGGGCGGTATATGATCTGGAAGTCAAAGCGCCCGAAGAACAGTGACCAGCGGGCTTGCCTGAGGTTCAGACGCTTAGCGGTCCGGATGTACTCCAGGTTCCGATGGTCCGTGAAAACCGTGAATGGAACCACAGCTCCCTCCAACAGATGTCTCCACTCCTCAAGAGCCTCCTTCACTGCCAGGAGTTCCCGATTGCCGACGTCATAATTCCTTTCAGCCGGGGTCAACCTGCGGGAAAAATATGCACAAGGGTGGAGAACCTTATCGGACTCCCTGCTCTGGGACAGCACGGCTCCTATCCCTGAGTCAGAGGCATCCACTTCGACTATGAACTGGCGATTAGGATCAGGCTGCACCAGAACTGGCGCAGTCGAGAACCGGCATTTCAACTCCTTAAACGCGGCTTCGCACCGATCCGACCAGGTGAAGGGGACCTTAGTGGAGGTGAGGGCAGTCAGGGGGCTAACTACCTGACTGTAACCCTTAATGAACCTCCTGTAGAAATTTGCAAAGCCGAGGAACTGTTGCAGCTTCCTACAGCTTGTTGGTTGGGGCCAATCTCTCACCGCCGCAACCTTGGCCGGATCCGGCGCGACAGAGTTGGAGGAGATGATGAACCCCAAGAAGGACAAAGATGTGCGGTGGAACTCGCACTTCTCACCCTTCACAAACAGCCGGTTCTCCAACAACCGCTGTAGGACCTGACGTACATGCTTGACATGGGTCTCAGGATCCGGGGAAAAGATGAGTATATTGTCCAGATATACGAAGACGAACCGATGCAGGAAGTCCCGCAAGACGTCATTAACCAAAGCTTGGAACGTCGCGAGTGCATTAGTGAGGCCGAACGGCATGACCAGGTACTCAAAATGACCTAACGGGGTGTTAAATGCCGTCTTCCATTCGTCTCCCTCCCGGATCCGAGCCAGGTGATAAGCATTCCTAAGATCCAATTTCATGAAAATTTGGGCTCCATGCAAGGGCGTGAACACTGAATCCAACAGAGGTAACGGGTATCGGTTGCGAACCGTAATCTCGTTCAGCCCTCTGTAATCAATGCATGGACGGAGTCCGCCGTCCTTCTTGCCCACAAAAAAGAAACCAGCACCCATCGGGGAGGTGGAGTTCCGGATCAACCCGGCAGCTAACGAGTCCCAGATGTAGGTCTCCATTGATTCACGTTCCGGACGTGAGAGGTTGTACAGTCTGCTGGACGGATACTCAACGCCCGGTATTAAATCAATGGCACAATCGTACGGACGGTGCGGGGGCAGCGTGAGTGCCAGATCCTTGCTGAAGACGTCAGCAAGGTCGTGGTACTCGGCTGGCACGGTCGCCAGATTGGGGGGGACTAAAACCTCCTCCTTAGCTGTCACACCGGGTGGAACCGAGGATCCTAAACACTCCCGGTGGCAGGTTTCACTCCACTGAACCACAACCCCAGACGGCCAATCAATCCGGGGATTGTGTTTCAACACCCATGGAAAACCCAAAATCACTCTGGAGGTAGAAGAGGTGTTACATAAAACACAATCTCCTCCCTGTGATTTCCAGATACATCCAATGTTAGTGGCTGTGTCTGGTGTGTGATTAGTGGAAGAAGGGTGCCATCTAGTGCCCGCACCGACAATGGTGACGGTAAGGCCACTAGAGGGAGCCCAACTTCCTTTGCCCATCTGCTATCCAGCAGATTCCCTTCCGACCCCGTGTCCACCAGTGCTGGGTGTGAAGGGTTAGATCCCCACTCAGGATCGTGACTGGGATGCGTGCAGATTTCCGGGGTTTCCCCGTGTGGGTATTATGACCCACCCTTAGCCCAGTCTCTAAGGACAAATGCTGCCGTATTGACCGTTTGGGGCAGTTTCTCTGCGTGTGCTCTGTTGAGCTGCAGAAAAAACACTCTCCACTGATCAGCTTCCTTTGTCTCTGATCAAATCGCCTTTTGGCCCTGCTCGTCTCCATAACAACATCAGCAGGGGGAGCTGTCGTCACGTGGAGTGCCCTGGCTGTGGAGCGTGGGGAAGACGGCTCCCTTTCGGACCCGGGAGGAAGAGGGATGGCTTGTGCCTGACCACGCCCTTCGTCTCGCTCCCGTCGGTGTTCTGTTAATCGGTTGTCTAACCGTATAACCAGGTCAATAAGCCCGTCCAAATCCCGCGGCTCGTCCTTCGCCACCAGGTGCTCCTTAAGGACCAGAGACAGTCCGTTTATAAAGGCGGCGCGGAGCGCAACAGCATTCCAGCCGGCTCGCGCTGCCGTGATGCGGAAGTCGAGGGCATACTTAGCTGCGCTCCGACGCCCCTGTCTTATCGACAGCAGCACGCTTGAAGCGGTCTCGCCTCTATAAGGGTGGTCGAACACCTGTCTGAGCTCCCTCACAAACCCAGCGTATGATGTTAGGAGCCGTGAATTCTGCTCCCAGAGCGCCGTAGCCCAGGCGCGTGCCTCTCCTCGAAGCAAATTTATAACGTAAGCCACCCGGCTGGCGTCTGACGTGTACATGACGGGACGCTGTGAAAAGACGAGCGAGCACTGCATTAAGAAGTCCGCACACGTCTCGACACAACCGCCGTACGGCTCCGGAGGGCTTATGTATGCTTCAGGGGATGGTGGGGGGGTTCGTTGAACGACCAGCGGAATGTCTGTTTCAGGCCTCCGGTCAGCAGGGGGAGGAACTGCAGCAGCGCAATGAGCCTGCGCTTCCACCTGGGCGGTGAGAGCCTCTATCCTCCGATTGAGGATCACATTCCGCTCGGTGACTAAGTCCAACCGAGCAGTGAAAGCGGTTAAGATATGCTACAGCTCTCCTAACACACCTCCTGCTGACGCCTGTTCACCTCGCTCTTCCATTGGTTGTTCAAGCGATGGTTGACGCCCCTCGGGATCCATGACACTGGCCGAGAAATCCTGTTGTGAAGGTGTAGTGACACGGACCCACAACAGGGGGCGTTAATGAACGGACAATGGATAAGCCAAAAGAGTAACAATTTAATGTTGTGAATCGCACAACTACATACAGACAAAGCCAGACAATATAGACAGCCAATTCTACAGATAGGTGACGTGTGGGCAGGCTCGAAGATAGAAGACCTCCGGTGAGAGAAGAGCCGGACTCCACACGGCTTCCACCGCCAACGGATCTGAAGAACACCGGAGCCGCCAAGACCCGAATCCCCAGGTGGCCACGGTCTTCGGCTGTCAGACCTGGTACTGCTGGCAGAGAACAGAAACAGTTCAGGTGAGTGAGAGTCCGCACACTTAGTAATGTCACAGTCAATGTTCCTGTAGGGAGGGAGCACCTCCACCTCCAATCACACACTCGTGCAGCTCCTGTTACACCACTTATCTGAGGTGGGGTGTGAGGCGAAGCCGTCGCAGTCCACACCAAACGCCAATCCTCAGATAAGGAACCACTCAGGAAAACGACTGCAAAAAGAGTTCAGTTTAACCAGATAATCACAGTTGAGTCAGATTACCTCTCCGTTGCTGATTTCTCAGCGGGGAGGTGGAGTTGCAGTCCTGCTTATGTAGTGATGGTGATGAGTGACAGCTGGTGCTGATAAGTGACAGCTGTCTCCGACGCCCTCTCGTGCTTGGAGCCCGCACTCCAAGCAGGGCGCCATCTGGTGGTGGTGGGCCAGCAGTACGTCATCTTCAGCGGCCCACACAACACTGGCATGGAATTGAGAGAAACTAGAGGCTGAAATAGAGGGTGTGATAAGCAGGTAATGGGAAACAGATGTGCAGGAAAGGTCCAGAATAAGGTGTGGAAAACCAAATGGGCACAGTCCACCACCAAGCACTCCAGTGACAGACAATAGAGATCAGTAAAACAATTACCGAGCAAAACATACAGACAGAATCTAACAAACACATGACCAAAAAAAACAAAAAAAACCCACAATCCTGACACAAAGAGTCTTGGTACCAAAGGAGAGCCAATGCCAAAGTGCCTTAAACACCAACTTAGCACCAGCACCTGGACAATGGAAAAGCAGTAAACCACATCTACGCAGTCATCGCCTTATGTCACAAGTTAAATCAAATCAAAATCAAATTAAAATTTATTTATATAGTGCCAAATCACAACAAACAGTTGCCCCAAGGTGCTTTATATTGTAAGGCAAAAGCCATACAATAATTACAGAAAAACCCCAACGGTCAAAACGACCCCCTATGAGCAAGCACTTGGTGACAGTGGGAAGGAAAAACTCCCTTTTAACAGGAAGAAACGTCCAGCAGAACCAGGCTCAGGGAGGGGCAGTCTTCTGCTGGGACTGGTTGGGGCTGAGGGGAGAGAATCAGGAAAAAGACATGCTGTGGAAGAGAGCAGAGATCAATCACTAATGATTAAATGCAGAGTGGTGCATACAGAGCAAAAAGAGGTGAATAAAAAGAAACAGTGCATCATGGGAACCTCCCAGCAGTCTAAGTCTATAGCAGCATAACTAAGGGATGGTTCAGGGTCACCTGATCCAGCCCTAACTATAAGCTTTAGCAAAAAGGAAAGTTTTAAGCTTAATCTTAAAAGTAGAGAGGGTGTCTGTCTCCCTAATCCGAATTGGGAGCTGGTTCCACAGGAGAGGAGCCTGAAAGCTGAAGGCTCTGCCTCCCATTCTACTCTTACAAACCCTAGGAACTACAAGTAAGCCTGCAGTCTGAGAGCGAAGCACTCTATTGGGGTGATATGGTACTATGAGGTCCCTAAGATAAGATGGGACCTGATTATTCAAAACCTTATAAGTAAGAAGAAGAATTTTAAATTCTATTCTGGAATTAACAGGGAGCCAATGAAGAGAAGCCAATATGGGTGAAATATGCTCTCCTTCTAGTCCCGGTCAGTACTCTAGCTGCAGCATTTTGAATTAACTGAAGGCTTTTCAGGGAACTTTTAGGACAACCTGATAATAATGAATTACAGTAGTCCAGCCTAGAAGAAATAAATGCATGAATTAGCTTTTCAGCATCACTCTGAGACAAGACCTTTCTAATTTTAGAGATATTGCGCAAATGCAAAAAAGCAGTCCTATATATTTGCTTAATATGCGCATTGAAGGACATATCCTGATCAAAAATAACTCCAAGATTTCCCACAGTATTACTGGAGGTCAGGGTAATGCCATCAATCAATCAATCAATCAATCAATTTTTTTATATAGCGCCAAATCACAACAAACAGTTGCCCCAAGGCGCTTTATATTGTAAGGCAAGGCCATACAATAATTATGTAAAACCCCAACGGTCAAAACGACCCCCTGTGAGCAAGAACTTGGCTACAGTGGGAAGGAAAAACTCCCTTTTAACAGGAAGAAACCTCCAGCAGAACCAGGCTCAGGGAGGGGCAGTCTTCTGCTGGGACTGGTTGGGGCTGAGGGAGAGAACCAGGAAAAAGACATGCTGTGGAGGGGAGCAGAGATCGATCACTAATGATTAAATGCAGAGTGGTGCATACAGAGCAAAAAGAGAAAGAAACAGTGCATCATGGGAACCCCCCAGCAGTCTACGTCTATAGCAGCATAACTAAGGGATGGTTCAGGGTCACCTGATCCAGCCCTAACTATAAACTTTAGCAAAAAGGAAAGTTTTAAGCCTAATCTTAAACGTAGAGAGGGTGTCTGTCTCCCTGATCTGAATTGGGAGCTGGTTCCACAGGAGAGGAGCCTGAAAGCTGAAGGCTCTGCCTCCCATTCTACTCTTACAAACCCTAGGAACTACAAGTAAGCCTGCAGTCTGAGAGCGAAGCGCTCTATTGGGGTGATATGGTACTACGAGGTCCCTAAGATAAGATGGGACCTGATTATTCAAAACCTTATAAGTAAGAAGAAGAATTTTAAATTCTATTCTAGAATTAACAGGAAGCCAATGAAGAGAGGCCAATATGGGTGAGATATGCTCTCTCCTTCTAGTCCCCGTCAGTACTCTAGCTGCAGCATTTTGAATTAACTGAAGGCTTTTTAGGGAACTTTTAGGACAATCTGATAATAATGAATTACAATAGTCCAGCCTAGAGGAAATAAATGCATGAATTAGTTTTTCAGCATCACTCTGAGACAAGACCTTTCTGATTTTAGAGATATTGCGTAAATGCAAAAAAGCAGTCCTACATATTTGTTTAATATGCGCTTTGAATGACATATCCTGATCAAAAATGACTCCAAGATTTCTCACAGTATTACTAGAGGTCAGGGTAATGCCATCCAGAGTAAGGATCTGGTTAGACACCATGTTTCTAAGATTTGTGGGGCCAAGTACAATAACTTCAGTTTTATCTGAGTTTAAAAGCAGGAAATTAGAGGTCATCCATGTCTTTATGTCTGTAAGACAATCCTGCAGTTTAGCTAATTGGTGTGTGTCCTCTGGCTTCATGGATAGATAAAGCTGGGTATCATCTGCGTAACAATGAAAATTTAAGCAATACCGTCTAATAATACTGCCTAAGGGAAGCATATATAAAGTGAATAAAATTGGTCCTAGCACAGAACCTTGTGGAACTCCATAATTAACTTTAGTCTGTGAAGAAGATTCCCCATTTACATGAACAAATTGTAATCTATTAGACAAATATGATTCAAACCACCGCAGCGCAGTGCCTTTAATACCTATGGCATGCTCTAATCTCTGTAATAAAATTTTATGGTCAACAGTATCAAAAGCAGCACTGAGGTCTAACAGAACAAGCACAGAGATGAGTCCACTGTCCGAGGCCATAAGAAGATCATTTGTAACCTTCACTAATGCTGTTTCTGTACTATGATGAATTCTAAAACCTGACTGAAACTCTTCAAATAGACCATTCCTCTGCAGATGATCAGTTAGCTGTTTTACAACTACCCTTTCAAGAATTTTTGAGAGAAAAGGAAGGTTGGAGATTGGCCTATAATTAGCTAAGATAGCTGGGTCAAGTGATGGCTTTTTAAGTAATGGTTTAATTACTGCCACCTTAAAAGCCTGTGGTACATAGCCAACTAACAAAGATAGATTGATCATATTTAAGATCGAAGCATTAAATAATGGTAGGGCTTCCTTGAGCAGCCTGGTAGGAATGGGGTCTAATAAACATGTTGATGGTTTGGATGAAGTAACTAATGAAAATAACTCAGACAGAACAATCGGAGAGAAAGAGTCTAACCAAATACCGGCATCACTGAAAGCAGCCAAAGATAACGATACGTCTTTGGGATGGTTATGAGTAATTTTTTCTCTAATAGTTAAAATTTTGTTAGCAAAGAAAGTCATGAAGTCATTACTAGTTAAAGTTAATGGAATACTCAGCTCAATAGAGCTCTGACTCTTTGTCAGCCTGGCTACAGTGCTGAAAAGAAACCTGGGGTTGTTCTTATTTTCTTCAATTAGTGATGAGTAGAAAGATGTCCTAGCTTTACGGAGGGCTTTTTTATAGAGCAACAGACTCTTTTTCCAGGCTAAGTGAAGATCTTCTAAATTAGTGAGACGCCATTTCCTCTCCAACTTACGGGTTATCTGCTTTAAGCTACGAGTTTGTGAGTTATACCACGGAGTCAGACACTTCTGGTTTAAAGCTCTCTTTTTCAGAGGAGCTACAGCATCCAAAGTTGTCTTCAATGAGGATGTAAAACTATTGACGAGATACTCTATCTCCCTTACAGAGTTTAGGTAGCTACTCTGCACTGTGTTGTTATATGGCATTAGAGAACATAAAGAAGGAATCATATCCTTAAACCTAGTTACAGCGCTTTCTGAAAGACTTCTAGTGTAATGAAACTTATTCCCTACTGCTGGGTAGTCCATCAGAGTAAATGTAAATGTTATTAAGAAATGATCAGACAGAAGGGAGTTTTCAGGGAATACTGTTAAGTCTTCTATTTCCATACCATAAGTCAGAACAAGATCTAAGATATGATTAAAGTGGTGGGTGGACTCATTTACTTTTTGAGCAAAGCCAATAGAGTCTAATAATAGATTAAATGCAGTGTTGAGGCTGTCATTCTCAGCATCTGTGTGGATGTTAAAATCACCCACTATAATTATCTTATCTGAGCTAAGCACTAAGTCAGACAAAAGGTCTGAAAATTCACAGAGAAACTCACAGTAACGACCAGGTGGACGATAGATAATAACAAATAAAACTGGTTTTTGGGACTTCCAATTTGGATGGACAAGACTAAGAGACAAGCTTTCAAATGAATTAAAGCTCTGTCTGGGTTTTTGATTAATTAATAAGCTGGAATGGAAGATTGCAGTTTACGGGTTATCTGATTGGAGTAAATGGCAATCAAAAATGAATGAATGAGTTATCATCCTGAATGCTTTGGTTTCTTCGCATCAACTGAGCAGTGATGTCAATGCTGTTCTGCTCTGAAACATCATCTTAAAATAAAACCTTTTAAAAATGCTGTTCTTACAGTCAGGTTGAAACTCTAAAACTACCAACAACCTCACTGAGGGCTGTAATGTGGGCAGACCTCAACTCAAAACAAAAATTTAAGTGATGCTCAACAAGCTCAGTGAACACTGTTGTGTTTTATGTGTTATCTCCATGGTAACACAATCTACATCCAATATTTTATTTGACCCTGCAAAAGGAAAAACGAACTGAAGTTTGCAGTCAAACATTTGTTCAGACTTCAATATTGAGGATTTTGGAAATGAAGCCAGGAACATTAGATTTGGGCTAAAACTGTTCATGGTTACATTATATCTTAATGTGACTCAGGCACTGAGTTGTATGTACAATCCCAATTCCAATGAAGTTGGGACGTTGTACCAAATGTAAATAAAAACAGAATGCAATGATTTGCAAATCCTCTTCAACCTACAACCCCTGGCAATAATTATGGAATCACCGGCCTCGGAGGATGTTCATTCAGTTGTTTAATTTTGTAGAAAAAAAGTAGATCACAGACATGACACAAAACTAAAGTCATTTCAAATGGCAACTTTCTGGCTTTAAGAAACACTATAAGAAATCAGGAAAAACAATTGTGGCAGTCAGTAACGGTTACTTTTTTAGACCAAGCAGAGGGAAAAAAATATGGACTCACTCAATTCTGAGGAATAAATTATGGAATCACCCTGTAAATTTTCATCCCCACAACTAACACCTGCATCAAATCAGATCTGCTCGTTAGTCTGCATCTAAAAAGGATTGATCACACCTTGGAGAGCTGTTGCACCAAGTGGACTGACATGAATCATGGCTCCAACACGAGACATGTCAGTTGAAACAAAGGAGAGGATTATCAAACTCTTAAAAGAGGGTAAATCATCACGCAATGTTGAAAAAGATGTTGGTTGTTCACAGTCAGCTGTGTCTAAACTCTGGACCAAATATAAACAACATGGGAAGGTTGTTAAAGGCAAACATACTGGTAAACCAAGGAAGACATCAAAGCGTCAAGACAGAAAATTTAAAGCAATATGTCTCAAAAATCAAAAATGCACAACAAAACAAATGAGGAACAAATGGGAGGAAACTGGAGTCAACGTCTGTGACCGAACTGTAAGATACCGCCTAAAGGAAATGAGATTTACATACAGAAAAGCTAAAGGAAAGCCATCATTAACACCTAAACAGAAAAAAACAAGGTTACAATGGGCTAAGGATAAGCAATCGTGGACTGTGGATGACTGGATGAAAGTCATATTTAGTGATGAATCTCGAATCTGCATTGGGCAAGGTGATGATACTGGAACTTTTGTTTGATGCCGTTCCAAAGAGATTTATAAAGATAACTGCCTGAAGAGAACATGTAAATTTCCACAGTCATTGATGATATGGGGCTGCATGTCAGGTAAAGGCACTGGGGAGATGGCTGTCATTACATCATCAATAAATGCACAAGTTTACGTTGATATTTTGGACACTTTTCCTATCCTATCAATTGAAAGGATGTTTGGGGATGATAAAATCATTTTTCAAGATGATAATGCATCTTGCCATAGAGCAAAAACTGTGAAAACATTCCTTGCAAGAAGACAAATAGGGTCAATGTCATGGCCTGCAAATAGTCCGGATCTTAATCCAATTGAGAATCTTTGGTGGAAGTTGAAGAAAATGGTCCATGACAAGGCTCCAACCTGCAAAGCTGATCTGGCAACAGCAATCAGAGAAAGTTGGAGCCAGATTGATGAAGAGTACTGTTTGTCACTCATTAAGTCCATGCCTCAGAGAATGCAAGCTGTTATAAAAGCCAGAGGTGGTGCAACAAAATACTAGAGATGTGTTGGAGCGTTCTTTTGTTTTTCATGATTCCATATTTTTTCCCTCTGCTTGGTCTAAAAAAGTAACCGTTACTGACTGCCACAATTTTTTTTTCCTGATTTCTTATACTGTTTCTTAAAGCCAGAAAGTTGCCATTTGAAATTACTTTAGTTTTGTGTCATGTCTGAGATCTGCTTTTTTCTACAAAATTAAACAACTGAATGAACATCCTCCGAGGCTGGTGATTCCATAATTTTTGCCAGGGGTTGTATATTCAATTTAATACACCACAAAGACAAGATATTTAATGTTCAAACTGATAAACTTTATTGGTTTTGTGCAAATATTTTCTCATTTTGAAATGGATGCCTGCAACACGTTTCAAAAAGGCTGGGACAGTGGTATGTTTACCACTGTGTTACATCACCTTTCCTTCTAACAACACTCAATAAGCGTTTGGGGACTGAGGACACTAATTGTTGAAGCTTTGAAGGTGGAATTCTTTCCCATTCTTGCTTGATGTATGACTTCAGTTGTTCAACAGTCCGTGGTCTCTGTTGTTGTATTTTGTGCTTCATAATGCGCCACACATTTTCAATGGGCGACAGGTCTGGACTGCAGGCAGGCCAGTCTAGTATCCACACTCTTTTACTACGAAGCCATGCTGTTGTAACACGTGCAGAATGTGGCTTTGCATTGTCTTGCTGAAATAAGCAGGGACGTCCATGAAAAAGATGTTTCTTGGATGGCAGCATGTGTTGCTCCAAAACCTGCATGTACTGTACCTTTCAGCATGGATGGTGCCATCACAGATGTGTAAGTTACCCATGCCATGGGCACTAACACACCCCCATACCATCACAGATGCTGGCTTTTGAACTTTGTGCTGGTAACAATCTAGATGGTCTTTTGCCTCTTTTGTCTGTGGACACAACGTCCATGATTTTCCAAAAACAATTTGAAATGTGGACTCATCAGACCACAGCACACTTTTCCACTTTGCATCTGTCCATTTCAAATGAGCTCGGGCCCAGAGAAGGCGCCGGTGTTTCTGGATGTTGTTGATGTATAGCTCTCACTTTGTATGGTAGAGTTTTAACTTGCACTTGTATATGTAGTGACGAACTGTGTTAACTGACAATGGTTTTCTTAACTGTTCCTGAGCCCATGCGGTAAGATTCTTTACACAATGATGTCAGTTTTTAATGCAGTGTCGCCTGAGGGATCGAAGGTCACTGGCATTCAATGTTAGTTTTCGGCCCTGCGACTTACGTGTACAAAGTTCTCCAGATTCTCTGAATCTTCTGATTATATTATGGACTATAGATGATGGAATCCCTAAATTCCTTGCAATTGAACATTGAGAAACATTGTTCTTAAACTGTTGGACGATTTTTTTTCATGCAGTTGTTCACAAAGTGGTGATCCTCACCCCATCTTTGCTTGTGAATGGCTGAGTTTTTTGGGGATGCTCTTTTTATACCCAATCATGACACTCACATGTTTCCAATTAGGTGTTCTTTCATCAACTTTCCCAGTCTTTTGGTGCCCCGTCCCAACTTTTTTGAAATGTGTTCCAGGCATTCATTTCAAAATGAGTAAATATTTGCACAAAAACAATAAGGTTTATCAGTTTGAACATTAAATATCTTGTCTTTGTGGTGTATTCAATTGAATATAGGTTGAAGAGGATTTGCAAATCATTCTATTCTGTTTTTATTTACATTTTACACAATGTCCCAACTTCATTGGAATTGTGGTTGTAGTTTGTACAGGAATTTTTGAACTCCAGAAGTTGCCTGCAAGATATGGGGACATCTCATGGAGATGTTGGAGATGCATCATGTTGGGCTGAGAATTGGGGAATGTCCCATTTCAGTGACTGATCTGCCGACAGTACAATCTCTGACTCACCAATTGCAGTCCATTTTACTGGGATTCTAACCTTCACTTTCTAGTTGTATTTTCAGTCATCTGTCATTGTGACCACTAGACTGTATATGTTTGCATAGCTACAACATTTCTGTCATTCACCTTACTGGCTCTGGTCTACCTGAGGTTTCTTCATATAATTAAAAAAAATATGCTCATGTGCAGTGCCTTGCAATTACATGTATTGTGTATGTGCTGTATAAATAAACTGAATTAAATTGATGGTGTGGATGGGAGTGGAAATGGTGTGACGACAATTCTGAGGGAAGAATATGTTGTATTGCATAAGAATTGAATGTAAAGCGTGACTGACAGAGGGATGTGTGTAAAGATGGAAAATGAAGGGGTGATGATAATGTCATGAGCAAGCATGGCATGAGATGGAGAAGAAGAGAAGATTTCTGAGCCTGGTTTCATGAAGTGGTTTAATGTTTCAGTCTACTAAATTTGCTTCAACTAAGCTTAGTTGCCCAACATTAGCCATCTAATCTCCATTTCACATCAACGGCTAAACTTGTACATTAGCCGTCTTGCGTTAGTCGACAATTTTCACGAGCATCGCGGCCTCGTGCGTGCAGTTGCCAAGAAACGCCTTCAATGCGCAAGAGTTTTGTTTACTTCTGAGTTGGTCATGTGCTACAACCATGGCGGGAACCACGGCCAGAGGAGAAGCGCTCCCGGCCTCAGCGTCTGCAAATATCTCTAATAGATTATTCTGGTCATGGAACACCCACTCCCGCCACAGGGCTCTCCTTCCTTCCTGCTCCATCAAGTGGTGGTACATGATAGCTGCCATTTTTGAGGTAAGACACTGAAATATTGTCGACTAAAATAAGATTAGCCTCCTCTGTAGCAAGCTAAAAAAAAACTTTAGACAGCTAACGTGAAACTTTAGCCGACTAAAGATTAGTTGACTGAGTTCAGTTGACTAAACAAGATTATACCGCTTTATGAAACCGGACCCTGGAGTGTGTTAAATGAGCTGGTGCCGGGTGGACCCAAGGAAGAAAGAGTGGCAACTGGAGTGGACCTCAGTGGACATGTTGGTGATGGGAATAGAGCTGATGAATAGGTACAGTGTCAAGGAGACAAATGCAGAAGGGCAGACAGTGGTGGATTTTGCAAAAATGAGGAAAATGGCTGTAGTAAAACCTCAATTTGACTTTAATGAACAGTGTCAACACTGTCACACCACAGCAATGTGTGACCTTCACCCCATCCATGTTTTTAAGGTGTCTTCAATATACCAAAGGCTCGTCAATTTTCATCTACTTCACTTGGTTCAGGGTTAAATTGCTCCTTGTTTACAGTGAGAGAAATCCTGCTTCACCACATAAGTGTTGGTAGGAACTCATAATAGGTCTTTATTGTCATTGTACAAAACTTGTCCTCTGCATTTAATCTATCGGAATTATAGTTAGACACAATCCAACCACTAAGAACAGTGTGCAACCACAATCTGGCGCCGAGGGAACAACTCCAGATTGAGAGATGCTGCCTTGCTCAAGAGTAGAGAAAGGACCATGACAATGCGCTTATCTGCTGAATTTTAAACCAACCACCTGAATGGAGAAGTGATTTAAGTAGCATTCGGCAAACATTTATTTATTTATATTGCACCAAATCGCAGCATAAGTTACCCCAGGGCTAGACACGTAAAATTTACGTTATCCACCCGCTGAGTAAGCACAATGGCAACAGCGGTAAAGAAGAAACTCCGTCAGGTGTTGTTCATTATTATTATTGTTGTTGTCATGGGGAGAAACTTCAAGCAGACCAGACTCAGTGGGGTGACCATCTGTCTTTAACACTAACCCTAATGAAGTTGAAGACAACAACAATATAAAACAAAAAGCACAAGGAATTGGAAAACATGCTGAGACAGAAACATGTCCACAATGCCCGATGGCTCAATAGACAAGGAAGGGATGAAGAGAAGAGTCCCAGTAAAATGGACTACTACTTTTTGCATTGATGCCAGATCAGTTATTAAATAGGACATTCCCCACTTCTCACGCCAACCCAGGATTTGGTTCTTGTTGGTTTGTTTTTGTTGTTCTTGTTGTTTTTTGTCTACATGGCACCCCCCCCCCCCCCCCCCCACACACACACACACACACCTCCAACCGCCACCACCTTGAGACTCCTTACCAAGGACCAAATTGATTATTAATATTATTAATGTCATTGATTATTTATGTTGCCATATATTGCTAACAATGAGCGAGACTAATGACCAAATAAATCATTTCACTGTTGCTCCTCCCTCTCAACACACACACATACACTTTTTCCATGATTTTTTTTGTTTAATGTACAAACATTTTATTAGTCACTTAAACTGACAAGATTTTTTTTACGTAATGTTGCCACTTTATTCGTACTTCATTATGCCGCCTCTCCCTTCATTTTCCCCAACAGCACATCATCGTCATCCGTTCTCTCCCCTTTAGTCTTTCCTCTGTGCATCATGTCGTCATTGTAACTGTGGGAGGCAGAGTACTTCACCGCACTCTGAGCCTGATCACCAAATCATTGAGATCAAAGGTTATCCTCTCAGAGCCCATTTATAACAGCGACACCCTCTGCTTGTCAGCACAGGGATGTCGGGCTGCAGACGGAGCCAGAACAGGGTTATTGCCTGTCAGTGTTTCAACCTTCCACCCATTCTTGACACTGTCGCTGATTATACTTTTCACAAAGATTAGCTCGTCTGCAGATATAACATAACTGCGGCACACCTGAGCAGTACATTTCACAGTATGGACTATGCCAGCTGCTGCTACAGTAAAGCACCGGAGCACAGGAGCTGTGGGAAATGAAGCATGACTGACATTAGTTGCCACAATCATGGAGCAGCACAGCCAAGCTGTGGAATTTTCCCCGACCTCTGTAGCTGGTTATCATGGTTGACAGAGGTTGTGCACAGGGTATGCATGCCTGGATGGGGATACATAGTGGACTTGCATTGTACCACTGACTTACTGATGAAAGGTAAGATTGTTGTAATGTTCCGTGCATCAAGCAGAGTATAACCCCCTTTGACCTTGCCACTTGTGTATAGCCTGGACTCTTAAAGGACTATGTGATTGATGATGGGGCCATAGAGGACAGCTGATGTTTCAGATTTGGACTATGTATCAGCTAGGGGAGGAGCACTCTGGCATGGAAACTGGACTGCAAGGACTCCTGGGAAAGTTGTTGATAACTGGAAGGCATTGTGTTGTGCTATTTGTGAAGGCTTTGCTACTGTTCTTGAGGTGATGGTGTTGACAGCGTGTGGATGGTTAGTTGTAGTGTTAAAATGCAGAGACTATTGTAGTTTTTTGGGGGAAGGAGATCAAGGAATCAAGGAGGAATCAAGGAAATTTTATTGTCATATGCACAGAACAGAAGAGCATCTTCCCTGCACAATGAAATGTGGCTACTCCATTTAACCCATCCTATTTGCCAGTAGGAGCAGAGGTCGCCATTAGGCGCCCGGGGACCAGCTCCAGATGTACATCCCTGCCTTGGTCAACAGCAGGGCTGAGCAAACCAACACCGACCCATAACAAACAACACACACAACACACAACACATAGGCCGGCCCGGTACATAAAACATTTATATGAAAGCAAAACACGAGGGAAAAGGAGAAGAAAAAAAAACCCTCATAGCTGCTGCGTTACACAGCGGCAATGAGGAAAAAAAAAATCCCATCAGCACAAAAAACAATAATCACAGAGACAAAACAAGGACACAGGACGACAACCGAGATTTGAAAGGACCAGTTTATCAGAACACTCCGGAAGGCAGCCAGTTCGGCGCCGTCAACGGCCTTGTCCGACAGTCTGGAGGGGGAAGGGAACAGCCCTACGCAGTCTGAGAAAGTCCTGGACAGTCCTAACACAGTTCACGTCAGAGCTGGAGAAGCTGAGGGGAGGGGGGAAGACCAGGGAGCGAGGCTTAAGTGTTGATCTTCTGAGGAGGTTCTTATCACAGCGACCTTGAAGTGCAGCTGTATTTGGGGAAGCCAAATGAATAGCCAGATTAACAGACGCCTGAAAGATTCCACAGTTCTGAGAACAGAGTGGCTCTCAATGCTTCTGAATGTAGAATGTGGTCTTCACAGACGGTCATAGCGGGTTTCCAGGGCTGCGATCTTCCTCGAGATGTCTTCCAACGCGCGGTTAACCCCCGCCGACTGCGCAGCCACTGCCTTCCCAATCGAATCAATCATATAGGGCAGCTTGGAACGACCAATCAAAGCTGCTTCCACTTTCTTGATTTTCCGGTAAACCAGCAGAGTGCCCGCACCACACATCAGAAAGCCGGTCACCACCAAGCCGAATATGTACACATCTTCGACGTCCTCCACAGAAAGCATGTAAAGGCACATGACCTGCCATCTCCTCCACGAGTCCATCACGTAACCCATCACATGCGTCCCAGCGGGACAGGTCGGGTCCTCCGCTCCCGAATGTCTTGTAGAAAAAATTGTGTCAATTGCGTTCAGAGACCACTTTAACAGATCAATTTTTGTCGTTTCCAGAAGAGCAAAGCTGCAGCCTCACAGACAACATGCCACAAAAGCGAGATGATTGGATTGATGATTGGATGATGGCATTGTGGAGTCTGGGGAATTATGAGACTGTCGGTTGTATACAATGGGCACTCTTCGTGGGCCCAAGATCTTTACTACTTCTTACACAGTAAATTTAGAAGAGTAAAATATACTCTGCCAGGAATACATTTGGTGCCAGTCCAATTAGAGTTAAATATCAACTCTATCACGCTGTGAATGATTCTTACTGGAGTTAAAAAATTTGATCTGACAAGACGGTAGAGTTGATTTCACTCTATAATAGCTCTATTTGGACTGGGACCAAATGTTATCCTGGCAGAGTATATTTTACTCTGCAAAATTTACTATGTAGTAGGAAAATTGTTCACTATGAGCACTGGAACTGAAAAATATCTGGATGATTAGTTCCATCATCTCTGTCTTGCATGTTTGACAATTCTTTGATGTGTTTTGTTTAATTGATGATTCTGATTGGTAGTATGGCCAAAGCAGATGGTCACCCCTCTGAAACTGGTCTGCTTGAGTTTTCTTCCTACAGTCAAAATTCCTGACGGATTTTTTTTTTTTCCTTACCACTGTTGCCAATGCACTTGCTCTCAGGGGTTATGTTGTAATTTGGTGCTATATAAATAAATTAAATTAAACTGACTTGAATCACCATTCGTTACCATTAACCACTACCTGATGTGATGATTTTCATCCACTTCTCAGATACTTGATCCCTACAGTGAGTGGATCCTGTCACTCCATTATGTTGGGAGGAATTCTGCCAGTATGGTTTGGATCCACTTGTTCCATTGGGCCTCATGTATCAATGTTGCGCACTTGTGGCGTAAATTTATGGCGTAAACTTGAAATACACCAAAGTCAACGTGACATTTATCAAGCAGTGCGCACCTGCCCATTTCTGGCGTACGCCTGACGTGATCTTGATAAATGCGACGGGTGTAAACGATCGTAATTATAATAAACACGCCCATAAATATTCACACCTATCACGACGCGTGCCAATAGAGCATCAAAAGCGGCCGTCGCATCAATTGTTTTGTAGTATATAATCAATAAAGTGTTACAGTGGTCCCTCATTAATCGTAGGAGTTACGTTCTAAAAAATAGCCCGAAATACGCGAAACCGCGATGTAGTCAGCGTTAATTTTTACAATTATTATAGACATTTCAAAGCTGTAAAACCCCTCACAACACAGTTTATACACTTTCTCAATCAGGCATGAACATTTTCTCACTTTTCTCTCGTGTGTAAACACTCTCAAAGTTCAAACCTTAGTAGGAAAATAAGACCAAACTGTTTTCAGGCCCAAACATTCGTTTGAGAAATAAAAATAGAACGTTTTCCTATAAATAATTATGATGGCATTTAGAACTAACGAATTAATTTTAACGATCAACGAACGAGGTCGGACACATAAGAAATTATTAATAGTGACTGACCAGTATTTCACAGATCGCGCCTCTGCGTCCTGACGCTGCGCCTTTTCCCACTCACATCTCGCTGCAGCAGGTGTTTGTTTCCATGTGACAAACACAGTTATGAGTAGTTGTTGGTGCTCTTTTCTCTTCTGGGCAACAAGATTCTTATAAACAGATACGCAGAACACAGAACACTGTAAAAAAAAGGCATGCAAAATTGGACTAAATACTCTGCGAGACTCCGAGGCCACGACAGGTGAACGGCGTTATAGCAAGGGACCACTGTATTCTCTTTTCACATGTCAATAATTCTTGACATGTGGATATTTGCTCGCTCAATTAATAAGACACGCCTAATCTGTCAGATTTCTTTATTTTTAAATGTATTTCTGTATTTATTTTATTGTGATAACCGAATGGAGACAATAAAATGTGGCTGCAGCACGGGAGAATTAAGGGAATGACGAAACTACAGTTGTTATTTTCAATTTCATTGTCTAAAACGATCACACCACATGAAGTTAAGCTCAGCGCTGCTCTGGCTCCAGGCTCGAAGTCTGGAGAAAAAGGCGAGCAGCGCTTTCCTTCCTGTCAGCGTTGTGACCACGGATCGTGCTCCATAACAATCCTGCAAAAGCGGGATTTGTATTAATTATTATGTAGTATAATCAGGAAAGTGTTATTTATGTAACATATGCATTGATTTGTATAATGGCACTGTTTATCATGTTGATCATCTTCATTTTTATGTGGATTCCAGCGCTGGTTCATTTTGGTGTATAATTTACGCCACCTCTCGACCTGGTGTATATTTTCAGCGCACCGTACGCCAACGACCACATTGATAAATGCCAAGTAGCGCAGCCGTTTTGGCGTACACCCCATATACGCTCAAATATCGCCGTACACAACGTTGATACATGAGGCCCATTGTGTGCAGAGTAAACAGCAAAAATGCATTTCAGCATTGCTTTTGGCCAACAGGACACTCTCACCATTGTGGTCAAGTAAAAGGATTGGAGCTTGACCAAAAAAGGGGAAGGGGAAATAAACTGACATAAAAACATTTTTAAAAATTTTAATCCACCTAACAGCCAAAGCCAGTCAACCAGAACAACATTAGTGCCATGGGAGAAGGTTTGACAGAAGATTTCTGGAAGTCACAAAAGTTAGTCAGGCAGCTTTAACAAGTTTAATTAAATGTCTGCTGAAATTATGCTTTAATTTTTAGCCATCATTAGTATTCAACGCTGCATCGAAGTTTTAATCCTAATATTCAGGCTCTGTGATGCAAATGCAAATCAGTTTCGTAAGGCTATAACATGATGATTTTACTAAATGTCTCAATAACTTTGTAACTCTACTTTGTGGCTTTCTTCCAGATGAGTCTGGCAATATCTTGATCATCAGGACGTCTTGGTGGCCCATCAGATAATTGTCCACATAATAGCCACATCCCTTCAAATCCTGCCAGGGACAGTTTTGCATATCAACCTTTTTCCTCGCTTTCATTTGCCTTTCATGCGACTCTCAGCAACGGCAACACGCCAAATAATAAGTGCAAGCATTATGCTCAGTGCTAAACCTATTCCCCAATCAACAGAATTAAGAGCGAACTGATCTAATTTGACTCCGAGCAGACATTTGAAATTTTGGTCCCAGCTACTCCCTTTCAATTCCAAATCATTAGGGACATTAGCAACTTAATCAGTCTATAACTACACATTAACAGAACATTGACAATCATGGACTTAAATAGCATCATTATGATTATTTGTGTCTAGCTTGCACACATTGTTTCTGACATTTTGGATTTTAAATACAAATTTAAAATAAAAATGAATGCTCTTGCCTTCGTATATGTGCAGTACCTTAAGTACTGGTTCCAATCCAATTATTTATGGATGAATCATCACAGCCATCAACAGTAACCTGCCTGGCATTCTATGAATTCATTTGTGCCACAGCACTGCTGGGTTCTGTTATTGTTGGCCTTTCACTCTGTTCAGTACTTGCATGGACTGGGTGTTGGAGGTTGTTGGCAAGGAATGCATCACTGAATTTCATTTTGCAGATGATGCTGTGGTTTTTATGGAATAAATGGATGTGCTGTACTGGCAGTAGCTCTCGAGAAACTAAGTGAGGTTTTGATGCATCTAGGCTCTTGAGTGCTCTGGATCAAAACCAAGATCCAGGTTTTCAATGACTTCCTGGAGTCAGCCATTAACAGAGGGTTCAAACTTTGGCAATGACATTAATGTCTCTGGGATCTCAGACTGTGAGGTTGAAAGATATCTAGGAAGAGTTTATGGTGTGATATAGTTTCAGGACAGTGGTGCATGGTGGAGCTGATAGCTTCACAGGACAATGGTCCAAGTTTTGAGTAAGTCACGTTTTTTGTTGTATATTTAATATAGCTGTAAGAGATGAATTTCTAAATGTGTAAATTGGTTCATATCTGCTTGGTTGTTGAGAAACTGAGTTGCTCTGCTCCTGTCGGTGCTGTGAAAGCTCTCCATCATGAAACACTGTCAGCACAGAATCCATTAATGTGGTTTCACATTGAACATGGAGAACAGCCAGAGCGCTTCAGATTTATGCATCTATGAGCCAAGAATAACAACATGAAGCCTGATAAATGATCTATTTGTAATATTTCTAAAATGAAGAATGGCAAACTCCTCTTATCCAACCATCTGATTGTATTCCTACAAACCATGAACATATCTTAAAAATACATCATAATGGAATATCACCAAACTGTGTTCAGCTAAGTTGTCAAATGCAGTGTCATTTACTTTATAATGTGAGCAGCCGTGTAACTCAGCTGTCAGTGTGTCTGCCTGGTTTCATAGCTCAAAAACGATTTCGACAGTTCACTTCAATTTTGTGTAACGTGAGGTGTCACGGAGGCTCGGACAGTATAATACAACATACAACAGCATATAAAGCTAAGTGATAGCTATAATGCTTAACACTTTAACACTAAAGTTAAAGTAAATGAATCTGAAAGTAATGGAATATAGAGCTAACTGAAAAGTTAGTTGAATTTAAAAGCAAACTGAATCTCACAACTAAATGAATAAGCTAAACTTAAATATCTTGGAAACAGTAGCCAATCAGCCATTTTTGTCATATTTGAATCTAGCATGCCAAAATCCATCATAAATTCATTTTATTTCTGAAGCTGAAAGCTTCTAAAAAAAAAAAAAAAAAAAAATCTATTCCACTGTTATAAAACTAAGTGAATCTACAGTGGATTTGGAAAGTAGCTTCACTTTTTTCCACATTTTGTTATGTTACAGCCTTATTCCAAAATGGAGTAAATTCAATTTTTCTGTCAAAATTCTACTCACAACACCCCATAATGACAACATGAAAAAAAAATATTCACACCCTTTGCTCAATGCTTTGTTGATGCACCTCTGGCAGCAGTTACAGCCTCAATGTTGTATGGCTGGGGGGCCTGGCTGCCTTTTTGTTTCTGTCTTTTGTTTTTCCTTCCAGGTGGCTTGCATTTGGGACCGAGTGGCTGTGTTGCTGAGGTTATCAGGACCTCACCCTGATCACCTGCGGCTCGTCAGGACTCACAGCTGAGGTGCATCTATATGGATTGGAACATGGTGGCATTTAAGACTGGAGTATACAGTGTGTATTTGCCAGAGACTCGACCTTGTGACCAGACGGGTGAGATCGTCGTCTCGGGAGCCATCTCATCATCAGTGGATGCAGAGAACGTCCAGGGTTTGATGCACGGTCTGTGAAAGAGGAGGGGGTGAGGTCTCACGCTCGTCAGCACACTTCCTGAGGTATGTTAGATTTTGTGACTAACATTTATACAGTCAGTAAATGTGGTGTCCCTCACACCTTTTTATATTGAGCTGTATGTTAGTCATGTATCGGCTTCCACTGCAGTGGAGTTTTGTGAACTGGATGTTCCATGCCTGCAGGTTGGGAAGCTGATTAGTAATCAAGCCAGGAAGTGTTTGCTGTTTGTACACCTTTAAGTGTTCTCTCTGTGTGTAGAGTGTGGACTCACATAATGGTTCCTTCTTTCACAGACTCGGTTTGTTGCGGCCACCTGGGGGGTGTCGGCGGGGTCCTTGGGTCCGAACAGCTTCTGGCTCCGGACCGTTAGCGCTGCTGGGAGCGCACCACGCCAGACCACACTTTTGTTATTTTTTGTATCACTGTTATGTATTAAATTCAGTTAGCCTTTGTACCGTGCTCTGCTTATTTCATACTGGGTCCTTCAAACGCTGGTCGGTTCTCCGAGCTGCGTCCGACACATAACACTCAAGTCTTCTTGAATATGATGCCACAAGCTTGGTGCATCTATCTTTGGGCAGTTTTTCCCATTCTTCTTTGCAGCACCTCTCAGCACCATCACGTTGGATGGGGAGCGTCGGTACACAGCCATTTTCAGATCACTCCAGAAATGTTCAATCAGATTCAGGTCTGGGTCTGGCTGGGCCATTCAAGGACATTCACAGAGTTGTCCTGAAGCTACTCCTTTGAAACAGGTTGCACCTGAGCTCAATTTTGAACTTCACGACAAAGCCTGTGAATACTTATGTACATTTGATTCTTGTTTTTTTTTTTATATGAATTTGCAAAAATCACAATAAAAACCTTTTTTCACATTGTCATTATGGGGTATTTTGTGCAGAATTTTGAGGGAAAAAAAATTAATTTCATCCATTTTGAAATAAGCCTGTAATGTAAAATGTGGAAAAAGTGAAGCGCTGTTAATACTTTATGGATGCACTGTATCTAAAAGTACAAGGACTCCTGGCAGAATCCCAAACAATGTTGATTTATTATGTTATCTGTGAATGTTTTGTGTTTTTACACTGGATTTGAATGAATGCCGTTATTCTATTGCTGCCTGTTATGTGTGTGGTTGAATAAAGACCAATACTCACAGGGTTGTGCAGCATAAGGGCTCATTTATACGCAACATTAAATATAGATACAGATACCGATGAAGTCCTTTGTCTGCATTCTGCATACATTTCATCCATATTTGTGCCTGTTTTATAAAACCTTATGGATGCAGACAAAATGGAGCAGAACAACTGGTAATTGTGGTGGGAAAGGCCAAGTGAGACATGATCTTAAAGCAAAAGTACACGAAGAAGACAATTATACACACACACACACACACACACACACACACTCATCCATTTAAGGGCTGCGGGGGGGGGGGGGGGGTGAAGGCTATTCTTATCTGAAAACCTATTTTTATTCTCTGTCTTATAAATAGTTTTTATTTTTATTTGTTTTATTCTTTTACTTCTGTTTTTATTTATGTATTTGAATTTTTTATTCATTTTTAATTATTTATTCAATTTTATGGTGACTTGTTTTATGTAAGGCGCCTTGAGACGGCTTTTGCTCTGATTTGGTGCATTATAAGCTAATTAAATTAAATTAAATTATCCCAGCAGTCATAGAGGGCAAGGCGGGGTACACCCTAGACAAGACGCCAGTATGTCGCAGGGCCTCATACAGTATAAACAAACAAACACATTCACAGCCGCAGGAACACCTACAGACAATTTAAAGCTTCCAATCCACCTAACTTGTGTGTCTTTGGATGTGGGAGGAAACCAGAGCACCCGGAGAGAACCCACGCAAACACGAGGAGAACACATAAACTCCACACCAAAAGGCCAAAAGTGGGAATCAAACTCATGACCTTCTCGCTGTGAGGCAACAGTGCTAACCACTAAGCCACGGTGCTGCCCAAAAGACAATTAACAATGGCAAAATATTTTGAAGACAGTTTTATATAAATATAATCTTGTGATGAAGTATTTAATGCCGCACAGACCACCGTCATCTAGACCGCTGCCTACACTTCTGTTATGTGTCGACGCGGGTTGAGGAGTGGACCTGCGTCAGACAGGACCCAGCGCTAAAAATAACCAGAAAGCGGTTCCAAACAGAAACTATTTATTATTCACCTGTGCTTAAAAGTGTAAAAACATAAAAACAACGTCCCTCTGGTGGAGTGATTCGTGGCTCGCTCTCCAGCGCCCGCAAGGATTAAAGCCGGCGCTCCTGGACTTCCTACCACCGCCAAACACCCCCCAGGTGGACACGACAAACTGATTCTCTGTGAAGCAAAGAGAAGGTGAGGTAAGGCAACAGATACAACTATATCTTCCAATAAACACACGCTATCAGCAACACACTCAGGTCAGTGTCCTTTTTTTTTACTTTATGCAAATGAGCAGCTTCTCACAACAAGTGGAGGATCACTTATCCTTCACGCCACAGCAGTGAGAAGCAAACTGCACAATTCTCTTCACAATTCCAGTATACTGTGTAACAAAACACCAAGTTACTATCAACAATTACTTAAACACTTAATTACCTTTCGTGTGTGCTGACAGCATGTGTCCTCACCCCTCCCTGCTTCAAGGGCTCGATGTGTCAAAACCCAGGCGCGGTCCTCAGCGTCTCACAAACGAACGTCACAAGGTCGAGTTCCCGGCAGTTCTGCTTGAATCACACATGACTTAAATGCAGAACGCCATCCAATTATCTGCTTCAGCTGCAAGTCGTCCAGGTTGCACGTGAGCACCACTCACAGGTGCTTTCCATGATGTTGATGAGGGTGAAGACTCTTCAGCCAGCACCTTCTTCACAGACAAATCAGCCCTCATGCCACCTGGAGAGCAAAGAAAAGAAAAGAACACCAAAACATCCAGCCACGCCCCCCCCCCAACACACAACAACTTCTGTAGAAACATGATTACAATTTCTTCAGCCATCACCATGTTTGATCTTGTCAGAAACATTTCTGTCAAAAAATGTGGACATGTGATGGACACAAGAGTCACAAGTCTATCTTTCTGTGTACTCTGTCCATTGTGGTGAGCAGGACAACAGTATGAATTTATATTAGCTAATGGTTTTCAATTCTGCATAATTCTAAATAATTTCTTTTGGTCGTTTTGCTCGTGGTCACCACTCTGGAAGCTCTACCTGGTGCACCTCCAGATGTGCAAGAAGACGGGAGCAAGGGCTGCCTTTGAACCCCGGATCTTCTAGCTGGTAAGAAAAAGCCAGTTAACTTAATCACATGAAGTGAATTTATTATGAAGTTCCAAATTCAACTACACACAGACATCTTGGTAAAGAAGTTAGAGAACTGACTAGCAGGGTCGAGGGTCTGTGATCTAAAATTGGTCTGTCATAGAAAAATATCTGGTGTTTGAGACATATTTCACTGTGATGTATCATCCTTCATCATGCAAAGTTTCTTTTTCTGAGTGTTTCTTAAGAAAAAAAAAGCCTTGAAGATGATGTTTCTTTTCTTTCCTTTTATAGACTTTCATTGCTATCAGCTCTCCTGTACCCTCAGGATGGGGCTGCAGCTTGCATGTGACAGACCTCCAGAGCTATCTATGGCTGAAAGGGTTGAAGTCCATTTCGAGGTTCCACATTGAGACAAAAGTCACAAACATGGTACTTGTTATTCTTGGTGTGTTGCCTTTGTCTTGTTAGGCCTCTTGGACTCAATAATACTGCCAAAATGTGAGAGGAACCCAGAGATCTGTCTGAGGGAGGTGTTTCCATTCATGACTAGAAATATGAGCGAGCTTCATGTAGCTTCTGGCAGGAAGATGTGAGTCACAGGTCTGCAGAGTTAAAACAGTCATAATATTGTGGAACAGGGACTAATTAATTTCATAACATCGTCAGGAATACGGCCAATGTTTTTTTCACCTTCATTCATTACATTGAAAATAAATATCTGATTTTAAATATTTTAATTGCTTGTTGAGCATAACATGCTCTGAGAGTGTGGTATATTTGTGAAGACTGTTGAGACATATTACACACATACATACTATAAATCAAGATGTAATTCTTGACATTTCTATCAAATGTATCCATCCTGTGCTTTTGGAGACATAAATCTTCAAAGTCTTTCAGCATTCAGTTACTCCTGCTTGTTTAAGGTGGTGATTGAGGTCATAGAAAATCTGCAATGAGGTCAGAAATACTTACTTTTATTGACAGCCTGCAGTCAGTGCTGGGATGAAAACATTTCTGACAGGGTCATATATCATGAGTTCAGTTCAGGTCTGGGAGAATGGACTGGTGCCATACATCACCACATCCAACACCACTTTGGAACCTCCTTGTGTTCTGTGTAGTAACCACCCAGGCACACAACCAGTCCAACTGCACCTCTTAAAAGTGGACATCTACTGGATCTGCCACAGCTGGGTGAAACATGAGCATCCCTTTGGTCTTCTACAGCCACTGGGGTCCTCAACACTGAGGCACCTATGTGCTGGGTTATGCACAGAGAAATGCAAGTGATGCTTCTCTTCTTAGGCTCCTTAAGTAATTCTTTGTTTAATAAAAGGTCATTCCAGTGGAACCAGTACAGAAATCAACTTATCAAATAGGTCACTGGTTAGTGTCAAAAACCTCACAACCATACAGTAAGGCAGAAGAACTGAGACCCTAAAGAGTTGGACCTTTGATCTCCTGCAAAGGTATCAGCACCACCAAACTTCCCAGGCAACTGTTGCTCTCAAAGGCTGAGGACCCAAAGACATTAATATAACTACCCAGATATTTGAATGTCTCTACGAGTTCAAACCTTTCACTGTGCACAGATACACTTCTGATGGCTGAGTCCAGGAAGTCACTGAAAGCCCGGTTCTTTGTTTTGATCCAGGACAATCAGAAAACCAGGCACTCTGATTCCTCGCTCAGCTTCTCAAATACTCCAATCAGGGTATTTATTGATTAGAACCTGGGGGTGCTGGTAATGTTCTCATCCTTGTGATCCATTTATTATTGCTTTTGTTGTGTTGTGTGCATCTGTAAAGGAATTCATCTGAATATGATTCAAACAGGTCTGAAAGCAAAAAAATGCACAGAAGGTAGTAACAGCACCATACAGCTGGCCAATCAAAACAGGACTGTACAGTGGTCAAAGTACTGGAGTACTATTTTTGACCATCCAAAAGGTTTGTAGGATAACAACTCCCTTTAACATTTCAAGATGACATTGACTCCATTATTGTCTTTCCCAATTTTTAAATGCCTCCAAGGCTCTGTACCTCATTTTGGACAACAGTGATCAAAACTTAATCAAGATTTCGGTGTAATTCATATAACACTTTGAGTTTTAGCATCTCCAAGCAATATAGGGCAGTCAGATGACCTCCTCCCTCCACTGTTGCAAACCTTCTTGATTTTTTTTAGGTTTACAATCTTCACCTGATCTGCAAAGATCCAAATGCAACACAAAATTCAACACAAAGAATTTGATGCTCCAGTGTCAGTGAAAGATCTTGTTTCTTCCTCTTAAATATTCTGCGCTCATGCCATCTTTGTCTTCTGAGCCTCCTGTCTTCTATGTTCATTGTCTTGGATTTTAATGAGCAGTTCACAGTGCAGCCTTGGACCCCTGTTGCATGACCCTTTAGAAATTAATTCTGGCACGCTGAGATGCTGCTCATCCCACACGAACAGCACATAATGCTGAATGCCAGCATTCACCGCACTGGTAAACATGCTGTTAATGTTATGGTGATAAAAAAAATGAAATACTGCAGTTTTTTTCTGAGAGCAGAGTGGGTAACTGAAAAGTAGAACCCCATAAATTGCTGGAAGTGATCACAGAAAGCTTTTAGCAGGAAGCAAAATCTCCAGCTGTTCTACTAAATCATTTGAAAAAGGTGACAGTTTGAGAATGAAAACTTGTTGGAATGAAACAGATATAAACACAAAAGTATGGATATGTGTAAAGAAATGTCAAAGACGATACACAGCGTGGGCTCAGGAACACTTCAGAAAACCATTGTCAGTTAACACAGTTTGTGTCACTACATCTACAAGTGCAAGTTAAAACTCTACCATACAAAGCAAAAGCCAAACATCAACAACATCCAGAAACGCCGCCGCCTTCTCTGGGCCTGAGCTCATTTGAAATGGACAGATGCAAAGTGGAAAAGTGTGCTGTGGTCTGATGAGTCCACATTTCAAATTGTTTTGGAAATCATGGACGTCGTGTCCTCCGTACAAAAGAGGAAAAAGACCATCCAGAGTTTTACCAGTGCAAAGTTCAAAAGCCAGCATCTGTGATGGTATGGGGGTGTGTTAGTGCCCATGGCATGGGCAACGTACACATCTGTGATGGCGCCATCAATGCTGAAAGGCACATATAGGTTTTGGAGCAACACATGTTGCCATCCAAGCAACGTCTTTTTCAGGGACGTCCCTGCTTATTTCAGCAAGACAATGCCAAGCCACATTCTGCACGTGTTACAACAGCGTGGCTTCGTAGTAAAAGAGTGCGGGTACTAGACTGGCCTGCCTGCAGTCCAGACCTGTCGCCCACTGAAAATGTGTGGCGCATTATGAAGCGCAAAATAGGACAACGGAGACCCCGAACTGTTGAACAACTGAAGTCGTACATCAAGCAAGAATGGGAAAGAATTCCACCTACAAAGCTTCAACAATTAGTGTCCTCAGTTCCCAAACGCTTATTGAGTGTTGTTAGAAGGAAAGGTGGTGTAACACAGTGGTAAACATACCATTGTCCCAGCTTTTTTGAAACGTGTTGCAGGCATCCATTTCAAAATGAGCAAATATTTGCACAAAAACAATAAAGTTTATCAGTTTGAACATTAAAAATCTTGTCTTTGTGGTGTATTCAGTCGAATATAGGTTGAAGAGGATTTGCAAATCATTGTATTCTGTTTTTATTTATATTTTACACAACGTCCCAACTTGGCGGATGGAATAAAAAATTACAAATACTGTGTCACTGTCTACATACTTATGGATCTGACAGTACATTTTCAGGACCTTCTCACATATTTTGAAATGCATCAGCAAACCACTTTCAGGCACTTGGCTTGATGTCTGTTGAGTGATTGGAACCATTATCAGTGCCTGTGGTTTACTGACCGTAAATTCCAGGAAGACTCTGGTTTTGGTCAAAATATTTGAGGTAATGTATTCGGCCACTTGATAACCTTTCCTTTAATTGTTCTCTCATTATGGGCAGTTTTAAAAGTCATACCACAGATTGTTGTTGTCAGAATCACCTGCTGTGTTGTACTTTAACCTACTGCTGCTTTTAATTGCTTTAGGTCATCCAATCAGCTTTTGCACTTTACTTTGAAATGCGTTAAAAATGTTTGTTAAAGTGATGCTGCAGAGGCAGTTTGCACATTGTTGTCCTCCCAGTTGTTTGATGTGTGTGTTCTATTATCCTTTCAGATATTCATAGAAATCAAAAGCCATCCAAACCCTTTAATGTGTACATAAAAATAGTCTTCTGGTTTAAAGCAGTGTAGGTGATTGATCTGTAAAATCTAATCCGCTCAGGCTGTCAAACCTGCACCCCAACGAGTCGTTTTTAATTTCAGTGGGTCTAATCTGATTAAAAACCCATTTCTTTTTACCTGCTTGACTTGCTGGTAACAATCCTCCAATTACAGTAGCGTTACTTTCACCTTTTGATGCCTGTGCGAGGGATTATTCTGTTCTTTAATTCAGAGCCCTTCTTGATGTGCTCACTTTATCTAGAAGCAAATATTTTGTGAGAAAGTAAGAGTTTTTGATGCATTTAAGAAGGTTTAATTAACCTTTTATGACCTAAAAGTGCCGTTGAACAACTTCTGTCAAAATAACAATGACAAAAGTAAAGGTTTATTCAGTTCAAAGATGACAATTAAAAAAAAAATAATAATAAGATTACTAAAATATTTAGCCGAGCAGACGACTTTATTTCAAGTTTTACATTTTTCACAATTTCATCTCTTGAAGCAAGAATCCTACCACTTGGATTAACTTTTTATCCCTTGCTGGCCGAAGACCCGAAGGGGGATTATATTGTGGTGGTCTCTCTGTCTGTCTGTTCCAGAAAAAGGGTATAAGCGCTCTGAAATCAACTCCTCTCACATTTTTAGGAGGAATTTCATGAAACTTGGTACAAGTCCTTGTTATATGTTGGTAATACGCATATTGTCATATCTTTCGAGTTGGGCCCATTTTACCAGAATTATGAGCCTTGATTAACAAATCTAGACTTCGTCAGTTTCATGAGTGGTGTAAGAGTGTTCCATGATGCACAACACAACATGGCTGATGCACATCCAAAATGTCCTTGTAACTATCTGATCTCTACCTAACTGTTTTTCAAAATGGATGACGTACAAAATGTTCTTGTATTTGGCATCTTATCTATAGCTATCTAATTGATAAAACCAAAGTATTCGCATCTATTTGGACAGCATGACGGAACAGTCTGTTTTATTGTGTGACACTACACTACATTGCAGACATACACAAACGCTAAGATTTTTACATACCGGCCTTGAATGCAACGTGAGCAGACACCTGCTAATACCCGCCTACTTCACCTCACTTTGGCAGCCAATCACATAGACACTGATTTACGACAGGCTAAGGACGGCCCACAATGGGCCGGCTTAGGTACAGAATACAACATCTACTTGTAAACTTTGAAGTCCGTTTCCAGTCCAATTCTTATTGAGATCAGTCACCACAATAAAAGAATCTAACAGTGGGAACCTGCATTCCGAAATCAACTCCTCTCACATTTTTAGGACGAATTCCGTGAATCTTGATACAACTCCTTGTTATAGGTTAGTAATACGCATATTGTCATATTGTTCCAGTTGGGCCCGTTTTACCAGAGTTATGACCTTTGATTAAGAAATCTAGACTCTGTAGTTTCATGAGTGGGTGCCTGCATTCTGAAATCAACTCCTCACATATTTAGGAGGAATTTCTTGAAACAATGCAAGTTAAAATGTTGAAATGTTATCAGAATGTAACAAGCCCTTGTAACAAAGCAGTATTTATCAGTGGGGGATATTGTACTCTCAGCGCACTCTTCTTTAATGTGCTATGTGAACTCTTAGATTTGGAATTATTAAAGTTAAATTATTAAAGATTAGAGTAGATTAGATTCGATTAGATAGAATTTTAGTGATTCCTTGGGGAAAATTCCCTCAGGGAAATTGAGGTTCCAGCAGCATTGTATAGCAGCACACAGGATAAGAAACACACAGAGTATCAAAAGTGAAAGTTAAAAAAATGTTTGCAAATATAAATACAAATACACAATATAAATACCAGACATACTGATCAATACTAGTTTACTGGCTACAACTGTTCCTCTCATTCTCATTCCTGTCCTTTGTCTTCCTGTTACTCCTCCTCCCCCTGAGTGAAGACTTGAACAGTCTGATGGTCTGAGGGACAAAGGAGTTTTTCAGTCTGTTGGTCCTGCATTTGGGAAGGAGCAGGCTGTGGCAGAAGAGGCTCCTCTGGTTGCTGATGACGGTGTGCAGAGGGTGACTGGCATCGTCCATAATGTCCAGCAGTTTGTCCATTGTTCTCTACCACCGTCACCAGAGAGTCCAGCTTCATGCCAACCACAGAGCCAGCCTGCCTGATCAGTTTGTCCAGCCTGGATGTGTCCTTTGATGTGCTGCCCCCACAGCACACCATGGCGTAAAAGAGGACGCTGGCTATAGACTGGAAGAACATCCACAGGAGTTTTCTGCAGATGTTAAACAACCGCAACCTCCTCAGGTACAGGAAGGGACAGCCTTCTCTGCCCCTTCCAGTACAGGTGGTTGATGTGGGTTGTCCAGTTTGCTGTCCAGCCACAGCTCGGGGTACTTGTAGGAATCCACAGCCTCCACCTCAGCTCCCTGGATCAGAACTGGTCATGGACTTGGTTTGGACTTCCCAAAGTCAATAACCAGCTCCTTTGTCTTTGAGGTGTTGAGCTATAGATGGTTTGTGTGGCACCAGGCAGCAAAGTCTTTCACTCGGCTCCTGTACTCCTCCAACCTGTCATCAATAATGCATCCAACAATGGGTGTGTCATCTGTGAACGTCTGAACGTGACACAGCTCAGTGTGACAAACTACAAATGTAGCATTAGACACCATTATTTTTTTGCACTAAAACATGTTTTTGTGTCTCTTTCTCTCTCTCTCACACACACACACACACACACACACACACACACACACACACACACACACACACACACACACACACACACACACACACACACACACACACACACACACACACCACCACCAGCACAAAAAGGTAAAAACAGAAAGAAAGAAAACACAATTTTCTCACACATGCTAATTACATTTGTAAATAAACTGCCTATGTCATCAACCTCCTTCTTTTGCCCCCCACCCCCTGAATGCCTTGTGACGCATAGAGGCAACAATGAATCCTGAGGTGCAGGACGACACCGTTTGCTCAGATTCAGCCAAACACTGACTGTGCAGATGGAGAATGAAACAAGGAGGCAGAACAAAAGTCTGGCAAAGCATGTCAAGGGAATAAACTCAGCCATTTGGTGATGTTCATGCGAGCAATAGTAACAAAAATCCTTACATTTTTATAGTAATTCTCTTTATTTTCTCCAATTGCTTTTGGCCTTGATTCCTGAATATTTAATGTGATATTTTTGACGAACCCTTTGACTGAAAGCTGAAAGTCTACACTTCGGTACGATCTTAATTTGGTTTTGGTGTCATTTCAACTGCATTTTGGTTTAGAAGGAAACTTTACATACCCAACTACAGCAACTCAACAAAAATATAAACGCAACACTTTTGGTTTTGCTCCCATTTTGTATGAGATGAACTCAAAGATCTAAAACTTTTTCCACATACACAATATCACCATTTCCCTCAAATATTGTTCACAAACCAGTCTAAATCTGTGATAGTGAGCACTTCTCCTTTGCTGAGATAATCCATCCCACCTCACAGGTGTGCCATATCAAGATGCTGATTAGACACCATGATTAGTGCACAGGTGTGCCTTAGACTGTCCACAATAAAAGGCCACTCTGAAAGGTGCAGTTTTATCACACAGCACAATGCCACAGATGTCGCAAGATTTGAGGGAGCGTGCAATTGGCATGCTGACAGCAGGAATGTCAACCAGAGCTGTTGCTCGTGTATTGAATGTTCATTTCTCTACCATAAGCCATCTCCAAAGGCGTTTCAGAGAATTTGGCAGTACATCCAACCAGCTTCACAACCGCAGACCACGTGTAACCACACCAGCCCAGGACCTCCACATCCAGCATGTTCACCTCCAAGATCGTCTGAGACCAGCCACTCAGACAGCTGCTGAAACAATCGGTTTGCATAACCAAAGAATTTCTGCACAAACTGTCAGAAACCGTCTCAGGGAAGCTCATCTGCATGCTCGTCGTCCTCATCGGGGTCTCGACCTGACTCCAGTTCGTCGTCGTAACCGACTTGAGTGGGCAAATGCTCACATTCGCTAGCGTTTGGCACGTTGGAGAGGTGTTCTCTTCACAGATGATGCGAAGGAGATGTGTTGCACTGCATGAGGCATATGGTGGTCACACCAGATACTGACTGGTATTCCCCCCCAGTAAAACAAAACTGCACTTTCAGAGTGGCCTTTTATTGTGGGCAGTCTAAGGCACACCTGTGCACTAATCATGGTGTCTAATCAGCATCTTGATATGGCACACCTGTGAGGTGGGATGGATTATCTCAGCAAAGGAGAAGTGCTCACTATCACAGATTTCGACTGGTTTGTGAACAATATTTGAGGGAAATGGTGATATTGTGTATGTGGAAAAAGTTTTAGATCTTTGAGTTCATCTCATACAAAATGGGAGCAAAACCAAAAGTGTTGCGTTTATATTTTTGTTGAGTATATAAAACATCTCAGTCGTAATCTCTTGTGCCTGTTGCTGGCTTGCTCCAACTTTTGATCATGTTCGTAGTAGACAGAGGTTCTATTACATTTTTGAATAAAAAAAAAAAAATTTAAATGATTGACAAAGGATGCCGAGCACTTCATTTTAATACAATAATTAAGTTAATATAACTTAAACTTGAAAAAAGTTATAGTCACTCATCTCCATTAATTAAACTAACTCAAAAATGAATTGTTGTCATAACAACTCAGTTCCTTTAAGATTTTGGGGCATTTAAGTGTTGGTGATGTATTTCCAGTGCATCCCATTCACTCATTTTAATTGAGTTTATACCATTATGGAAAACTGCAAGTTCTATTCATGGTCTGCCATTATCATTTTTCATTCTGGTGTAGTCCATTATATATATATATATATATTAGAAAGCAGATTACTGTCAACAAGTAAACCAAAGAATGCACCAAAAATTTAATCCAAAATACAATGCAAATTTTTTTTAGGCAGAAATTTATTTTTCATTTTTTAATTGAAAAATATCAACTAGATTTACGTAAGTGTAATTAACGATAAATTGTTAAGGTACTAAAACTTTAACAATTCCATTTTTTTAAAATTATTTCTTTTAAGTTGGCAAACTCAAATGGTTGAAGGCAATCAGTTTCCTCAAATGGTTTGAGTTCAACTAACTCATTGGGTTTTACAGTGAGTCCTTTATAGGTCTTGTGCTTGTTTAACCACTGCACTGTAGTAGGTACTATCCACTCCACGCTCCACTCTCAGGACACGAACTGATGCTCTCCAGCATGGGAGGCGGGCGCTGTGACCAAGAAGCTAAAACCCATGGACCCTGACGTCTATGACTGTACCTAAACGGGACACCAGTCCATCATAGGTTACTCCCCAGGCAAGGCTGGTACCCATTTACATCTGAGTAGACTGAAACAATGCATATTAAGTCTCCTGTTCAAGGACACACCTGGAATCAAACTGGTCTGTACATTAGTAGTGCAGATCTTGTGCAGAACCACATGCTCCAAAAATAAAAAAAAAAACAAAACAGATTTTGCATAATATGACCCTCATTATAAGAGCTCCTAAAGATGAGAACTCATGAATTAACAAGCGCAATTTCAGTTTTATGTTTCGTGCCGCATCGAGTCACTCACTGAGCATCTGTAAGGCATAATGTGCATAAAGAAGGACGTACAGAGTTCATCAGCAGCTTTTCTTTTCCTGTCTATTCAACTCATTTACTGAAAATGGAAAATTAGCCAGTGCAGTTACTGGCTGCCTTATTTAAGGAGAGAGAATAAAAGCCCCTTAGTTTTTGCAAATATGTCCGTAAGAGGCAGCTCATCTGTTTCCCGGGAGACGTCACTGTCCTGGTGCTGCTTTTCTATTCTCAGCATAAATTTAAACCTCTTTTGAATTGGCAGCTCACGGTAACATCTCGTTTTTTCCTCCCTCGCTTTTTGAATTGGGAACCCAAGGTGGGAAAGGCAAATGTATTATTAAAATGTACAGAGTGGAAAGGGTACAACATAAATTATACAAGATGTTATTGGAGCTGCAGTCTTCACCCGTCCTGAGTCGTTCTACCTAAAGGCTGAACACACCGTTACTTCGTATGGCTACACTATCATTTTAGCTTTGAGCAGCAGCCAGGTTTTGATCCTTAAAATAATCGTTATTATTGTTGCTGGTTTGTATTTTCTTTGAAGTGGAATAAAAGTGTTTTCATGCTGAGAAAACATATTTTGCTTGACTGTTTCAGTTTGTGCTATGCTGTTAACTGGAGATATGAGAAACGTTGTGTGGAGGTGGGCTGTATCAAATTTTTTGAACTTTGACTCCAAACTTCACTGACGCCTTTGAGGAGAACTGTGGCTATGAGGAATTAGATGCATTTAAAAGTTTCCTGCGCATATTATTGAAAAGAAGTTTAAAAAGTGCAAGCATGGTTCTTTGAATATCGTCCTGAGTTTCTAAATATATTGTTGCAGTGCAAAAAGCAAATGTGGCATTTTCCTATCACCTTTTCAATATGAATTTGTGCTACAATGCAGTCTCTTGCCAGCTCTATATTTCGAAAGTTGTGACCATATAGTTTTTGTTAGAAACACTTCACCAAGATCGAATTTTCTAAGTAATTGCACTGCAGTTATTTATCTGTTCCTGCATGTCCAGTACTTGCACATAGTTGCAGAAAGGCTCTAATGTACTATTCTTGTTGTCAGGAATCTGGACCCAAAAAGGCTGGAGACAAATGCGACACACACACAAGACCGTAGTGTGAAAAAAGGGTTTTACTGAAAGGCCAGAAAAAGGTCGATACACAGGTAAGCAAGCCAAAATCAGTAACAGTATGCAAAACATGAGACAAGGTCAAGGTCAAAAACAGGCAATAGGTTCAGAAAACGGCAAGGTAATAGTGAGATCAAGAACTGTGGAAAAAGAGCAGGAATAAAGACACTAAGTAACAATGAACTGGCAAAGGAGTGGAGACAGAGGGTTTAAACAACAAGAGTGTTTAGTGAAATGAGACATAAGTGTGGGAGCACAACCAGGAAGAGGGTGTGGCAAGACACACCCAGAACCCAACCACCAGACAAGAGAGTGCAGTCAGAAAAACACCAAGCGAACCAGACACCAAGAAAACCTTAACATGAGCATAATAAAAATGTATAAATTCCCACATGACAAAACCACCCATGTGGCACTTGCTTTGTTTTGAGTTCATTGCAACATATTACTATATTAATGGGTAAATCTTGTGTGGTATTTTCAGAAATTAGCATTTTTTCTCTACTCATGGAGAGATATGAATCATTTGGTGTCAGCAATGCCTTATAAATTCTAACACGCAACAGATATGAATACGTTCACTTGGGTGGGATAAACTCTGAATTTTTGAGGTGCACTTGCGGGGTTTCCCGGAGCGCAGTCATAGGGCCTTTGCTGTTTCTTTTGTATATTAATGACATATGTTTAGTTTCCAAATTTGTACATTGTATTTTATTTGCTGATGACATGACTGTGTTTTGTAGTGGGGATCATGCGGGACAGGTTCTGGACACAATGGAGGGGGAACTACAGAAGTTCATGGAATGGTTTGATTCTAACAAATTGTCACTTCACTTTGGTAAAACAAAGCTTATCGTGTTTGGTAATAAGGCCAGGAACTTATGTTGAAATTTAAGAGTACATGATGTTGAAATTGAACTCGCAAATGAAACTAAATTTCTAGGGGTCTTTATCAGTGATAATCTAAGTTGGAAAACACGTATAATTTATGTTAAATCTAAAATGTCAAAGATCATTGCCATTTGTATAAAGTACAAGACCGCTTCCCCCAACATTTATTAGTTACCTTATATCATTCATTATTTTTCATATATTGGGAGACCACCTACAAAACTAATACAAATCCTATATTTTTACTTGCAAAGAAACCTATGTGCTTCTGTTAAAGGTGTTAACATTTGGAAAAATTGCCTGGATAGTATAAAACCACTTAGTACTTTGGTAGGCTTTAAATGGCTCGACAGAAGCTATTTGATTGCTCGCTATCGTATGTTAAATTAAGTTTATTGCTTTTGTCTTGTTTTGGTGTGCTGCTGCTTGTTTGTGTTTTTGAAATTGTAGTTCAAGGATCAATTTATACTTGTATTAGGTATATGTGGAATTTGTATATATACATACTGGTTAAAGGGGTAGGCGTTTACAAGCTTTGCTTCTGCCTGCACCCTTTTGGCCACATGGGTGCACTGTCGGATTATTTTCTCCTTTTCTTTGTATGTTTTGTTGCTTTGCTTTGGATCTATGTGTGTCGAATAAATTCATTCATTCATTCATTCATTCACATGTTCATTTTCACCAAGAAAACTTAAACCTTCTGCAAACTGCAGCCTGTTAGGTTGCGGTTGGCTTCCCGCTTGAAAAACATTGCTCAACAGCCAACTCATGAGATAATCACCAACCCCAGTGCAATATATAAATATTGTGTATTTGTCTTTATATTTGCAAACTGGTTTTCTTTTTTTCACTTTTGATACTCTGTGTGCTTCTTACCCTGTGTGCTGCTATACAATGCTGCTGGAACCTCACTTGCATGCACTCTGCTGTGCAGGAGAGTAAACTTGTCATAAACCATTGTAAACTGTGCGAGGCTTCGTGCAAGTGTGCAAAGAAAATTTTTAAAATGTTCAAAATCTCTGTCACGCACTAATTATGTCAACCTCATGTCAACATTGCGCAAACAATTCAAAAACAAAAAAATGTAAACTTAAGACCCACTTGTTTTCCCTGTGTTATCATTAGTATTTTATCATTGTTTTTTATGTCTTGTACTTTTTTATGGATTACTTTTATCATGTTTTTAATCTTTCAATTCTTTTCAATTCGTTTTTCTGTTGTGTGAAGCGCCTTGAGGCGATATGGAACTGGCACTGTATAAATTAATAAATCTGAATCATAAACGTACTTTTACAGCTATTCATGAGAAGGAATGAGCATGCAACTGTTTTACCAAGCCATTACAATATAAACATTACAAATAATTACAGTTCCAATGCATTCTCCACCTCATTAAGCACACGAGCGAGAGAGGAAAAAAAACGGCAGGTAAAACGGTCCTCTGTGATTCCTGAAGCAATTAAAGGCATTTTCAACAGCCAACTCAGAGAGAAAATTATTAATCCATTACAAAATAATTATTTTATATATGCAGCGTCCAGTGCACAATGTGAGGTATCCAGCTGGGAACACAGCGGGTGGGATTGTCATGACGAAGGGCATGCAAGTGTGCGGATCAAAGTTGTGCAAGTGTCAGGGCACCTTAACACATGTGCCCACAACAGCCTGTGCTGTTACTTAACATAAAGATTTTTACATTCCAAAAATAAGCAAGATGGAGAAAATACTGGATGTTTTTTGACACAGTTTGGACAAAAGAAATATTCTGATGCACACAAACAGGGTTTGGGAAGAGTGTGAGTCCATTTGATTTTTTTTTATTTATTAGCTCTTTAACTTTGGATTTTTGTGCATTGCTATAGTGTATGTTTATTGTTGGTGTTTACTATTTTATTATTTGAGTTTTTTATTGCTTTGATTCCTGGGAAAGCCCTATAAATGGTTGTTATATAACAGCTGAATGGATCTTTGTCAGTTGATTGGTGGCTTGTACTTGTATGTCACATGACATGGATTATTTGTACTGCCATTTGCCACTGTATTTCATTTGCCTTGCAATAGTTCTTTTTAGTGTACAATTTTGGTGCTATATGAAATGTGCTATTGCACACTCCAACCACCACGCATGCTCACACTACTGGGAGCGCATTTAACTAAACATGGCGGAGTTTGTTTTGCTGACGGGTGGTGATTTGAAGGAGTTACTTGACGGTACTGATTGTTTTAACACACACACATACACACACACAAACAAATCCATTATGCTGTAAGCTTCTGCAGACATGAAGAGGATGAAGTTAGGATGAAAACCTGGACAAATTTCTGACGTGATTTTTTGCTAGACTGAGGAAGTACACAAAGTCTTTTTTTTTTTTTTTTTTTGGAAGTACATGAAGTCAGTGCACGGCGTCACGGACTACATTGTCAGGATTATTTCTTAGCTGTCTAACTGTTTTCAAAGTTGACTGAGAACAATTTTAGGGCCCTGTCCCACTGGGGAGAGGATTAATTGCGCATGAATTGAGTATACAAATTGCGGGAGTCCGTTGTCGTCCGCAACAAAAATGGCCAAAAATGACAAATGTCCCAGTATGAATTACAGATATGTTAATAATATATAGCGAATATATGATGAACAATCATGGTTGTATAACGCATGTAGTGAGGAAATTGATCTGACACATTGAGATTATCACGGCAGTATTACGGGTGTATTATGAATGCATCGTGCACCTGTTGCGCATGCACGGCATCTGCATTGCGGTCATAAAATAAGCGCACTCACTCCTTTCGGCATCACTATTCACACCAACAATACAGCCTCTGGAGCAAGTGCTGGACTTGGACAAGTTGATCACAGAGTTAATGTTCATTTTGTCATGCGAGGGTTAACTGTTCATGAGTTTGGGGAGCGGGAGGGGGTAAGCCGCTTGGGGTGTGAGACGGTGTTCTTTCTTTTTTTTTTTGAGAGTGTCACAGAAAACAGACTCTGGCTAAACAGCAACTCTTCCTTTTGTTGGTGTTAAATAAAATTCCTGGATTGCAGCAGCTACGTCTTTGTGGATTTACACAGCCGGACTGGCACTGACTGGCAGGTATGTCGCTTTCTGCCACATATAGTACTTTGGGTTTACGTGACGTGTTTGTTATGCATTCACAGATTGTCCACAAATCAGCTGCAAAGCAGATGTAATAAAAATGCTTTATTTGTGGCCAATTTGTATGCATTCGCTACAACATATTTTAGTTTGTGATGTGGACATGATGGGCACGATATATATCTGTTTTACACACTGTCTCGGTCCGCTGCCAAGCCGCAAATCCCCGTCAGTTGCGGATATCAGCGGTTATTGGCAGATATACAGCGCATAGAGTGAGTATGTATTGTGTATGAATTGAGTATGTATGGAGTATGTAAGGTGGATATTATCTGCATCCAGATTTTTGAACAGTTCAGAAATCCTGGTTGCGGACATGCGTGCCTCTGCGGATGATCACGGGCATGTTCGGATGACAGCCGACTCATACAGGCATGTTACACGGATATTGTGGATGTTTGGCGAATATGGGCCAATTTTGTGCACAATCCATACACAAATCCTCCTAAACGCCAGTGGGACAGGGCCCTTAGACGCCTATTTAAAGTTCTTGTTGGAACGTTGACATCAAAGCACCAGTGATGCACACCAAAATGTAAACCTCTTTTCTCTTGTTTAGAAATTAATAAAATATCAAATGACAAGGATCTATTTTAACCATTATCTAAAACAAATAATGTTTTTTAATTCTTTCAATGGAACAAAAGCTGGAACGTACCATTGAACTCATAAACATTCATTATTTGTATATTATTATTATTAATAATGAGTAACCTATCTAATCTGTGTATGCCTGATCCTGTCAGAACAATCTCAGCAGCTACACAGAGTGTGTCCTGGTTTTGTTTTGTTTTTGTGTATATATTTGTCACACTGGAGTATGGTAACGTATGAGTATCTGCTGATCAATTATCTTAATGCACTCATCCACAGTGTGATTAGTTAAAGTTTCAGGCTTGTGTCCAGGTGGCTGTTCATTCTTACTGCATCAGCTGGCTTTTATTTTCCTCTGCACCTTAACATTGACAGTTTCAAAGCTGAATCAGACTCCAATTCCCCCCCATCAAACCCCACAAGCGATGCATCCATATCACCCGTTGTTGCAGTAGCAGTCCGTGGCCAGAAGTTCCTTGTTAGAATTTTCTCTCAACGCATTCTTCACAGGATATGCCCAAAGGATTTTTTGCTGCTGCAAAACAACAGCTCTGAAATAATCTGAACTGTCAGGTGATGTGTTTGCCACTAATGTCTCTTCTGGATAACTAATTCTTCTGGTTTGTAGGGTTGCCGTGAAGCCAATTACGTGCCAATTAGGGCATCTCTGAGTAAGAGTTCATGTTTTTATTTCTGCTAGAATCTGTTCCACAATAAAGTTATGTGACACCATAATCTTGGTGCTTTTCATCATCACAGACATTTGCATTTCCATGTCAGTCTGAACAGCGCTGCAGGCCAAAGTGTTAGAAAAAAAGACCTTATCCCTCAACGGTAGAGAGTTGTTTAAAATAAGAGTTTTACAAGTATTGCATAAATTACAATTACAGAGTCCAACCATTGTGCATAGAAAGCAGTTATTTGAGGGATGTTATTAGGGCACCTCCATGTGGAGGTTGTCTGGGTATCTTCAACATTTGAGAAAACCTTAAGACAGACCCAGAACACAGTGCTGGGTCTATATTTGTACAGGATCCCTTGAGGCCTAGTTTTCATGTCTACACTTCATCTTGATTGGAAGCAATTGCATGGCTGTTCACCTATACAGCACTACATTTCCACTGGGAGAAATTGTATGTGCCATACAAGAACACAAAGTTGAAAAAGCCTGGAGTAGATCGGCTTTTACCATGTTTGCCTAGAATTACAGTGTGGTGTGCATACTTACGTACAATCAGTCCTCTGTATATCCCAGTATAAAGACATTTTCTTATGATGTAGATTTCTTGTATAATCCCTCGTGTGTCATAACATGCCTGGTTGGGTGTAACCCAGGTCACTAGGCTTAGAACATGAGGTTGAAAAAGGGATAAAAGAATGGATTTAACAATATTAAATTGTATTCTTTAAAAGAATAAATGTGGCACCATTTAAATAAAATAGTGCATTGTGGAAAAAAAAAACAATATTAATTTTAATATTGGAAGCTATTATTTCCAGTTCAATGGGTGTGAATGAGTTTTCCATCTTTTGCAGACTTCAGGTGACATTTTGAGTGAAATGGCCCTTTAGCTAGTTCACGCGTTACTACATGATGGACGTAGTTAGCCAATCAGGATTCAGTTTGCTGCGTGGTCAGCAGCCGGCTTGGAGAGTTCTAATTTTTTTTCACCCACACTGGTTATCGGGGAGAGCGACACGCTGAGAGTGAAGACAGACACTTGACGGACAACATTAATATTGCCCTGTGGAGTCTAATGGAGAGTTAGTTTTTCACGAGGATACAAGTTTTGTTGGACTTTTTTCTGGTTCTGTGGTGGATGGACAGAGATTTAGCCGTGTGTGCAGTCTGCTGTGCAACTTCAAAGGACTGGATCAACCTGGAGTTCTGTCTGAGTTTTCACCTGCTAGGAGACTGTGCTTAAGATTGAACCTTCTGGCTGAATCTTTTTTTGTGTGTGTGGGTGTGTGTCTGCCCTCCGCTTGTGTCTGAGTTGAGTTCTTCTGCTGTTCCTCCACCCTACGGCCGTGGTTGTGGTGTTCAGCAGTTGTGGCGAGTCAAGCCTAGTGGATGAGAAAAGCCTGGTTGTGTGGACTGTGCCTGTCTTCTAGGATCTGGTAGGACTGATAACTGCAAGTGTTAAAGGATGTGTTACGGACCATTCCTTGTATTTTTTTCCTCTTGGACAAAAAAAAAAGAAGAAGAGAGAACAAGAGTTTGTTGAATTGATTGTTTAAGGGTGCTGCTGTGAAAAAAAATACCCTTGTCATTGATGTGTAGTGAACTGATGTGAAGTTGATTTAATGTAGACATTCCTTCCCCTTGGAGAGGGTTTTCACTTGATTTAAAGGTGTATTCAAAAATGTCTTTTTTTTGTTTGTTCCTAAAGTGTCTTAAATGCACCAAGGTTCAGTTCAATAACCACATAGCATATTTTCCAGTGTTGCTTAATTAAGTTGGCTCTCAAATAAAAAAAAAACAAAAAACTTTTAAAATTAGATTTAATGTATTAAATTAGGACTGAAGTTAGGTTTAAATAGATTAAAGGTAGATTGCAAAAAGTGTTCAAAAGTTATCTGGTTTAAAAGCTACCTCATCTCACTCTGAGAGAATTTCTTGAATTTTTTTTGAGAGACAAATTGTACCGATTGCTCTTACTATTGGATTGTCAAAACATTTTTGTATTATTATTGTTATCATTATTGTGTTATGTTATTCTATGTTCCGCACTTAACTAATACAGCAGTGTTCTACAAAACCTACCTGTTGTCCATGAGTCTCGCTTACTCTTGCTACTTGGTTTTCAGCCGAAATACTCAATTCTCGAGAGAGCAAACCTAAAATTTTTTGATGCACTGGTCCAAATGTTCATTGTTAATGCAGTCTATACGCCACTCAGTGTCTGATGCAGTAATTAGGTCTGAATTGTGTTACATGAATAAAGAATCTTGAATCATGAATCTTAAGTGGTATAGCACGTCATGTTATTCCAAGTCATGTATCCTGTAAAATGCATTGAGTCATTAGATACGTATATATTGATAATTTAGTCTATCACCGAGCAGTATGGTGGCCAAGTTCTAAGTGGTTCCTGATTCAAGATCACTTGTGCCCATTCTCCATGGAATGTAGAGTTGTGTCAGGAAAGGCACATGACAGAAAACCTGTGCCAAATCAACATTCAGATTTGTTGCGGCGACCCCAAGCGAAGATGGAGAAGCAGAGAGAACTTCCTGGTCTATCTCATCTTGTTTCTTAACATAACTCAAAAACAGTAAATGCTACCATCTTGTAGCTCAACAAATTAGAGAGGCATATAATGAGGATCATCTTACTTTGCTACAAGTGTGTATCACTAGTAAATAAAATGTCAAATGATCTAAACTCTTAACTCATGCTAAGCTAAGCTGCTACATGCGGGACACTGGCGAGCCTCACCGAGGAAGCCACTTCTGTGATCACAGAGTCGGACAGAAGATGATAGTGAATGACTGCAGTTAACAGGACAGCCATGACATGGGCCGTCATTGGCCAAGCTGAGCTAAACCGATAGCTAAGCTAAGTTACCGGAAGCGAGGCGATATTCAGTGAATGACTGATGATGCTCCGAAATGACGCATATGCTGTGAACGCAGGGGGAACCGGTCAGACAAGGGGACCAATCAGACCACAACACCAGCAAGTCTGGAGAAGACTGACGAAGGAACGCTGTTTTTCTATGGACAAATGATAGTGCCACATAGCGGAACAATAATTCTACAGGGTTCTGTGTGCGAACACAGCAGAAGTGAAATCAGATACACTATGTTCATGGTATGTAATCATTATTATTCTGTCTTATTGACACATATGCAATCTTTTTTTGTTTGTTTGTTTTATTTTTTTCCTGAATACACCGCGGGTCACAATGCGGGGGAGAAGGCCATATGTGGATCACAAAATACAATAATTTGACTTGAAAGCCAAATTAAAGCCATATTCAAACCATATTACATTTAGAGACCAAAGGTAGCCCAGATTGACTGTGCGTACTGGTTTAAGTCATGAAGTGGAGGTGGACTGACCTTCAGACAGCAAATAGTCAGCACCTGAGGTTACATCATTATTATGGTTAAAAATAGCTGTGAATAGCTGTCATGCATTTTTCAGATAGTATGACCAGTTTTATTTTTATCAGCTACATCAGGGCTTGCACAAGTTAATGAGTTGGAAGCAATGATTCATAATCTGGTATAGAGTTTTTTTTTTTTTTTTTTTTAAAGACAGTGTTAATTGGAGTGAGATACGCCCCTTAACTTGATGCACCAAATCAAGCCAAAAGGCAATTTGTTTTGCTTATATAATACTCTATATACCTGCCTTCCACCTGCTGGACATGTCCAGGATTGTTACAATCAAATAATCTTATCACATGCATGACAGAAATTAAGAGCAGGTGTTGTTGAAGCTAAACACACTCTAAACAAGTCTTGTGCTGAGTAGTATGAAAGTAATGTTCCTTCTTTTTATTCCAGTGTAAGGTCTTACAGTTTTAGAGCCAGATTTCTTAAATTTACTTTTTCTCTCAGACTTATTCAGCTCTTCTTTTCATTATTTTCATTCCACAGACTTCACTTCTTTCCAATTCCATTTCCAATGGCTATTTGGGCAGCAAAAACCGAACCTTTTCAGCAGCTTGAAACTACACTCACTGCAGTACGACATCATCATTGATGCTGAAAAACTTGCACATGCCTTTGTCTCCTCTGGGCTTGACTACTGTAACTCCCTGCTCTTTGGGATTTCTGGAAAAAAAAATCTTCAAAGGCTCCAATACATTCAAAACAGTGCAGCTACAATTCTGATGAGAATGTAAACAGGAGCACATCACACTTATACTCCACAACCTTCACTGGCAGAGTCCATTGTTAAGATTGCTCTCATCACCCATCAATGCATCCATGGCAATGCCCCCACATAACTCAAAGACCTCCTCACTCACCTCCTCACACATCCTCCCATTCCCTCTGTTCATACAACACTAATCTTCTCCGTCCCCCTCACACCAAACTTCACACCATGGGAGACAGGGCCTTCTGTTCAGCTGCCCCTCATATTTGGAACTCCATCCCTGACCATCAGAGGGCTCCACAAACTGTGGAAGCTTTTAAAAAAAGCCTCAAAACATACCTATTTAGACAGGCCTCTCACAGGTCTCAATAATTTAAATCTATTGCATCTTAGTCTTTTAATTCTACGTTATTATTTTATTTTGGTTTTATTCTATTCTGCTGACTGTTCAGTTTTTATTCTCTTATTTATCCTTGGTTTTATTTTTATTCCTGTAGCACTGAGATTTTTATTTATGAAAGGTGAATTATAAATGAAATTTATTATTATTATTATTATTATATTGTCATGACATTGTTTAACGTGATGTCGTTGAACATCATGCTACACTCATTTTGTGTAAAACAATCAGTTCTGTTGATGAATGTTTTTTTTATTTTATGACTGGAATATTTATCTCATCACATGAATCTGAAAACACCAGATGTGTCTGAGGAAAACTGAAAAGATGATGTCATCGCCCTGCCTCTGGAACATGTTAACAGTGTAATTTAACAGTGTAATGTAGCATATTATTATTTGTTTCTGGGACAAAGTAGGACAAAGTGCTGGCATCCTCCAGCTCAAAACTGGTTTGGTAAGCTCAATGACCCTTGACCTCCTTACACAGGTGAATCCAATCATGAGAAAGGGTATTTAAGGTGGCCATTTGCAAACATTTCTCCTCTTTGCATCTCTTCTAATGATTGGCAACATGGGAGCTATCTCAGAGATTTCAGCTGTTAGTTTCCACTATGAGGAACATAGTGAGGAAATGGAAGACTACACAGTACTAGTTAAGACCTGAAGTGGCAGGCCAAGAAATATCTCAGATGAGCTGAAGCGAAGGATGGTGAGAACAGTTATTTTCAAACCACAGACCTGCTTGTGCATCGTTGAACGATACAGCGCACTTTGCACAAAGAGATGCTGTATGATGATGTAATGCAGAAGAAGCCTTTTCTGCATACACACCACAAACAGTCACTTGAGGTATGTTAAAGCACATTTGGACAAGCCAGCTTAATTTTGGAATAAGGTGTTGTGCTGTGGACTGATGAAACTAAAACTGAGTTATTGGATATAACAAGGGGCGGTATGCATGGCAGAAAAAGAACACAGCACTCCAAGAAAAACACTTGCTACCTACAGTAAAATTTGGAGGTGGTTCCATCATGCTCTGTGGCTGTGTGGCCAGTGCAGGTACTGGAGAATCTTGTTAAAGTTGAGGGTCACATGGATTCCAGTCAATATCAGCAGATTCTTGAGAACAATGTTCATGAATCAGTGACAAAGCTGAAGTTGCACCAGGGCTGGATCTTTCAACAAGACAATGTGTTGTGAAAGTGTAGGAACACGGACCCACAACAGGGGGCGCAATGAACGGACAATGGAGAAGGTAAATAACAAGGTTTACTATTGTGAAACGAGCACAATAAATACAACAATCACAATTTGGGGTCGAATCCGCTGGTGTCGTGTGGGCAGGCTCGAAGGTAGGAGACGTCCGTCTCAGTTGAACCGGAACCACCCAGATCTCCTCTGCCACCGAACCCTGGAAATACTGGAACCGCCAAGTCCCGAATTCCCAGGTGGCCACTGCCTCCGCTCGTCGGATCCGGTACTGCTGGCGGGAGAGAGCAACAACACACAGGTGTGGATGCGACCGCACCCAGTAACGGAGAGGGGAGAAGCCGCCTCCACCTCTTGTCAAAGTACAGCAGGAAGGTGAGTACTTATCCAAGCAATGAAGCTATCAGTAGTCAACAGTCCTGAAAAGGTTTAACAAGTTTAGCTGGTTGTTCAGAATATAAATGCAGAGAATATTACCTCAGTCTTAGGCGATATCTCGGCCCTGAGGCGGAGACGCCGTCCTCCTGATATACCTCTGTGCTGAGTGGAACAGCTGTGTCTGGTGATGGGTGACAGCTGTCACCCAGGCTACTCCCATAAGGCGGCAGCGCCCTCTGGTGCCTGGAGCCCGCACTCCAGGCAGGGCGCCCTCTGGTGGTGGTGGGCCAGCAGTACCTCCTCTTCAGCGGCCCACACAACAGGACCCCCCCCTCAACGGGCGCCTCCTGGCGCACGACCGGGCTTGTCCGGATGGCGACGGTAGAAGTCGGCCAGGAGGGCCGGGTCCAGGATGAAACCCTTCTTCACCCAGGAGCGCTCCTCGGGTCCGTACCCCTCCCAGTCCACCAGATACTGAAAACCCCGGCCCATCCGACGGACATCAAGGAGCCGGCGGACAGTCCAAGCCGGTGCTCCGTCGATGATCCGGGCAGGAGGCGGCGCCGGACCCGGGGTGCAGAGGGGTGAGGTGTGAAGGGGCTTGATCCGGGAAACATGAAAAACTGGATGGATCCGCAGTGAGGCCGGAAGCTGGAGCCTCACTGCGGCGGGGTTGATGACCTTGTGGATCTTATACGGTCCGATGTACCGTTCTTGGAGTTTCGGTGAGTCAACCTGTAGAGGAATGTCCTTGGTGGACAACCAGACCTCCTGCCCAGGACGATACTTGGGGGCCGGGGCTCGCTGCCGGTCTGCATGTTTCTTCGCCCTCGTCCGGGCCTGCAACAAGGCAGAGCGGGCGGCACGCCACACCCGACGGCACTTCCGTAGGTGGGCCTGGACCGAGGGCACACCGACCTCTCCCTCAACCACCGGAAACAAGGGGGGCTGATACCCCAAGCACACCTCAAACGGGGAGAGGCCGGTGGCTGATGACACTTGGCTGTTGTGGGCGTACTCGATCCAGGCCAGGTGGGTACTCCAGGCCGTCGGGTGCGCGGCTGTCACACAGCGAAGTGTCTGCTCCAGTTCCTGATTCGCCCGCTCTGCCTGCCCGTTGGTCTGGGGGTGGTACCCAGACGAGAGGCTGACCGTGGCCCCCAGTTCCCGGCAGAAGCTCCTCCAGACGTGTGAGGTGAACTGGGGGCCGCGATCGGAGACGATGTCTGATGGTATGCCATGCAGACGGACGACGTGGTGGACCAGGAGGTCCGCTGTCTCCTGGGCCGTTGGGAGCTTCGGGAGGGCCACGAAGTGGGCCGCCTTGGAGAAACGGTCCACTATCGTGAAGACAACGGTGTTTCCCTGGGACGGCGGGAGACCCGTGACGAAGTCCAGACCGATGTGGGACCAGGGGCGATGAGGCACGGGCAGTGGCTGTAGCTGCCCTGAGGTCTTTCTGTGGTCGGCCTTGCCCCTGGCGCAGGTGGTACAGGCCTGGACGTAGTCCCGGACGTCGGCCTCCAGGGATGCCCACCAGAAGCGTTGCCGGACGACTGTCACGGTCCTTCGCACCCCTGGGTGACAGGAGAGCTTAGAACCATGACAGAAGTCCAGGACTGCAGCCCTAGCCTCTGGTGGGATGTATAGTCTGTTCTTTGGTCCGTTTCCGGGGTCCGGGACACGGGTCAGGGCCTCCCGGACGGTCTTCTCCACGTCCCAGGTGAGGGCGGCCACGATAGCGGACTCCGGGATGATGGGATCCGGGGGATCCGACGGTTCCGTTTTGACTTCGTCTTCGTGCACCCGGGACAATGCATCCGACCTCTGATTCTTGGTCCCGGGACGGTAGGTAATCCGGAAGTCAAAACGGCCAAAGAACAGTGACCAGCGGGCTTGCCTGGGGTTCAGCCGCTTGGCGGTCCTGATATACTCCAGGTTCCGATGGTCAGTGAAAACCGTGAATGGCACGGCTGTTCCCTCCAACAGATGTCTCCACTCTTCGAGGGCCTCTTTCACAGCAAGGAGTTCCCGATTGCCGACGTCATAGTTCCGTTCAGCGGGGGTCAACCTGCGAGAAAAATAGGCACACGGGTGAAGGACCTTATCGGTCTTCCCGCTCTGGGAGAGCACCGCTCCTATCCCTGAGTCCGAGGCATCCACTTCAACCACTAACTGGCGGCTAGGATCGGGCTGCACCAGAACTGGTGCAGACGAGAAGCGCCGTTTCAACTCCTTGAACGCGGCTTCGCACCGATCCGACCAGGTGAAGGGGACTTTTGGTGAGGTCAGGGCTGTCAGGGGGCTAACTACCTGACTATAGCCCTTAATGAACCTCCTGTAGAAATTAGCAAAACCGAGGAACTGTTGCAGCTTCCTACGGCTTGTAGGTTGGGGCCAATCTCTCACCGCCGCAACCTTGGCCGGATCAGGGGCGACGGAGTTAGAGGAGATTATAAACCCCAGGAAGGACAAAGAAGTGCGGTGGAATTCACACTTCTCGCCCTTCACAAACAGGCGGTTCTCCAACAACCGCTGCAGAACCTGACGGACATGCCGGACATGAGTCTCAGGATCCGGGGAAAAGATGAGTATATCGTCCAGATACACGAAGACGAACCGGTGCAGGAAGTCCCGCAGGACATCGTTTACCAACGTTTGGAAGGTCGCGGGAGCATTAGTGAGACCGAACGGCATGACCAGGTACTCAAAATGGCCCAACGGGGTGTTAAATGACGTCTTCCATTCGTCTCCCTTCCGGATCCGAACCAAATGATACGCATTCCTAAGATCAAGTTTGGTGAAGATATTGGCTCCATGCAAGGGGGTGAACACCGAATCCAACAGGGGCAACGGGTATCGATTGCGAACCGTGATTTCATTCAACCCCCTATAATCAATGCATGGACGAAGCCCGCCATCCTTTTTACCCACAAAAAAGAAACCAGCACCCATCGGAGAGGTGGAATTCCGGATCAACCCGGCAGCTAATGAGTCCCGGATGTAGGTCTCCATTGATTCACGCTCCGGCCGTGAGAGGTTGTACAGCCTACTGGACGGAAACTCACTGCCTGGAACCAAATCAATGGCACAATCATACGGGCGGTGGGGAGGAAGCGTGAGAGCCAGATACTTGCTGAACACGTCAGCGAGGTCATGGTACTCCGCCGGCACCGCCTTCAGATTGGGCGGGACTCGGACCTCCTCCTTAGCTTGGGAGCCGGGAGGAACCTAGACACTCCCGATGGCAGGTTTCGCTCCACTGAACCACTACCCCGGACGGCCAATCGATCCGGGGATTGTGCTTTAGCATCCATGGAAACCCCAAAACCACACGGGAGGTGGCCTGAGTCACAAAGAACTCGATCACCTCCCGGTGGTTACCTGACACCACCAGAGTTACTGGAGGTGTCTTATGTGTGATTGGTGGGAGTAGGGAGCCATCTAGCGCCCGAACCTGCACAGGCGAGGTAAGAGCCACCAGAGGGAGCCCTATCTCCCTGGCCCATCTACTGTCAAGCAGATTCCCCTCAGAGCCCGTGTCCACCAGTGCTGGGGCCTTCAGGGTTGAATCCTCAAACAGGATCGTGACTGGGAGTCGTGTAGCAATGTGGGTGTGTCCCACATGAATATTTTGGCCCACCCCTGGCCCAGTCTCTAGGGGCGGGCGTTGGAGTTTAACCGCTCGGGGCAGTCGTTTGCGAGATGCTCACTCGAGCCACAAACATAACAAGCTCCGTGGGCCCGCCTCCTTTGTGCTCCAGGTGCCCTAAATGTTGCCCTGCTCGTGTCCATAGCTTCGTCAGCAGGGGGAGCCATAGGCGCACGGAGCGCAGGAACAGAGGAGCGTGGGGAGGGCGGAGCTCGATCGGACCCGGAAGGGAGAGGGACGACGCGTGCCTGGCCACGCCCTTCGCCTCGTTCCCGACGGCGTTCTTCTAACCGGTTGTCGAGTCGTATGACTAGATCGATGAGCCCATCTAAATCCCGCGGTTCGTCCTTAGCCACCAGGTGCTCTTTTAGGACCAGTGACAGTCCGTTTACAAAGGCAGCGCGGAGGGCAGTGCTATTCCAGCCGGATCTCGCCGCCGCGATGCGGAAGGCGACTGCATAGGCAGCTGCGCTCCGACGCCCCTGTCTTATTGACAGTAGTGCGGTTGAAGCGGACTCTCCTCTGTTGGGATGATCGAACACCGTTCTGAGCTCCCGTACAAACCCATCGTATGTATGAAGGAGCCGTGAGTTCTGCTCCCAGAGCACTGTAGCCCAAGCGCGTGCCTCCCCGCGAAGCAGATTTATCACATAAGCTACTTTGCTAGCATCAGTCGCGTACATCACGGGACGCTGTGCGAAGACGAGCGAACACTGCATCAGAAAGTCCGCGCACATCTCCACACAGCCTCCGTACGGCTCTGGAGGGCTTATGTATGCTTCTGGGGACGGAGGAAGGGACCGTTGAACGACCAGTGGAACGTCACTTTCGCGCGCAGGGTCCTCGGGAGGGAGAGCCGCAGCGGTGCCCGAAGGGCGCGCCTCCACTTGTGCGGCGAGAGCCTCCACCCTGCGGTTTAGGAGAACGTGCTGCTCGGTCATTAAATCGATCCGAGAGGTGAAAGCGGTGAGGATCCGCTGCAACTCACCGATTACCCCTCCCGAAGCCTCCGCCGCGCCTTGGTCTTCCATTGGCCGTTCAACAGCCGGTTGACGCCCCTCGGGGTCCATGACGCTGGCCGAGATATCCTGTTGTGAAAGTGTAGGAACACGGACCCACAACAGGGGGCGCAATGAACGGACAATGGAGAAGGTAAATAACAAGGTTTACTATTGTGAAACGAGCACAATAAATACAACAATCACAATTTGGGGTCGAATCCGCTGGTGTCGTGTGGGCAGGCTCGAAGGTAGGAGACGTCCGTCTCAGTTGAACCGGAACCACCCAGATCTCCTCTGCCACCGAACCCTGGAAATACTGGAACCGCCAAGTCCCGAATTCCCAGGTGGCCACTGCCTCCGCTCGTCGGATCCGGTACTGCTGGCGGGAGAGAGCAACAACACACAGGTGTGGATGCGACCGCACCCAGTAACGGAGAGGGGAGAAGCCGCCTCCACCTCTTCTCAAAGTACAGCAGGAAGGTGAGTACTTATCCAAGCAATGAAGCTATCAGTAGTCAACAGTCCTGAAAAGGTTTAACAAGTTTAGCTGGTTGTTCAGAATATAAATGCAGAGAATATTACCTCAGTCTTAGGCGATATCTCGGCCCTGAGGTGGAGACGCCGTCCTCCTGATATACCTCTGTGCTGAGTGGAACAGCTGTGTCTGGTGATGGGTGACAGCTGTCACCCAGGCTACTCCCATAAGGCGGCAGCGCCCTCTGGTGCCTGGAGCCCGCACTCCAGGCAGGGCGCCCTCTGGTGGTGGTGGGCCAGCAGTACCTCCTCTTCAGCGGCCCACACAACACAATGACTCTAAACACTGCTCAAAATCTTCTAAAACAAGTACAATGTAGGGGAATGGCCATCTCAGTCCCCACACCTGAACATAATTGAAAATCTGTGGTGTGATTTTAAGTGGGCTGTCCATGCTCGGAAACCAACAAACCTGACTGAACTGGAGATGTTTTGTAAAGAAGAATGGTCCAAAATACCTTCAACCAGAATCCAGACTCTCATTGGAAGCTATAGAAAAGGTTTAGAGGCTGTTATTTCTGCAGGAGGATGATCTACTAAATATTGATTTTTTTTTTTTTTTTTTTTTTTTTTTTTTTTTTTATGTTTGGGTGCCCAAATTTATGTACCTGCCTAATTTTGTTTAAAGAATTATTGCAGACTTTCTGTAAATCCTATAAACTTCATTTCACTTCTCAAATATCACTGTGTTTGTCTGCTATATGATATATTTAACTGAAATTGCTGATCCACAACTAGCCATTGATTATAAAGGAAAATCATGGAAATCATCAGGGGTGCCCAAACTTTTACATATGTACAACTGTATATCATTTCTTGCTTATTTGAATTATACCCAAGATTTTCGGTATAATGCATTTTCTTCTTCTTTTTGTTTTGTAATTCTTACTTTATATTTCTCTGTATTCTGACAACACTTTTATTGTATGGAAATATATAGTCCCTACAGGACGTATGTTTTTCTATATTGTTTTATTGTGTTCATAAAATAAAATTAAAATCTTGTCTTGCTGATGGCCACAAGCTTCAGGAAAGTAGAACCAGTGCTGTGAATCCTCGAGAATAAGATGAACTGAATGCCATGAACTTGTGTTAATTCATATTACAAGGGGAATTTCCCAACTTCAAAATTTGAATGTATTGTTTGTTTTCTGTTTCAAAGAAATAAAAAAAAAAAATTCCTCATCACTTTTTTCTGATGTCAAGGATGATAAACTATTTTATACACAATGCGCATTTTAAAACGTTTCACTGCAAAGCAGCCTTAGGAACAATTAGGCTCCATAAAAACAAAATAGTTTATCATCCTTGACGTCAGAAAAAAGTGATGAGGGAGGCATTTTATTATTATTATATTGTTAGAAACAGCTTGCACACATAAGCAGTGGCAGAAGTTTCAGTCCAAAGCAGTCTTTTAGGAACAATTAAGCCCCGTTTACACATAGACGGTAAGAGCTCCTGGAAGCGTCCCGGAAGAGTTTTTGGCCGTCTTAAGGATCAAATGCCGTTGTCAATGCCGGCACTAGGGGGCGTGGCTTAGTTCCGGCTTTACCGGGAATCGTCGAAAAAATTATTCAACATGTCGAATAATTCCAGGAGCGCTCCCGGAATTATTCAACATGTCGAATAATTCCGGGAGCGCTCCCGGAGAATTTGCGTGACGACGGAGACAACGTGAACAACGGCGTTTGATACTTTTTAATCGCCGTGTCATCCTGCTCCTTCCTGTAGTGCCGCAGTTTACACCGCCGTAATTGGCGGCCGGCGTTGTATCCCTAACCAACGGCGTGTAAAACGGCGACAGAGCCCACAAAGGCGTTTTAACCAGCGACAGAGGCAGACAAAATGGCGGCGCTAGCGGACAGTACGTCATTCTAAACGCCAACTCCCGGTTAACGGAGTTCCAAACGGCCGATAGGCGGCGGTCAATATAAAAATGCTAGCGCGCTGCATGCAGGCCTCTCACTCGCGGCCAACTCCAGATATTTTTGCAGAGAAGCTCCAGTATGCCTCCAAAAAGTAAATTGGCAGTGGCAAGGACTTACCAAGAGGTCTGGTTCAGAAGCAGAGGAGAGCCCTGTAGTGGAGATGAGCAACACGTTGAGGAGGGAAAAAGGAAAGGAGAATAAAAGGCTGAGAGATGAGCTCCCTCACCCTGCAGTGACAGCTGCTTCAGCCTATTATACTCTGGGGGTGGTGCCTATATGCAAAAGTTCCTTTTTTGATCAGGATATGTCATTCAAAGCGCATATTAAACAAATATGTAGGACTGCCTTTTTGCATTTACGCAATATCTCTAAAATCAGAAAGGTCTTGTCTCAGAGTGATGCTGAAAAACTAATTCATGCATTTATTTCCTCTAGGCTGGACTATTGTAATTCATTATTATCAGGTTGTCCTAAAAGTTCCCTAAAAAGCCTTCAGTTGGTTCAGAATGCTGCAGCTAGAGTACTGACGGGGACTAGCAGGAGAGAGCATATCTCACCCGTGTTGGCCTCTCTTCATTGGCTTCCTGTTAATTCTAGAATAGAATTTAAAATTCTTCTTCTTACTTATAAGGTTTTGAATAATCAGGTCCCATCTTATCTTAGGGACCTCGTAGTACCATATTACCCCATTAGAGAGAGACTGCGGGCTTACTTGTAGTTCCTAGGGTTTGTAAGAGTAGAATGGGAGGCAGAGCCTTCAGCTTTCAGGCTCCTCTCCTGTGGAACCAGCTCCCAATTCAGATCAGGGAGACAGATACCCTCTCTACTTTTAAGATTAAGCTTAAAACTTTCCTTTTCGCTAAGGCTTATAGTTAGGGCTGGATCGGGTGACCCTGGACCATCCCTTGGTTATGTTGCTTTAGACGTAGACTGTGGGGGGGTTCCCATGATGCACTGTTTCTTTCTCTTTTTGCTCCGTATGCATCACTCTGCATTTAATCATTAGTGATCGATCTCTGCCCCCCTTCTCGGCATGTCTTTTTCCTGGTTCTTTCCCTCAGCCCCAACCAGTCTCAGCAGAAGACTGCCCCTCCCTGAGCCTGGTTCTGCTGGAGGTTTCTTCCTGTTAAAAGGGAGTTTTTCCTTCCCACTGTGGCCAAGTGCTTGCTCATAGGGGGTCGTTTTGACCGTTGGGGTTTTTCATAATTATTGTATGGCCTTGCCTTACAATATGGAGCGCCTTGGGGCAACTGTTTGTTGTGATTTGGCGCTATATAAGAAAAAAGTTGATTGATTGATTGGAGTAACGCAGGATTTGCCTGGATAAATCCAGCGGTACACAGGGCATTATTGGCAGCAGCAGAACACCGCCGTTCTCACGCGCATCTTAACCTGCGATTGTAAAGGATAGAACTGGGTATTAACCCCCGTTGCCTGACGTGTGCCGGATGCTAGGGCGTGAAAACGCTGCTTTATTCGGTGGATTTAGCAGCGTTTTATCCGCGCATTTGCGGCTAGTACAGCGCTCAAAACGCCGGCGAAATGCTCCGCCCCTTTCCACCACGAAAACAGCCGGAACTACCACGAATTTCGGTCTAAGTACTACCCGCCGACAAAACCGTCTATGTGTAACCTGGGCTTTAGTCTCACCCAGTGTTGCCACAGTTACTTTGAAAAAGTAACTTAGTTACTTTACTGATTACTCAATTGTAAAAGTAACTTAGTTACTTTACTGATTACTCAATTGTAAAAGTAACTAAGTTAGATTACTAGTTAGTTTTTAGTTACTTTTCCCAGCTGCCGACAACAACCCTCTGCCACCTCAACATGACAATGATACCTGTTTTGCCAAAACTCACTTTATAGTCACCCTTTCTTGACTTCAATGAAAATAAATACTTGTTTTATAAAAAGTAAAATAAAGACGTCTTTCTTGACCTCATATTTAACTGTTGACAGCAATGTAACAGTAAAACTTGCAATTTCGAGCCTACATTGTTTAGAAAGGTAACTATTAAATTCTAACATTTTTCTAACATTTAAATTCTCCCTAAACATTTTACTTGTCGAAATTATTATTATTTTAAGCAATATTAGTTGTAGTAAAAAACGGCTTCAAAATTGCACCTTTAATCTAGGGGTGTTGTGGGGGGGCACATCCCTGCCCCACGTCCCCATTCCATCTAGATTCGCCCCTGCTTTGGCGTTTGAGCACAAAGAATGGATAACATTTATTTATGCAGAAAACATGACCAGATTTACAGGTAAGAAAGTTTTATTGTGTTTTCACATCATGTGGTCCTCAGAAAGAGAGTTTAGGTGCATTTGAGTGGAAAATAGTGTTAGTTGTTGACGCGTCGCGGAGGATCAGCTGTTTTTAACGACCAGATACAGAGCGGCTCAGATCAGAATTCTAAATAAAGGAGGAAAAAAAGTATAAAAATGTCTTTGTAAAGTTCAGTGCAGGTGTGCTGATCACCGCGCTTTAAGAGGTGACGACGAGTCGAGCAGCTGCAAAAAACCGCGGATTAAAAGCTCACAGCTCACTTAAAGTGGGCAGTTCAGTCGAACCCTGACCACCTGCCCACAGACCAAGTTTAATGCTGCTATCGACCCACAATGAAAAATAATAGTAACGCACAGTGACATGGAGAAGTAACTTTAATCTGATTACTGATTTGGAAAGATTAACGCGTTAGATTACTCGTTACTAAAAAAAGTGGTCAGATTAGAGTAGTAACGCGTTACCGGCATCACTGGTCTCACCCCCAAACAAAATAAAAAAAAAAAGGTTATCATTAACATTGATGAGAGATTTTACTGCCATAATTTTGGTTTATGTATTTTATTTTGCTTTTTTTTTTTAGCACTCTGTAAACTTCACCCGTCTCCGGCCAGAGCACACTCGACACCTAGCGCTGACACCCCCTTCATCTGAATGGTTTTTGCCAACAATGCACACTCAACCCGTGCGTTAATCTCACCCTTGCTATATTAATTAGCCCCATGTCTTCTCCGTTTTTTTGTTTTGTTTTGTTTTTTTGGTAGAAGCATTACAGCACTACATACAGGCCTGGCATGTGTACTATGGCATTTTCACACGGTTTCACTGGATCTGTGAGAACGGAGATATTTCTTGAATGGAACACTTTTTGAAAATGACAAAGAAAATGACTGTATAGTAGAAGGCCTTAAAAACATGGCATGAAATTAAATTATAATAATAAGTTAGGAATTATTTTCTTGGGGGTACTATGACAAATCCAGGGGGAGTTGTAGCACCCCCTGGCTCCGCCCATTTAACATAATGCCAAATTAAACTGGTATCTATTATGAGACAAGACCAGATTTTCATCTTATTTTCTGAAATTCAGTTAATCAGTTTTTAATAATCTTGCCAACTAAAAATAAACAAAATAAGATAAAATAAGTAAAAAAGTGAAACATAATAATTATAATAACAATAACAAAGCTGGAAATTTGTCTGGCATTTGCAGAGAGTTGAGATATAAAGCGATGCACAGCAGTCAACCCCGCTGTGGGTGGAAACAGAAACTTCCTGATTGATGGCTGTGTGCTTTGGATTGAAAGCGTTCAGCAGTTTTTGTCTTCTCTTTCATTCTTCAACCTCTTATCCCTGTCAGAAAGCAGTTGATTGTGTTTCCAAAGTCCTTCCTTAATTTCTTAGCAATGAGATGGAAGCCGTGGAGAGCGCTGAGGACTCCAGAGACAATCTATCATCTTGCACCCTGCCAGCCGTTGTGTGTTTGTGCATGTGTGAGCACATTTACACTGTACCTCTGTGTATGTGTAATCACAATGTCTGTCGGTATTCAGGTGTATGAGGCCACCCGTTGCGATCGGGATCTTTTTTCACGGCTGTCTAGCTTTTGCCTTCCTGTGAGGACGCATTGCTGCAGTCGACGGCATACGAATGATAAGAACGAGGCTGCAGCTACGATAATCTCTTTGACAGAACAGCGGTGTCACTGGGAAAGATTATTACATGACTCCATGGAGACAGAGAAGGTACATAGTTACGATTAATCAAATTTAATCAAAGATGTAGGGCCCTATTACAGCCGGTGCACAGGAGCGTGCAGCGCAAGTGGCAGTGCTAATTTTTAGGTGATGTAGTTAACATTTTCACCTAAGTGCCCACAATATTTGAATAATAAACAAATGTGCTCATCAATGAGCTTGTTTGTCTTAAAACAAGGTGTAGCCAGGCGCAGTGCTGGTGCATTATTATCGTGAGGCAGGAGAAAATGATGACACCATGAACTACCAAACACTTGGTGAAGTTCAGAGTTTTTCTGCTATTTGTATGGTGCAATAATCACATACATGTTGTATGTGAGTCCATCCGGTTATGGTTTGCATTTTTAGTCCTTTATGTTTTGCATCAGGAACGGCATCCAGCCTAAAACTTGTGCCAAATACCAATGTGGATCTAGCTCTATTCGCTGTGGCGGCCCCAAACAAAAACAGGAGCAGCCGAATGGACAGCAACAACATGTTTTTGGTTTATGTCATTGTCTTTGGTTCTCAGTGCTCTGTGTGTGTGTGTGTGTGTGTGTGTGTGTGTGTGTGTGTGTGTGTGTAGGCGGGCCCTTCCTCTGCCTATCATGTGTGGCCTGTCAGTGCCCCCCCCCCGGCCCTCATTTCTCGTGTGGTTGTGAATCCCCACTCAGTGTCTTGTGCATGTGTGTGTGTTCTGCCCTTTTAGTTCTGGCACCGGTGTCACAGACTGAACGGTCCTCCTAAAAATCCCCCCCCCCCCGATGACGAGGTTCACAGATTAACACTTCGTTTCTGCTTCAAACTGCACTCCAGTCTTCATCTATCTCAGCAACAGATATCTGAAGCTTTAGTGCAACAATCATTTCTACATAAATTCAGCATTATTTCATCATAAAAGGCGGTAGAAGCGATCACAGCGTCGCAGCTAAAAGAGCTGCTAGCTGATGCGTTCACGGCGTGTTGGACATTTCAAAGCGTCACAGAATTCCGCTTCGTTTCTACTTAAAACTGACTTTAGAATGATTTAAGAGGTTTTACCTTTATCATCTGATGGTTAATAATCACATTAATCCATTTGATTGCTTTGGGTGAAGAGACTCCATCTCAGATGTGCTGTTATGGTCCGAAATGATGCAGACGCAAAAGGCGGACCGATGTTTAGGGGCGGACCGTTCAGTCTGTGACAGTGGTCTGTGGTTCTCCTGTCCTGTAGTCCTCCTTTGTTTGTTCTTTGGAATTTTGTTGTGACCTCATTCACATTTATTACTGTTTTGGATATTGGGTACTTGTTAGTTGTAGTCACCCCAACTCTACCTCAGATACACCGAGACTATACTTCCTTGTGCTATATATCTCCAAGGTAGGGCCCCTAGTTTTAAGTGGAAATAGCAGCAGCCTACATCACTTCATGGCACACAAAAGTATGAAAATAACTGAAGCTTGTTATTTGATTTGCCAAAAATGTTTCATCTTAAAATCACAATGCAACCTGGGACACTCTCATATTTTAGCATTTAACAGTACTGGAAAAAATGATATGTTGCTGAGGAATTTTGCCTCCCACATGTTCGTGTTACCAGGAGACGGCTTTGCATCACACATCGGGGAGAGACGGTTTGTTGCAGGTCTATCGCAGGTTAATGTATGGCACACCGAACAGAGGTTTCATTTCAAATCTACACATGTTGCAGTGTTAACGTGTTCTACGGAGTACCGTAGTGTTGATTAACATACTGCTGGCGAGATTGTTGCCTCAGCAGCATCTGGGGTTTGAGTCTCAATCTGTTGGGCAAATGTAAATGTCTTTAATCCCCACTGTAATCATCTCTGTGCTATTGTGAGGAACCATCATCTGACACTCTTGGTGACGTTGTGTTTGTCAAATTACTCTTGTAATTGCCAGACATTTGCTGTTACCGCTGCATCACTGCCACACATTTTATCCTTTTATTGAGAAATGCATGTGATATTCACACATATTACTTCCAGTTCTCTGACTTACCCAAGTGAAATATTTTGGATAAATTGGTTCCCATTTCAGCACAACACGTGTCATTCCATATGGATTGACATGAGGCCCGTCAGCTCCGCGGCTGCAGCTGTGTTTGGTGGCTGGAGGAGATTTACGGAATTAATATTGTGAGTGCAAGTTATTTTATTTTCTAGTTATGGGGCCTAAAAAGGGGACTGCAGTTATGGAGGAAGAACTGGAGGAAATTAGAAAAATGTTAACTGAGATGTCGGCGCAAATGAAACCTATTAAAGAGGTGGCGGATCAATTAAAAATTATTTCACAGCAACAACAAAAAATACTGGAATTAACGAAGCAAGTTGCTGAATTACAAAAGGCAAATGAAGAGAAGGATAAAATAAAACTTGCAAATAAAACTTATGGAAAATCGCATTGCTGACCTTGAGCAACAGACTAGGTCAAATGACCTCCTCATCACGGGTTTGGACATTAAACCTCCGAGATATGCAAGAGCAGCGGCTCCAGGAGGGGAGAACTCTGAGTTGGACAACCAGTCTGGAGGAACAGTTGATCTCATTTTTGAATGCTAAAGGAATTTCGATAAACTCAGGTAACATTGAAAAAAGTCACCTTTTACCCCGGAGAGGTCAAAATCAATCTGAAGTCACAATATTGAGGTTTGTAAATAGAAAACAGAAGATTGCAGTTTTCAAGCAAGCAAAAAAAAAAAAAAAAAATTAAGGGAACTAAATGAACACTTGACCAAAAAGCATTCAGATCTTGCAAGACAAGCTTGACTCTTAAAAAAGCAAACTAAGATACAGGTCACATGGAGATTAAATTGCAAAATTTATATTAAACTAAACACGACACCAGAAGAGGCTAAAACCCTGTGCATTAAAGATGAATATGATTTGAGCAAGTTCAACTAAAGAAAGGTGTAAACAATGAAACAATATGGTGAAAATCACAAATAAGATCAATGACTAACCTTTTGGATGGCTTTTCATCATTTGATGATGGAACTTTGGCGCAGGAGTCTAGCTTAAAAATCTTTTATACTGAACATAGTTTTCATAATTTTGAAAATAATATTGACCCAGATTGTTTTTTGTTGTTGTTGTTTTTTTGTGAAAATATTACTCAAAATTGTAAATATTTCACTGAAGGATTTTTCTTTAATAAATGGGACTTTTTCTATCTTACATTTTAATAGTAGAAGTCTCCTTACAAATTTTCAGTTATAGCAATTACTGAGACTTGGTTGAGAGAGGTGCTGAGGATGATGTTCAGCTTGAGGGATATGACTTTTTTGCAATAAACAGGAAGAATAAACGAGGTGGTGGTGTGGCATTTTATGTAAGTTCTAATCACCAATGTGAAATTATACATAGTATGTAATTTTCCTTGGAAAATATCATGGAATGTGTTACAGTTGAAATTAAATGTAAAAAAAAAAAAATCAAAAAATATAATTAGAAGCTGCGTTTATAGAGCTCCAGGATCAGATATCAATACTTTTGTGGATAGACTGACTGACATGTACAACACAATTAATAATAACAACCTTTTGTTTGTCTGTGGAGACTTTAATATTGATTTTTTTAAAACCTTATAAACTCTGTTTTGTATTGGTCTATATCCTGTGATCACACATCCAACCAGGATAACTATGAACACATCAACACTCAATGACAACATATTAACAAATGCCATTGTAGGGAATATAACAGGTGGAATACTTATTTCCAATGTCAGTGATCACTTTCCAGTTTTTTGTAGCTTTTCAATCATCAGTGGACAGTGTGCACCAAACAGAAACTGTACATTTTATTAGGAAAATAACCAATGTTAATATTGAGAACCTCAGAAGGGATTTATTGTGCCAGAATTGGTGTGAAATTTATTGTGATAATGTTGATAAATCATATGAATCATTTATTTCTATTGTATCTAATCTGTATGAAAACATTGTCCGTGGGTGGCAATAACCGGAGATACACAAAGGACTGGTAAACCTTGGGTAACAAAGGGACTCCTGAATGCATGTAAAAGAAAAATTTATTGTATAAGCAGTTTTTAAAATTTAGAACTGATGAAGCTGATCGAAAATATAAGACATAAAAATAAATTAACAAACATTATGAGATTGTGTAAGAAGCAGTATTACTATGAATTGTTAGAGAAAAATAAAACTAACATTAGGGGAACCTAGAAGCTCTTAAGCGAAATCATTAAAAAGAAAAAAGTTGTTAAAGATTATCCATCTTGTGACAAAGTGACAAAGTTTTTATTCAGCACACAAAATATTCAGATAGAAAAAAATGAACAATTCCACAAACAAACACAGACAAAACTAGTGAGTCCGAAAGGGTGTGGGCTGAAGCAAAGCTTATTAGCGCCCACCCCTGCTAGTACAAGTCCAACAATTCTAATCAGTCATATTTACATAAATATAAATTCACTACTACATGTCGACACACAGACATACACATCAATATACTATTCACTTATAATTATATTTATATAGTACCAGATCACAAGAAAGTCGAATCAAGGCACTTTACGCCAGTAAGGACTAACCTTACCAACCCCCAGAGCAAGCACTAGGCAACTGTGGTGAGGAAAAACTCCCTATAAGGAAGAAACCTCAAGCAGACCAGGCTCTCTACTTTTATATAGACTCTGATAAAATTGTAAAAGGAAATAAAATTATTGCTGATTATTTTAATGATTATTTTTGTTAATGATGGTAAAAAAATGATCAAACTCAATTGTAACTATGACAAAGTGTTCTATGGACAACTGTAAATTAATTAATAAAATTCAGGATTCAATGTTTATTAGAGAAATGGACAAAAAGAAAGTTTTACCATAGTTCACAAAATTAAGGGGAAAAAAAATCCACTGATATAGATAGCTTTGATATGGTTTTGATTAAGAACAGGATTTTTATTTTTTTTATTCATTTTTAATTATTTATTCAATTTTATGTTGACTTGTTTTATGTAAGGCGCCTTGAGATGGCTTTTGCTGTGATTTGGTGCATTATAAGCTAATTAAATTAAATTAAACATTGTTGAATGTATTATCCAAACCTTTAACATACACTCAACAAAAATATAAACGCAACACTTTTGGTTTTGCTCCCATTTTGTATGAGATGAACTCAAAGATCTAAAACTTTTTCCACATACACAATATCACCATTTCTGTTGTGTGTTGGGGGGTGTGGCTGGATGTTTTGGTGTTCTTTTCTTTTCTTTGCCCTTCAGGTGGCATGGAAACTGATTTGTCTGTGGAGAAGGTGCTGGTTGAAGAGTCCTCACCCTCATCAACATCATGTGTAGCACCTGTGACTGGTGCTCACATGCAACCTTAAAGACCTTCAGCTGTAGCAGATAATTGGATGGCGTTCTGCATTTAAGTCATGTGTGATTCAAGCAGAACTGCCGGGAACTCGACCTTGTGATGTCCGTTTGTGAGACGCTGAGGACCGCGCCTGGGTTTGACACATCGAGCCCGTGAAGCAAGGAAGGGTGAGGACACATGCTGTCAGCACACATTAAAGGTAATTAAGTGTTTGACTAATTGTTGATAGTAACTTGGTGTTTTGTTACACAGTATACTTGAATTGTGATGAGAATTGTGCAGCTTGCTTCTCACTGCTGTGGCGTGCGGGATAAGTGATCCTCCACCTGTTGTGGGAAGCTGCTCATTTGCATAAAGTTAAAAAAGATACAGACCTGAATGTGTTGCTGATAGCGTGTGTCTTTTGAAAGATATTGTTGTAACTGCTGACTTACCTCACCTCTTCTTTGCTTCACAGAGAGTCAGTTTGTCGTGTCCACCTGGGGGGGTGTTTGGCGGTGGTAGTGGGTCCAGGAGCGCCGGGCTTTGATCCTTGCGGGCGCTGGAGAGCGTGCCAACAGTCACTCCACCAGAAGGACGCTATTTTTGTTTTTACACTTTTCATGCACAGCGGGTGTAATAAATATATTGTTTTTGGAACCGCTTTTCTGGTTATTTGTAGCGCTGGGTTCCGTCTGACGCAGGTCCGCTCCTCAACCCGCGTCGACACATAACAATTTCCCTCAAATATTGTTCACAAACCAGTCTAAATCTGTGATAGTGAGCACTTCTCCTTTGCTGAGATAATCCATCCCACCTCACAGGTGTGCCATATCAAGATGCTGATTAGACACCATGATTAGTGCACAGCTGTGCCTTAGACTGCCCACAGTAAAAAGCCACTCTGAAAGGTGCAGTTTTATCACACAGCACAATGCCACAGATGTCGCAAGATTTGAGGGAGCGTGTAATTGGCATGCTGACAGCAGGAATGTCAACCAGAGCTGTTGCTCGTGTATTGAATGTTCATGTCTCTACCATAAGCTGTCTCCAAAGGCGTTTCAGAGAATTTGGCAGTACATCCAACCAGCCTCACAACCGCAGACCACGTGTAACCACACCAGCCCAGGACCTCCACATCCAGCATGTTCACCTCCAAGATCGTCTGAGACCAGCCACTCGGACAGCTGCTGAAACAATCGGTTTGCATAACCAAAGAATTTCTGCACAAACTGTCAGAAACCGTCTCAGGGAAGCTCATCTGCATGATCGTCATCCTCATCGGGGTCTCGACCTGACTCCAGTTCGTCGTCGTAACCGACCTGAGTGGGCAAATGCTCACATTCGCTGGCGTTTGGCACGTTGGAGAGGTGTTCTCTTCACGGTTCACACTGTTCAGGGCAGATGGCAGACAGCGTGTGTGGCGTCATGTGGGTGAGCGGTTTTCTGATGTCAATGTTGTGGATGGAGTGGCCCATGGTGGCGGTGGGGTTATGGTATGGGCAGGCGTCTGTTATGGACGAAGAACACAGGTGCATTTTATTGATGGCATTTTGAATGCACAGAGGTACCGTGACGAGATCCTGAGGCCCATTGTTGTGCCACACATCCAAGAACATCACCTCATGTTGCAGCAGGATAATGCACGGCCCCATGTTGCAAGGATCTGTACACAATTCTTGGAAGCTGAAAATGTCCCAGTTCTTGCATGGCCGGCATACTCACCGGACATGTCACCCATTGAGCATGTTTGGGATGCTCTGGACCAGCGTATACGACAGCGTGTACCAGTTCCTGCCAATATCCAGCAACTTCGCACAGCCATTGAAGAGGAGTGGACCAACATTCCACAGGCCACAATTGACAACCTGATCAACTCTATGCGAAGGAGATGTGTTGCACTGCATGAGGCAAATGGTGGTCACACCAGATACTGACTGGTATCCCCCCCAATAAAACAAAACTGCACCTTTCAGAGTGGCCTTTTATTGTGGACAGTCTAAGGCACACCTGTGCACTAATCATGGTGTCTAATCAGCATCTTGGTATGGCACACCTGTGAGGTGGGATGGATTATCTCAGCAAAGAAGAAGTGCTCACTATCACAGATTTAGACTGGTTTGTGAACAATATTTGAGGGAAATGGTGATATTGTGTATGTGGAAAAAGTTTAAGATCTTTGAGTTCATCTCATACAAAATGGGAGCAAAACCAAAAGTGTTGCGTTTATATTTTTGTTGAGTGTATATTTGTAATCTGTCACTCATGACTGGGAAATTTCCCTCCAGAATGAAAATTGCTAAGGTGATACCATTGTTTAAATCTGGTGATAAACACATCTCTTTGTTACCACAGTTTTCTAAAATTCTGGAAAAAAAATATTTCTAAAGAGGTTGAACAATTTTATAGAAAAACATCATATACTTAACGAACAGCAGTATGGTTTCAGAAAAAAAATTGAACAACTTCTTTGGCTTTAATAGACTTTGTGGAACAAGTTACAAATGCAATAGAGAAGAAATACACTGTTTGTTTTTTTTTTTTTTTTTTTTTTTTTTTTGATTTACAGAAAGCATTTGATACTATTAATCATACTTTATTATTGGAAAAATTACAGATGTATGGTATTAGAGGACTGGCCTTTAACTGGATAGCTAGCTATTTATTTAATAGACATCAGTGTGTTCATCTTGGTGGGATAAAATCAGAATTTTTGAGGATTATGTGTGGGGTGCCCCAGGGGTCAGTCCTCGGGCCATTATTGTTTTTGTTGTATATTAATGATATAGGTTTGGTTTCTAAGTCTTTGAGTTGTATTTTGTTTGCTGATGATACAACTGTGATTGGTAGTGGGGATAATTTGAGACAGCTCTTGAACTTGGTGGAGAGGGAACTGCAAAAATTTAAATATTGGTTTGACTCTAATAAATTATCACTTCATTTTGGTAAAACTAAATGCATTATATTTGGAAATAAGCCTAGAAATTTGAGCAGTAAATTATTGTTGAATGGCATTGAAATTGTATCTCAAACTAAATTTCTTGGAGTTTTTGTTGATGATAAGCTCTGTTGGAAAACTCCTATAAAACATATTGAGTCCAAAATATCAAAAGTTATTGCTATCTTGTACAAAAGTACAATACTTTCTCCCCCAGCATCTGTTGGTTTCATTGCATCACTCATTACTTGTCCCTTATATGACTTATTGCATTGAAGTTTGGGGAAATACATATGAAACAAATACTAATCCAAAATTTATGTTACAAAAAAAGCTATGAGTGATAAGTAAAAAACCATATCGTGAAGCAACAAATTCATTGTTTGTTTGTCTTCAGTTTTTGAAATTTTAGGACTTTTATGACTGGTTGATTATTTTACAATACAGATCATGTAAAAAGTTCAAAATAGATTCTTGCCTCAACATGTCCAGGGGCTGTTTAAAATGAGAGAGTCCGGTTATAATTTGCATGGAACTTTGGTATTTGATAGAAGAAAGAGTTAAACTACTGCTAAAGGTCACTGCATTTCGGTAAAGGGTGTTAGAGTGTGGAATGATTGTTTAGAATGTGTTAAGGTATCTAGTGCATTGGCTTGTTTTAAAAGACTGTATAAAAGTAATATATTAACTTGTTATAGTTTGAGTAATTAAGTAAATTGCCTGTGTGGCTATTTTTTGTTTGTTTCACTGTGTTACATTACTGACTGGTATTTGTTTTTTGTGTTTATTTTTTGTTTGTACACAGAAACTGATGTACGGGGCGTTTATAAGCTTCTGCCCACACCGTTTCAGCCACACTAAACTGGTAAATTGTTTGAATTTTGTTCTTTATGTTTTAATTTTTGTTTTCTCTTGACTTGTTTTGTAAATGAGAGATTTTGTTCTTGTGTGCTGAATAAACCATTCATTCATTCATTTTACACCACACAAATCTTTTACTGTGGTAAACAAACTCCAGGTTAATTTGCGAAAACACCAGTGAATCTGCTTCTGCTCACATCAATCAGTCGATGACAGCTGTTTCCCTTCATCGTGTTCACTTGCTCACCTTTTTTAAACATTTCTTAACTCAGTGGTGTCCAAAAACAGGAAGCCAGACTGGGAAAATGTGTAAAAGGGAAATAAATCAATTTTATGTGGAAGCGATAAACAAACAAGACTTGTCTGTTGTTGCAGATCATATTAAGTTGAAGGTGCCAAGATGTATTAAGACAGCAAAATAATATTTATAGGACAACACTGAGATTTATTATTTATTAGTTGTGACAGGGGAAAACAAGTGATGTGCAATGTTTCTGTGAAAAGCAAATATTTTCAGGTTCTCTGTAGTGTTCATTTAATCATGTTATTGCATTATTATTATTATTATTATTATTATTATTATTAGTCCATGGGCCAAGCTGGTTTTCATTAACAACAAAGATGGCAGTTGGTTATGTACCACAGGCCTTTAAGGTGGCAGTAATTAAACCATTACTTAAAAAGCCATCACTTGACCCAGCTATCTTAGCTAATTATAGGCCAATCTCCAACCTTCCTTTTCTCTCAAAGATTCTTGAGAGGGTAGTTGTAAAACAGCTAACTGATCATCTGCAGAGGAATGGTCTATTTGAAGAGTTTCAGTCAGGTTTTAGAATTCATCATAGTACAGAAACAGCATTAGTGAAGGTTACAAATGATCTTCTTATGGCTTCGGACAGTGGACTTATCTCTGTGCTTGTTCTGTTGGACCTCAGTGCTGCTTTTGATACTGTTGACCATAAAATTTTATTACAGAGATTAGAGCATGTCATAGGTATTAAAGGCATTGCGCTGCGGTGGTTTGAATCATATTTGTCTAATAGATTACAGTTTGTTCATGTAAATGGGGAATCTTCTTCACAGACTAAAGTTAATTATGGAGTTCCACAAGGTTCTGTGCTAGGACCAATTTTATTCACTTTATACATGCTTCCCTTGGGCAGTATTATTAGACGGTATTGCTTAAATTTTCATTGTTACGCAGATGATACCCAGCTTTATCTATCCATGAAGCCAGAGGATACTCACCAATTAGCTAAACTGCAGGATTGTCTTACAGACATAAAGACATGGATGACCTCTAATTTCCTGCTTTTAAACTCAGATAAAACTGAAGTTATTGTACTTGGCCCCACAAATCTTAGAAGCATGGTGTCTAACCAGATCGTTACTCTGGATGGCATTTCCCTGATCTCTGGTAATACTGTGAGAAATCTTGGAGTTATTTTTGATCAGGATATGTCATTCAAAGCGCATATTAAACAAATATGTAGGACTGCCTTTTTGCATTTACGCAATATCTCTAAAATCAGAAAGGTCTTGTCTCAGAGTGATGCTGAAAAACTAATTCATGCATTTGTTTCCTCTAGGCTGGACTATTGTAATTCATTATTATCAGGTTGTCCTAAAAGTTCCCTAAAAAGCCTTCAGTTGGTTCAGAATGCTGCAGCTAGAGTACTGACGGGGACTAGCAGGAGAGAGCATATCTCACCCGTGTTGGCCTCCCTTCATTGGCTTCCTGTTAATGCTAGAATAGAATTTAAAATTCTTCTTCTTACTTATAAGGTTTTGAATAATCAGGTCCCATCTTATCTTAGGGACCTCATAGTACCATATTACCCCATTAGAGCGCTTCGCTCTCAGACTGCGGGCTTACTTGTAGTTCCTAGGGTTTGTAAGAGTAGAATGGGAGGCAGAGCCTTCAGCTTTCAGGCTCCTCTCCTGTGGAACCAGCTCCCAATTCAGATCAGGGAGACAGATACCCTCTCTACTTTTAAGATTAGGCTTAAAACTTTCCTTTTCGCTAAGGCTTATAGTTAGGGCTGGATCGGGTGACCCTGGACCATCCCTTGGTTATGTTGCTTTAGACGTAGACTGTGTTTCATAATTATTGTATGGCCTTGCCTTGCAATGTGGAGCGCCTTGGGGCAACTGTTTGTTGTGATTTGGCGCTATACAAGAAAAAAGTTGATTGATTGATTGATTGATGGCAAAATACTTACAATCTAGTCAAACTCTACCATGACATATACAACAAAAATGCACGGTTACCTTTCCAGAGATGTGGTTCCAGCCATGTAGGAGTCGATTCACGATCATAGGTCAGGTCAGATGTAGGAACACGCACGAGAATTGCATCTGCCACACTGCTACGGAAACAACCAAATAAGCAGACCAGGCCAGGTCATCGCTGTAAATGAGAACCAGTTCTCAATAGACCTTCCCGGTTAAATAAATTATACACAACCACCCTGATATCTCCAAATTCACCATCTTTCTGCAGCAACCAGGTGGAACATGCCCTTTGGCCTTCTCCAGCCACTGGGGGTTTTATTCTGGATCATGCCCCAAGAAATGCACCCCATGGCCAAAATGTCATAGCTGACATTCTCGCACAATGCATCTGAGTCTCAGGATTATATGAGTCAAAATTTTACATGCTTCAATCATCTTCCAAGGTATACCACATTATTTGTCTGATTATAGAGATTACAAAAAGGTATTGTTTGTAAGATAAATATCCAAACGCTATTGAGTTATACAGTAAAAACAGCAAAATTCTAGTTGATCATTGTTATGTTTTCACCCCTATTTGTTTGTTTGTCTGTTTTGAGCAGCCTGTAACCCCCAATTTTTCATATATCATTATGAAATTTTTACAGAGGATCCATATCCTGATAGGCAAGAACTGATTTAATTTTCTAGGTCAAAGGCAGGCAAATTTTTGAAAAATTTGAAAAAAGCCTATCGTTTAACACTGAATGAATTTTCAAAAATTCATAACTGTCAAAAAAGACTGAATTTCATTTATGCGCTATGGAAGATGGTATCCTTAGTCGATTGACAAAGTTCGATCCGGATTACAGATTTTGTGGCCATTTACATTTCATGTAAATGGCCTAGATTGGTCTAGTTATCTAGATTACGATTTGTTTCCCAGTGTAATCTTTACGTGCCTTAACTAAAGCACTCCTTCTGCTGAATCACCTCTAAATTATTTACACATTATTCACTTTGCGTGTTTTTAGGAATCCGCTAGCTTAGCGTAGCTACTAGCTCTTAGCTGATTTAGCATGGCGGCTTCTCCTGTCTCTCCCACACTTTTCTGCTCTGGGTGTGAAATGTTTAGTTATTCCTCGGCCTCCTTTAGCAGTAATGGTACTTGTAATAAGTGTAGCTTATTCGTAGCTTTGGAGGCCAGGCTGGGCGAATTGGAGACTCGGCTCCGCACCGTGGAAAATTCTACAGCTAGCAAGGCCCCTGTAGTCGGTGCGGACCAAGGTAGCTTAGCCGCCGTTAGTTCCCCCCTGGCAGATCCCGAGCAGCCGGGAAAGCAGGCTGACTGGGTGACTGTGAGGAGGAAGCGTAGCCCTAAACAGAAGCCCCTTGTACACCGCCAACCCGTTCACATCTCTAACCGTTTTTCCCCACTCGACGACACACCCGCCGAAGATCAAACTCTGGTTATTGGCGACTCTGTTTTGAGAAATGTGAAGTTAGCGACACCAGCAACCATAGTCAATTGTCTTCCGGGGGCCAGAGCAGGCGACATTGAAGGAAATTTGAAACTGCTGGCTAAGGCTAAGCGTAAATTTGGTAAGATTGTAATTCACGTCGGCAGTAATGACACCCGGTTACGCCAATCGGAGGTCACTAAAATTAACATTAAATCGGTGTGTAACTTTGCAAAAACAATGTCGGACTCTGTAGTTTTCTCTGGACCCCTCCCCAATCGGACCGGGAGTGACATGTTTAGCCGCATGTTCTCCTTGAATTGCTGGCTGTCTGAGTGGTGTCCAAAAAATGAGGTGGGCTTCATAGATAATTGGCAAAGCTTCTGGGGAAAACCTGGTCTTGTTAGGAGAGACGGCATCCATCCCACTTTGGATGGAGCAGCTCTCATTTCTAGAAATCTGGCCAATTTTCTTAAATCCTCCAAACCGTGACTATCCAGGGTTGGGACCAGGAAGCAGAGTTGTAGTCTTACACACCTCTCTGCAGCTTCTCTCCCCCTGCCATCCCCTCATTACCCCATCCCCGTAGAGACGGTGCCTGCTCCCAGACTACCAATAACCAGCAAAAATCTATTTAAGCATAAAAATTCAAAAAGAAAAAATAATATAGCACCTTCAACTGCACCACAGACTAAAACAGTTAAATGTGGTCTATTAAACATTAGGTCTCTCTCTTCTAAGTCCCTGTTGGTAAATGATATAATAATTGATCAACATATTGATTTATTCTGCCTAACAGAAACCTGGTTACAGCAGGATGAATATGTTAGTTTAAATGAGTCAACACCCCCGAGTCACACTAACTGTCAGAATGCTCGTAGCACGGGCCGGGGTGGAGGATTAGCAGCAATCTTCCATTCCAGCTTATTAATTAATCCAAAACCCAGACAGAGCTTTAATTCATTTGAAAGCTTGTCTCTTAGTCTTGTCCATCCAAATTGGAAGTCCCAAAAACCAGTTTTATTTGTTATTATCTATCGTCCACCCGGTCGTTACTGTGAGTTTCTCTGTGAATTTTCAGACCTTTTGTCTGACTTAGTGCTTAGCTCAGATAAGATAATTATAGTGGGCGATTTTAACATCCACACAGATGCTGAGAATGACAGCCTCAACACTGCATTTAATCTATTATTAGACTCTATTGGCTTTGCTCAAAAAGTAAATGAGTCCACCCACCACTTTAATCATATCTTAGATCTTGTTCTGACTTATGGTATGGAAATAGAAGACTTAACAGTATTCCCTGAAAACTCCCTTCTGTCTGATCATTTCTTAATAACATTTACATTTACTCTGATGGACTACCCAGCAGTGGGGAATAAGTTTCATTACACTAGAAGTCTTTCAGAAAGCGCTGTAACTAGGTTTAAGGATATGATTCCTTCTTTATGTTCTCTAATGCCATATACCAACACAGTGCAGAGTAGCTACCTAAACTCTGTAAGGGAGATAGAGTATCTCGTCAATAGTTTTACATCCTCATTGAAGACAACTTTGGATGCTGTAGCTCCTCTGAAAAAGAGAGCTTTAAATCAGAAGTGTCTGACTCCGTGGTATAACTCACAAACTCGTAGCTTAAAGCAGATAACCCGTAAGTTGGAGAGGAAATGGCGTCTCACTAATTTAGAAGATCTTCACTTAGCCTGGAAAAAGAGTCTGTTGCTCTATAAAAAAGCCCTCCGTAAAGCTAGGACATCTTTCTACTCATCACTAATTGAAGAAAATAAGAACAACCCCAGGTTTCTTTTCAGCACTGTAGCCAGGCTGACAAAGAGTCAGAGCTCTATTGAGCTGAGTATTCCATTAACTTTAACTAGTAATGACTTCATGACTTTCTTTGCTAACAAAATTTTAACTATTAGAGATAAAATTACTCATAACCATCCCAAAGACGTATCGTTATCTTTGGCTGCTTTCAGTGATGCCGGTATTTGGTTAGACTCTTTCTCTCCGATTGTTCTGTCTGAGTTATTCTCATTAGTTACTTCATCCAAACCATCAACATGTTTATTAGACCCCATTCCTACCAGGCTGCTCAAGGAAGCCCTACCATTATTTAATGCTTCGATCTTAAATATGATCAATCTATCTTTGTTAGTTGGCTATGTACCACAGGCTTTTAAGGTGGCAGTAATTAAACCATTACTTAAAAAGCCATCACTTGACCCAGCTATCTTAGCTAATTATAGGCCAATCTCCAACCTTCCTTTTCTCTCAAAAATTCTTGAAAGGGTAGTTGTAAAACAGCTAACTGATCATCTGCAGAGGAATGGTCTATTTGAAGAGTTTCAGTCAGGTTTTAGAATTCATCATAGTACAGAAACAGCATTAGTGAAGGTTACAAATGATCTTCTTATGGCCTCGGACAGTGGACTCATCTCTGTGCTTGTTCTGTTAGACCTCAGTGCTGCTTTTGATACTGTTGACCATAAAATTTTATTACAGAGATTAGAGCATGCCATAGGTATTAAAGGCACTGCGCTGCGGTGGTTTGAATCATATTTGTCTAATAGATTACAATTTGTTCATGTAAATGGGGAATCTTCTTCACAGACTAAAGTTAATTATGGAGTTCCACAAGGTTCTGTGCTAGGACCAATTTTATTCACTTTATACATGCTTCCCTTAGGCAGTATTATTAGACGGTATTGCTTAAATTTTCATTGTTACGCAGATGATACCCAGCTTTATCTATCCATGAAGCCAGAGGACACACACCAATTAGCTAAACTGCAGGATTGTCTTACAGACATAAAGACATGGATGACCTCTAATTTCCTGCTTTTAAACTCAGATAAAACTGAAGTTATTGTACTTGGCCCCACAAATCTTAGAAACATGGTGTCTAACCAGATCCTTACTCTGGATGGCATTACCCTGACCTCTAGTAATACTGTGAGAAATCTTGGAGTCATTTTTGATCAGGATATGTCATTCAAAGCGCATATTAAACAAATATGTAGGACTGCCTTTTTGCATTTACGCAATATCTCTAAAATCAGAAAGGTCTTGTCTCAGAGTGATGCTGAAAAACTAATTCATGCATTTATTTCCTCTAGGCTGGACTATTGTAATTCATTATTATCAGGTTGTCCTAAAAGTTCCCTAAAAGCCTTCAGTTAATTCAAAATGCTGCAGCTAGAGTACTGACGGGGACTAGAAGGAGAGAGCATATCTCACCCATATTGGCCTCTCTTCATTGGCTTCCTGTTAATTCTAGAATAGAATTTAAAATTCTTCTTCTTACTTATAAGGTTTTGAATAATCAGGTCCCATCTTATCTTAGGGACCTCGTAGTACCATATCACCCCAATAGAGCGCTTCGCTCTCAGACTGCAGGCTTACTTGTAGTTCCTAGGGTTTGTAAGAGTAGAATGGGAGGCAGAGCCTTCAGCTTTCAGGCTCCTCTCCTGTGGAACCAGCTCCCAATTCAGATCAGGGAGACAGACACCCTCTCTACTTTAAGATTAGGCTTAAAACTTTCCTTTTTGCTAAAGCTTATAGTTAGGGCTGGATCAGGTGACCCTGAACCATCCCTTAGTTATGCTGCTATAGACGTAGACTGCTGGGGGGTTCCCATGATGCACTGTTTCTTTCTCTTTTTGCTCTGTATGCACCACTCTGCATTTAATCATTAGTGATCGATCTCTGCTCCCCTCCACAGCATGTCTTTTTCCTGGTTCTCTCCCTCAGCCCCAACCAGTCCCAGCAGAGGACTGCCCCTCCCTGAGCCTGGTTCTGCTGGAGGTTTCTTCCTGTTAAAAGGGAGTTTTTCCTTCCCACTGTAGCCAAGTGCTTGCTCACAGGGGGTCGTTTTGACCGTTGGGGTTTTACATAATTATTGTATGGCCTTGCCTTACAATATAAAGCGCCTTGGGGCAACTGTTTGTTGTGATTTGGCGCTATATAAAAAAATTGATTGATTGATTGATTGAAGATGGGTCATGGCTGGGTCTTCCAGCATGACAATGACCCCAAACACACAGCCAGGGCAACTAAGGAGGGGCTCCGTAAGAAGCATTTCAAGGTCCTGGAGTGGCCTGAACAGTCTCCAGACCTGAACTCAATAGAAAATCTTTGGAGGGAGCTAAAACTCCAAACCTGAAAGATCTGGAGAAGTGGACCAAAATCCCTGCTGCAGTGTGTGCAAACCTGGTGAAAAACTACAGGAAACATTTGACCTCTGTAATTGCAAACAAAGGCTACTGTACCAAATATTAACATTGATTTTCATAGGGGGTCAAATACTTATTTGCAGCAGTAACATACAAATAAATTATTAAAAAATCATACATTGTGATTTCCGGATTTTTTTTTTTTTTTAGATTATGTCTCTCACAGTGGACATGCACCTAAGATGAAAATTTCAGACCCCTCCATGATTTCTAAGTGGAGAACTTGCAAAATCGCAGGGTGTTCAAATACTTATTTTCCTCACTGTATATGGATATATATTTGTTTTTCAATGTATCTCCACCATTCAAATCCATTACTGCTATTCCAGTCTTTATTTACAGCATCTACTGCATGTTTATCCATCTTGGAAAAGGTGCCCTTAAAGGCATATATTTTTTCTTCATCTTATCTGAAATGACAGCCATTGGAACAGATGGTGACGTGTGTTGTGCGGACCATAAAGCCCACTGAGACACATTAGAGATTTTGGTCTGTATGAATAAAACTGATTTAACTTGACCTGAATGTGTGCCGGCCTGCCACACGATGCTGCTCTGACAGCTTACCAGAGATTTTAAATGTTCCTGCTGGTTTGCATTAAAGTTTGAGCAAATTGTCGCAAAGGACCAGACAGATTTGGGTCAATAACAGCATGGAGTGCACTCTTAAGAGTTTCTTGGCCAAACTGTGAGAATTTGCGAGTGAAAACGCAGACTGAGAAAGTCTCATCAATGAATCTGAAAGGTAACTCGATTACATAATCAGTAATCTATATATATATATATATATATTTCCCTCCACAAACACTAAGGTGGTGTTGGAGATTTTGTTTGGTTTTTGTTTTTACTAGTTCAAATTTAATAATAATAATAATAATAATAATAATAATAAGATGAAGAAGAAGAAGAAGAAGAATGACTTGGATTTTTATAGCGCCTTTCATGATACCCAAGGTCGCTTCACAAGAGTGGAAGGAGGGAGACAGAGGGCAGGGGGAAACAAATGAAAATATAAATGAAAATAAATCATTTATTTTCATTTATATAGCACCAAATCACAACAAAGTTGCCTCAAGGTGCTTCACACAAGTAAGGTCTAACCTTACCAACCCCCAGATCAAGCACAGAGGTAACAGTGGTAAAGAAAAACTCCCTCTGATGATTTCAGGAAGAAACCTCAAGCAGACCAGACTCAACGGAGTGATCCTCTGTTTGGGCCATGCTAGCGACACAATTGCCAACACAATTTACAAAACGAATATACAGGAAATTTTGCCAATGCACAGGATGGGAGGGTTTCAGAAACAGACACCACACCCATCTGTGGATGGAGCCGCACCTCAAACAGAGAGAAAAAACAGAATCAGGCTTCAGAAAGACAACAAATACAGTATAAATTGTCAGCATTAAGCATCAAGAAAAACAGAAGAAATACTAAAGTGATTACTACATATGACTTCATCGTTATCAATCACAATCAATAAGAATTATTTTTCCGATCAGTGTGAGCTATTGATCAAATCTCTGGTCACACTGGTAGCAAGGATATTATGGTGAGCATGTTTCTGTGCACACTCACACACACTGACATTGGTGCGTGTGTTTGTGTGAATGTGAGGCATCATTGCAAAGTGCTTTGAGCTTCTGATTCAAATGGAAAAGCATTATATGAATGCAGTCCATTTACCATATTTTGCTTGATGTTGACCTTTGGAGAAGCTGCTCCAAATGTTAGTCACACACACACACACACACACACACACACACACACACACACACACACACACACACGTGCAGCCAACGGTGGACTGCTGCAGGAAGTAAAATAAACAGTTAGGATGGAAATGTTTTCATATGTAATGAACCTGTACCCTGTGTGTGTGTGTGCTCTAATAAGGATTTCTCTAGCAGCAGATGGAACAGAATGTGCTACACCATGGATCCAAATTTGATGACTTTTCTGAAAATCTTGTCTACATAATTTTGATTGTGCAGCACGTCTGAGACATTTGCTCTTGAAAGGTGCGTCGTAAAGTAAGTTTATTTTATCAAGTTATTTTGTCCCTCAGTGCTGTTTTGCAGCACTCAGTGTTTCCAGCATATTACACTCTGCGCTCAGCAGGAAATGAACTGCAGATATCTAGCAAAGGAAAAGCTGACTGTCTTATTGAAAATGTGTGAGAGGATGGAGGCAGAGGGTTCATATATGGGCTCAATTGGCATTGTGCGTCATTGATACATTTCTGCTGAAAACTCAGGTGTGTGCGTGTGTGTAACTGATGTGATTCCCTGTAATCTGATTACCCTCGGCCAAAGGTCCATCAAGGCTGGAGCTCTGCAGCCTCAAGTCACTAATCATCTCTGTAATAATAAATATAACGTAATGCTAAAATACCCTCGGCCTGAGCATAAAAATAGGAAACAGAATGTGACCTTTTGACCTCTTAAAATAGGTCAAGATTAGCAATCTTTAAACTTGTCCAAGGTCTGCGTCCCAAGAATGTTCCCTGTGAATTTGAAGACCCTGGCAGTAATAGGACTGGACTTATACTGAGCACAGACAGACGGATGGACAGATGCAAAGTCTTTGCAATACCCGATGGCCATATTTTGGCCTTGGGTGGTAGAAATAATAATAAAAGCAAACTTCATCTTCTCCATCATCCAGAAATCTCCTAGATTTTTATTTTGTGCAACACCATAAGTGTTTCATTTTAAATGATTAATAAATAGTTGTTCTTAAGTACTCTCTCTCTCTCACACTCTGCCCATAGAAGCTGAGAGATGGAATGACAACTTCTGATCTTGGGGGCTGAGGTTGTGCCGCGCATGCGCGAGAGGAGTTTGGGTTCTTCACTTCCGGTCTTTTGCTCTGCAGCCAGCGCTTCGTTCACAGGTATTATAAACTCCAATATTCTGCTGGGATTCAACAATATCAAACATCACAAAATAAGGTTAAAGGTTTTGATCAATTAATCTGAATAATTTCCCGAGCCTTACATTTTGTAGATGATTATCTCTCACAAAGTCACACTGCTCTCAAAATGAAAATGCTTCATCAGTGCTGCACTGTTTTTGCTGCGAAGGTTTGGAAAAAGATTAAGGTATAACCCATGTATCCCACATGTTGGGAACTATTCAGCTAAAATACTGTATATTTTATATAAAATATAGATCTTGCAGTCGATTAGCAACAAGGCAAGTTTTAAAAGACAGTTAAGTTTATTCAGTCAGCTAAGGGAAGAGGATCACACCACCTTTTTATTTATTTTTTTATTTTTTTATGTGATTTCTGGTCCAAAAGACTATCTTATCTTCTCGTCCATTATTTTCTTGTCCAAAACGTGGTGCTACATTTGTTGTCTACACTTCTACAGGGATACAGTTGCTATTTATTTTAATTTATTAAGATCTTATTGTTCTCTGTTCAATTTGTACTTTATTTCATTGGTGTCCCAGTGTAAATGATTATATATAAACTATACTATAAACTATACACTATACACTGTCATCCTGTCATCTGCCGTCTGATAGAATGAGGCCTCACAGTAGATTCAAGATATCCTGGATGACTTGATGATGCAAGAACTCAGATGCTTCTCTAGCAATGTGCACAGTTCTGAAACTACAAAACTTTCATGTCAGTTTAAATCAGGTAATATCATACAAACCCGCTGGGCTTGCTGGGGATTTTTCCACAGTTTTGGCAGCTTGATAGAAACTGAAGGCAGGTGTCAGGTCCTTCATGATGCCTCTCATATTTTCTTTGATTTGTGTGGACTGAAATAAATGATGCATATTTCATTGTATTGACTGTGATACCTCAGTGATATCAAAATAATTTATGACTGAAATTAAAATGTCATCTTAACAATGACTTTTGTTGTTCAGCAAAAGAGTCTGGTTCTTCTAGAACAATATCAGGATCATCAAGGTGGATGCCAGCCAATATTTCTTTGAAATCCTGGCAATCTTCTGATATCACACCCATCTGTGAGTTTATTATGAGAGTAATAGAGTAATAGTAATAGAGTTTATTTATGTTTGAGAGGTCACTCTCACATTTTTGAGGTGCAAATATGCAGATATGACTCAAGAAAATATTTTACATTTTGTTGTAAATTTGTGGAACAGCCTCCCTCATCATGTGGTAAATGCTCCAGGTGTTATTACTTCAAGTGACTACTATGATTATTTTATGGTGTTTGATTTTTATCGATTGACACTTTTATTGTGGTGTTTAATGACTTTTACTGTGCTATTTATGAGTTTTATGCTGTTATGTTTGAGTTTTACTGATGCTTTTTTAACTGACAAATGTGTGCTTTTATTGTATTTTTATACACATTTTATGAATAATTAATGATTATTGACTGTGATTTTTCTGGACAGTTGCTGACAGTCTGCATGCTCTTATCATTAATATTAGCCAGTGTTGTTCTGAATATGATTTCAAATCCACAAGAACTTCATTCAAGCTACACTTTGAACATACTTTGAGGGGATAACTTGCTGAAGCCAGAAATTGCAAGAAAACACACAGAAACTGTCCTTTAGAAGTGCGTCTGGTGTTATTGCTGGCAGATGACTGGAAGTGAATTACCCCAACTCTAATTCTCAGGGTCGCAAGCTCACAAACAGAACTCAATGGAACGAGATCTTGAGTTGGCATTCCATCTCGCTACTTCTATGCTCTGCCTAAACACTTACTTCGAAGCTGCACGGCAGTGAGCAGCAACTGAATTTGTGTATTTTATTGGTTTTCTCACTGCATTACTGAGCAAAACCCTCTGGAATCTATATAGTAAAAAAAATAATGTACCCAGTGCTTTGTGGTCTATTAAACCAGCACTGCTGAATCTGCAATGGCCATCAAAGGGTCTAATTTATCTTCATGTAGGCGTAACCTCTAAAGATATAAAACGTAATACTATATAATAATACGTGCATTTTATCAGTATATTGTATACTGTGTCCATGCTGCAGGATCCCACAGGGCCGACTCACACCTGCTGTTTATTGCTGTATATTGTTGATGTGATTGTAAATGTGATTTAATAGTTGTGATAGTGACAGGAATAGACTGATGTTGACAACATGGCATATGTGTCACTTAAACATATCAGCCATAACATTGTGATCACCAGCCTAATATTGTGTAGGTCACCCCTTTCCCACCAAAACAGCCCTGATACTTCAAGGCGTGTCTTCCACCGGACGTCTGAAAATGTGCTGTGGAATCTGGTACCAAGACGTTAGCACCAGATCCTTCAAATCCTATAAATTGCGAGGGGGGGGCTCAGACTTGTTGATCCAGCATATCCCACACAACCCTCTTGTTGGTTCACCAGTTTTCCTCCCTTGGACCACTTTTGGTACAGTAGTGTTCAGAATAATAGTAGTGCTATGTGAGTAAAAAGATTAATCCAGGTTTTGAGTATATTTCTTATTGTTACATGGGAAACAAGGTACCAGTAGATAAGGGGGTGTTCATAATAATAGTAGTGTGGCATTCAGTCAGTGAGTTCATCAAGTTTGTTGAACAAACAGCTGTGAATCAGGTGTCCCCTATTTAAGGATGAAGCCAGCACCTGTTGAACATGCTTTTCTCTTTGAAAGCCTGAGGAAAATGGTACGTTCAAGACATTGTTCAGAAGAACAGCGTAGTTTAATTAAAAAGTTGATTGGAGAGGGGAAAACCTATACGCAGGTGCAAAAAATTATAGGCTGTTCATCTACAATGATCTCCAGTGCTTTAAAATGGACAAAAAAACCAGAGACACATGGAAGAAAATGGAAAACAACCATCAAAATGGACAGAAGAATAACCAGAATGGCAAAGGCTCACCCATTGATCAGCTCCAGGATAATCAAAGACAGTCTGGAGTTACCTGTAAGTGCTGTGACAGTTAGAAGATGCCTGTGTGAAGCTAATTTATTTGCAAGAATCCCCCGCAAAGTCCCTCTGTTAAATAAAAGACATGTGCAGAAGAGGTTACAATTTGCCAAAGAACACATCAACTGGCCTAAAGAGAAATGGAGGAATATTTTGTGGACTGATGAGAGTAAAATTGTTCTTTTTGGGTCCATGGGCCGCAGACAGTTTGTGAGACGACCCCCAAACTCTGAATTCAAGCCACAGTTCACAGTGAAGACAGTGAAGCACGGTGGTGCAAGCATCATGATATGGGCATGTTTCTCCTACTATGGTGTTGGGCCTATATATCGCATACCAGGTATCATGGATCAGTTTGGATATGTCAAAATACTTGAAGTGGTCATGTTGCCTTATGCTGAAGAGGACATGCCCTTGAAATGGGTGTTTCAACAAGACAATGACCCCAAGCACACTAGTAAACAAGCAAAATCTTGGTTCCAAACCAACAAAATTAATGCCTCGCAGATGTGAAGAAATCATGAAAAATTGTGGTTATACAACTAAATACTAGTTTAGTGATTCACAGGATTGCTATAAAAGCAGTTTGAACATAATAGTTTTGAGTTTGTAGCGTCAACAGCAGATGCTACTATTATTGTGAACACCCCCTTTTCTACTTTTTTTTTAATAATAGCCCAATTTCATAGCCTTAACAGTGTGCATATCATGAATGCTTGGTCTTATTGGATTTGTAGGAATCTACTGAATCTACTGGTACCTTGTTTCCCATGTAACAATAAGAAATATACTCAAAACCTAGATTAATCTTTTTAGTCACAAAGCACTACTATTCTGAACACTACTGTAGGTACTGGCGACTAGAGACTAGGAACATTCCACAAGAGCTAGGATAAAATGTTAACTTGCTGCATAATATATTCCACCTGTCTGTTGGTGTCATTGTAAAAAGATAATCAATGTTATTGTTGTGAAAGTGTAGTGACACGGACCCACAACAGGGGGCGCAAATGAACGGACAATAGAAGGAGTCAACACTTTACTGTTGTGAATACCACAACCATACACAGCAGATTATGGAATGATACAAAGTCAGTGGATAAAGGTGTCGTGTGGGCAGGCTCGACGATAGGAGACGTCCGTCTAAAGAAGAACCGGAACCACACGATTTCCTCCGCCACCGAACCCGAAGAATACTGGAGCCGCCAGGTCCCGAGTCCCCCAGGTGGCCACCGTCTCCGCGTGTCGGATATGGTACTGCTGGCGAAGAGCAAAGACAGTCAAGTGTGGGTGTGTGTACACCCAGTAACAACAACGGTGGGAATTCCACCTCCACCTCAAATCACACACTCGTGCAGCTCCTGTTTAACCACTTATCTGGTTGGGGTGTGAAGCAAAGCCGTCGCTGATCACACCAAACGCCAATCTCACAGATAAGGAACACCACAGGAAAGAGGCTGCAAAAAGAGTTCAGACTAAGACACAGTTTAGTTTACGGCTGAGAATATTACCTCCTTAGAAGAACGATATCTCGGCGACGTGGTGGAGGTGTCATCCTGCTTTTATCCGGGATGAAGTGCAGATGATCGGTGACAGCTGTCACAGTTGATGAGTGACAGCTGTCACCCCGGCTGTGTCCGTGGCGGCAGCGCCCTCTCGTGCCTGAAGCCCGCACTTCAGGCAGGGCGCCCTCTGGTGGTGGGCCAGCAGTACCTCCTCTTCTGGCGGCCCACACAACAGTTATTCTCCTGTAAGTGGCCACAGTGTTATGGCTGATCAGTGTATAATATTGTGTATTTATATTGTGTATCTCTGGTATTTATATTGTGTATACTGCAAACTGTTTTTCTTTTTTACTTTCACTTTTGATACTCTGTGTGCTTCTTACCCTGTGTGCTGCTATACGATGCTGCTGGAACCTCAATTTCCCTGAGAGAGTCTTCACAAGGGATCAATAAAGTTCTGTCTAATCTAATCTGTATTTTAGAAATTATCTCCCTAGTGTTTTTTTTTATCTTATTGCTTAGTTTTAAAAAAATTAAAGAAACTATCACAGTAAAAAAGACAGGTTTGATCATTTGTGTCAATCAGGTGACAAGAGGGCAAAATAAAGCTGGTGAGCCACTGGTTTATGGTCTGTGACATGACTTGTCATGTATTTTTAAGAAAAAGTCAAACATAACAATTTTCTGTCATAATTATATAGCAATCCTTGAATACTAAGCTCAGTAAAATTGCCCGAAAAAGTGATAATTTTTATCAACAACAATACTGTTAGGGCAGCACGGTGTGCGACTGCTGAACAGCAGTTGCAGACACAAATTAACAACCAAGCATGAGAAGGAACGACAATTTCGCAGTTGGTATCTCACTCATATGGCCACTCGCAGCTGAAACGGTGATACGTTTGTGCAGTGTTAAGCTCTTATTATTTTGCTATTATCCATATGAATAGATTGTGGAAATTCCCCCGACTGTATCCAGTATTGACAAAATAAAATAAAGCTAAAAAAATAAAATTTAGAAAATTAAAATAAAATAATAAATTTAAAAATTCTAATAATATGCACGCAGCACATTCACCGACTTGAAGAATGATGCCCCTGATCAATCTAGTGTCCTTTCTTCCATGTCCAGTATGTAAGCCCCCACTTACATGATCCTTTTGTCTTCAGCTCCAACATCCACGTGAAGTGCTCAACCACTTGTTGGACCAGCCTCTTCTCCGTGATGTGGCGATGTCCAGCAGCATTTCGGGTGTGTGCATCCTTAGATTTGAGTTACTCTGCAATAACATTGTAAGTCTTTTTGGCTGTTCCCTTGTTTTTTCACTCGGGGTCTCCACAGCAGATCCAAGGTGAATCTGCACATTGATTTGACATGATAGGTCCTCCTCCATTCTCCTTTGTTATGGCTCTGATGGACAGATGTCATCACATTTCCACAGCATTTAGCAGAAAGATTTTCCTGGTTTAAAGACTCATATGTGCACTATGGAAGAGCTGGATTTTAGCAGTGTGCCATGAAAGCATGTTGTCACATTTCTTCACTGATTGTGCGTCCCTCACAAGGAGTATATCAAACAAATCTGGGGCATGTCCTCAGGGAGGGAGGAAGAGAGTGAGACAGAGGGAGGGAGAGACAGAGTGAGAATAAAGGGGGGGTGGGGGGTGGGGTTGAGAGACAGAGAGATCACTCCAGATAAAAAAAACTGCACAGCACTGTGTGCTCTCCTTCAGAATTGTGCTCCTCAGAAAAAAAATACACAATACTAAAATACCTTTTGCTGTATGAGCATGTAATCAGTGAAAGACTGTGTAAAAAATGTGACCTTTTGACCCCTTATAATAGGTCAAGGTTAGCCATCTTTGAAATTATTAAAGGTCTGTGTCCCAAGAATGTTCCCTGTGAATTTGAAGACCCTGGCAGGAATGGAACTGGAGTTATGCTGAGCACAGACAGACGGACAGACAAATCAATCAATCAATCAAATCAATCAAAAGGCAAAAACAGTTGCCCCAAGGCGCTTTATATTGTAAGGCAAGGCCATACAATAATTCCGTAAGAACCCCAACGGTCAAAACGACCCCCTGTGAGCAAGCACTTGGCGACAGTGGGAAGGAAAAACTCCCTTTTAACAGGAAGAAACCTCCAGCAGAACCAGGCTCAGGGAGGGGCAGTCTTCTGCTGGGACTGGTTGGGGCTGAGGGAGAGAACCAGGAAAAAGACATGCTGTGGAGGGGAGCAGAGATCAATCACTAATGATTAAATGCAGAGTGGTGCATAAGAAACACTATAAGAAATCAAGAAAAAAAGATTGTGGCAGTCAGTAACGGTTACTTTTTTAGACCAAGCAGAGGAAAAAAATATGGAATCACTCAATTCTGAGGAAAAAATTATGGCATCACCCTGTAAATTTTCATCCCCCAAATTAACACCTGCATCAAATCAGATCTGCTCATTGACATTGACCCTATGCCATGACATTGACCCTATGTGTCTTTTTGCAAGGAATGTTTTTGCAGTTTTTGCTCTATGGCAAGATGCATTATCATCTTGAAAAATGATTTCATCATCCCCAAACATCCTTTCAATTGTCCAAAATATCAACATAAACTTGTGCATTTATTGATGATGTAATGACAGCCATCTCCCCAGTGCCTTTACCTGACATGCAGCCCCATATCAACAATGACTGTGGAAATTTACATGTTCTCTTCAGGCAGTCATCTTTATAAATCTCACTGGAAAGGCACCAAACAAAAGTTCCAGCATCATCACCTTGCCCAATGCAGATTCGAGATTCATCACTGAATATGACTTTCATCCAGTCATCCACAGTCCACAATTGCTTTTCCTTAGCCCATTGTAACCTTGTTTTTTTCTGTTTAGGTGTTAATGATGCCTTTCGTTTAGCTTTTCTGTATGTAAATCCCATTTCCTTTAGGCGGTTTCTTACAGTTCGGTCACAGACGTTGACTCCAGTTTCCTCCCATTCGTTCCTCATTTGTTTTGTTGTACATTTTTCGATTTTTGAGACATATTGCTTTAAGTTTTCTGTCTTGACGCTTTGTCTTCCTTGGTCTACCAGTATGTTTGCCTTTAACAACCTTCCCATGTTGTTTGTATTTGGTCCAGAGTTTAGACACAGCTGACTGTCAACAACCAACATCTTTTGCAACATTGCGTGATGATTTACTCTCTTTTAAGAGTTTGATAATCCTCTCCTTTGTTTCAATTGACATCTCTCGTGTTGGAGCCATGATTCATGTCAGTCCACTTGGTGCAACAGCTCTCCAAGGTGTGTTCACTCCTTTTTAGATGCAGACTAACGAACAGATCTGATATGATGCAGGTGTTAGTTTTGGGGATGAAAATTTACAGGGTGATTCCATAATTCCTCAGAATTGAGTGATTCCATATTTTTTTCCTCTGCTTGGTCTAAAAAAGTAACCGTTACTGACTGCCACAATCTTTTTTTCTTGATTTCTTATAGTGTTTCTTAAAGCCAGAAAGTTGCCATTTGAAATGACTTTAGTTTTGTGTCATGTCTGTGATCTGCTTTTTTTCTACAAAATTAAACAACTGAATGAACATCCTCCGAGGCCGGTGATTCCATAATTTTTGCCAGGGGTTGTATTCTAGAATTAACAGGAAGCCAGTGAAGAGAGGCCAATATGGGTGAGATATGCTCTCTCCTTCTAGTCCCCGTTAGTACTCTAGCTGCAGCATTTTGAATTAACTGAAGGCTTTTCAGGGAACTTTTAGGACAACCTGATAATAATGAATTACAATAGTCCAGCCTAGAGGAAATAAATGCATTAATTAGTTTTTCAGCATCACTCTGAGACAAGACCTTTCTAATTTTAGAGATATTGCGTAAATGCAAAAAAGCAGTCCTACATATTTGTTTAATATGCGCATTGAATGACATATCCTGATGAAAAATGACTCCAAGATTTCTCACAGTATTACTAGAGGTCAGGGTAATGCCATCCAGAGTAAGGATCTGCTTAGACACCATGTTTCTAAGATTTGTTGGGCCAAGTACAATAACTTCAGTTTTATCTGAGTTTAAAAGCAGGAAATAAGAGGTCATCCATGTCTTTATGTCTCTAAGACAATCCTGCAGTTTAGCTAATTGGTGTGTGTCCTCTGGCTTCATGGATAGATAAAGCTGGGTATCATCTGCGTAACAATGAAAATTTAAGCAATGCCGTCTAATAGTACTGCCTAAGGGAAGCATGTATAAAGTGAATAAAACTGGTCCTAGCACAGAACCTTGTGGAACTCCATAATTAACCTTAGTCTGTGAAGAAGATTCCCCATTTACATGAACAAACTGTAATCTATTAGATAAATATGATTCAAACCAGCGCAGCGCAGTGCCTTTAATACCTATGGCATGCTCTAATCTCTGTAATAAAAATTTATGGTCAACAGTATCAAAAGCAGCACTGAGGTCTAACAGAACAAGCACAGAGATGAGTCCACTGTCTGAGGCCATAAGAAGATCTTTTGTAACCTTCACTAATGCTGTTTCTGTACTATGATGAATTCTAAAACCTGACTGAAACTCTTCAAATAGACCATTCCTCTGCAGATGATCAGTTAGCTGTTTTACAACTACCCTTTCAAGAATTTTGGAGAGAAAAGGAAGGTTGGAGATTGGCCTACAATTAGCTAAGATAGCTGGGTCAAGTGATGGCTTTTTAAGTAATGGTTTAATTACTGCCACCTTAAAAGCCTGAGGTACATAGCCAACTAATAAAGATAGATTGATCATATTTAAGATCGAAGCATTAAATAATGGTAGGGCTTCCTTGAGCAGCCTGGTAGGAATGGGGTCTAATAGACATGTTGATGGTTTGGATGAAGTAACTAATGAAAATAACTCAGACAGAACAATCGGAGAGAAAGAGTCTAACCAAATACCGACATCACTGAAAGCAGCCAAAGATAACGATACGTCTTTGGGATGGTTATGAGTAATGTTTTCTCTAATAGTTAAAATTTTATTAGCAAAGAAAGTCATGAAGTCATTACTAGTTAAAGTTAAAGGAATACTCGGCTCAATAGAGCTCTGACTCTTTGTCAGCCTGGCTACAGTGCTGAAAAGAAACCTGGGGTTGTTCTTATTTTCTTCAATTAGTGATGAGTAGTAAGATGTCGTAGCTTTACGGAGGGCTTTTTTATAGAGCAACAGACTCTTTTTCCAGGCTAAATGAAGATCTTCTAAATTAGTGAGACGCCATTTCCTCTCCAACTTACGGGTTATCTGCTTTAAGCTGCGAGTTTGTGAGGTATACCACGGAGTCAGGCACTTCTGATTTAAGGCTCTCTTTTTAAGAGGAGCTACAGCATCCAAAGTTGTCTTCAATGAGGATGTAAAACTATTGATGAGATACTCTATCTCACTTACAGAGTTTAGGTAGCTACTCTGCACTGTGTTGGTATATGGCATTAGAGAACATAAAGAAGGAATCATATCCTTAAACCTAGTTACAGTGCTTTCTGAAAGACTTCTTGTGTAATAAAACTTATTCCCCACTGCTGGGTAGTCCATCAAAGTAAATGTAAATGTTATTAAGAAATGATCAGACAGAAGGGAGTTTTCAGGGAATACTGTTAAGTCTTCAATTTCCATACCATAAGTCAGAACAAGATCTAAGATATGATTAAAGTGGTGGGTGGACTCATTTACATTTTGAGCAAAGCCAATTGAGTCTAATAATAGATTAAATGCAGTGTTGAGGCTGTCATTCTCAGCATCTGTGTGGATGTTAAATCGCCCACTGTAATTATCTTATCTGAGCTAAGCACTAAGTCAGACAAAAGGTCTGAAAATTCACAGAGAAACTCACAGTAACGACCAGGTGGACGATAGATAATAACAAATAAAACTGGTTTTTGGGACTTCCAATTTGGATGGACAAGACTAAGAGTCAAGCTTTCAAATGAATTAAAGCTCTACTGGGTTTTTGATTAATTAATAAGCTGGAATGGAAGATTGCTGCTAATCCTCTGCCTCGGCCCGTGCTACGAGCATTCTGGCAGTTAGTGTGACTCGGGAGTGTTGACTCATTTAAACTAACATATTCATCCTGCTGTAACCAGGTTTCTGTAAGGCAGAATAAATCAATATGTTGGTCAATTATTATATCATTTACTAACAGGGACTTAGAAGAGAGAGACCTAATGTTTAATAGACCACATTTAACTGTTTTAGTCTGTGGTGCAGTTGAAGGTTCTATATTATTTTTTCTTTTTGAATTTTTATGCTTAAATAGATTTTTACTGGTTATTGGTGGTCTGGGAGCAGGCACCGTCTCTACGGGGATGGGGTAATGAGTGGATGGCAGGGGGAGATAAGCTGCAGAGAGGTGTGTAAGACTGCAACTCTGCTTCCTGGTCCCAACCCTGGATAGTCACGGTTTGGAGGATTTAAGAAAATTGGCCAGATTTCTAGAAATGAGAGCTGCTCCATTCAAAGTGGGATGGATGCCGTCTCTCCTAACAAGACCAGGTTTTCCCCAGAAGCTTTGCCAATTATCTATGAAGCCCACCTCATTTTTTGGACACCACTCAGACAGCCAGCAATTCAAGGAGAACATGCGGCTAAACATGTCACTCCCGGTCCGATTGGGGAGGGGCCCAGAGAAAACTACAGAGTCCGACATTGTTTTTGCAAAGTTACACACTGATTCAATGTTAATTTTAGTGACCTCCGATTGGCGTAACCGGGTGTCATTACTGCCGACGTGAATTACAATCTTACCAAATTTACGCTTAGCCTTAGCCAGCAGTTTCAAATTTCCTTCAATGTCGCCTGCTCTGGCCCCCGGAAGACAATTGACTATGGTTGCTGGTGTCGCTAACTTCACATTTCTCAAAACAGAGTCGCCAATAACCAGAGTTTGATCCTCGGCGAGTGTGTCGTTGAGTGGGGAAAAACGGTTAGAAATGTGAACAGGTTGGCGGTGTACAGGGGGCTTCTGTTTAGAACTACGCTTCCTCCTCACAGTCACCCAGTCGGCCTGCTTTCCCGGCTGCTCGGGATCTGCCAGAGGGAAACTAACGGCGGCTAAGCTACCTTGGTCCGCACCAACTACAGGGGCCTGGCTAGCTGTAGAATTTTCCACGGTGCGGAGCTGAGTCTCCAATTCGCCCAGCCTGGCCTCCAAAGCTACGAATAATCTACACTTATTACAAGTACCATTACTTCTAAAGGAGGCCGAGGAATAACTAAACATTTCACACCCAGAGCAGAAAAGTGCAGGAGAGACAGGAGAAGCCGCCATGCTAAACCGGCTAAGAGCTAGTAGCTGCGCTAAGCTAGCGGATTCCTAAAAACAAAGTGAACAATGTGTAAATAATTTAGAGGTGATTCAGCAGAGGGAGTGCTTTAGTTAAGGCACATGAAGATTACACTGTGAAACAAATCGTTATCTAGTTAACTAGATCAATCTAACTGCGCAGATTAAACAGCTAACAGATACAGCAAAACACCGCTGTGCTCCGGAACAGGAAGTGATACAATACCGCAGTGAGAGCCAACCACCAGTAGAGGCAAGCAAGAGCTCACAATCAAATAATAAATGCAAAGTCTTCACAATATCCGATGACCACATTAAACTGAAATTGGAATCTCGATGTCCACTGCAACTGCGGCCAGGCTGGCAGCAGCTCAGCCACTTCCAGAAGCGGTTGTTCCTGTCAGATCATCTCTGCAATTTTGGCGTGCTTCCCCGCAGCTCGTGCATGTGGCCCACCCCTCCCACAGTTCTTTCATGAATCTCTCAGGAGTCCCAGCGAGTACATTCAGCATTCAAAAGGTTGCACACCAGCGATGGTTCTGGGAGCATACTGGGAGGAGCCTTGTCATCTGCCCAACTTTGAACAGTTCAAAATCCAGGCATGACACTTGTGACGCCTTACAAGTGAAGCGAGGGAAGAGCACTATCCAGCAAACATCACACAAATCAAGCAATTTCCCTCAGAATTGCCGTTCACAGGCTGTTGCAGCCCAGTGAGCAAGTACTCTTAGTGGTTCACACTGTTGCCTCACAGCAAGAAGGCCCTGGGATCGCTTACCGCCTGGTCCATTCTGAGTGGAGGTCGCATGTTCTCTCCTTGTTTGTGTGGGTTCCCTCTGTGTGTCCCAGATTCTTCCCACTTTCAAAGACATGGCCTGTAGATGTGAATGTGTTTGTCTGTCTGTCATGGAAAGGGTTTGCATAACTCACCCATGAATAACCTTGCATGTATCATACTATAATTTTAGAAATGTTTGTTCCCTGACTCCTGCCAGGTCCTTTGGACCATTTCCACCATTTTTTATATATTGATGATGGCCAACCCCAGAATTATCATAAAACATTAAAAGGATGGTGTTGATGTATGCCTTTTGCTTTGCATAGTAGAGTTTTAACTTGCACTTGTAGATGTAGTGACGAACTGTGTTAACTGACAATGGTTTTCTGAAGTGTTCCTGAGCCCACGTGATAAGATCCTTTACACAATGATGTTGGTTTTTAATGCAGTGCCGTCTGAGGGATCGAAGGTCACAGGCATTCAATGTTGGTTTTCGACCTTGACGGTTACGTATAGAAAGTTCTCCAGATTCTCTGAATCTTCTGATTATATTGTGGACTGTAGATGATGGAATCCCTAAATTCATTCCTTGAGAAACATTGTTCTTAAACTGTTGGACTATTTTTTTCATGCAGTTGTTCACAAAGTAGTGATCCTCGCCCCATCTTTGCTTGTGAATGGCTGAGCCTTTTGGGGATAATCCTTTTATACCCAATCATGACACTCACAATTAGTGTCCTCAGTTCCCAAACGCTTATTGAGTGTTGTTAGAAGAAAAGGTGATGTAACATACCACTGTCCCAGCTTTTTTGAAACATGTTGCAGGCATCCATTTCAAAATGAGCAAATATTTGCACAAAAAAAAAAAGTTTACCAGTTGGAACATTAAATATCTTGTCTTTGTGGTGTATTCAACTGAATATAGGTTAAAGAGGATTTGCAAATCACTGTATTCTGTTTTTATTTACATTTCACGTAACATCCCAACTTCATTGGAATTGAGGTTGTACTTTGTCCAACAAACTTGGCGCATGCATGTAGATAGGTTCTAGAATTGGCCAGGTGAGCTCAAATTTATCAAAGGCCAATCATTGATGTCAAGATCATTGGGATCACTGGTTAAAATTCAAGTTTTTCACCAAACTTGGCACACATGGAAGTGGGTTCTGGAGTTGCCCGACAAGGTCAAATTGGCCAGAGATCAGTCACTGGGTCAAATATCATGTTCTGCCTGTCTGTTTTATCGGCCTATAAACTACTTACTTACTTACTACACCTCCCAGGTCCTTCTGCTGATTTCTATGTCAATAAAGGGTGGCTTCAAAATTGCCCTTATAGAATTAATTTGGATTAAAGAATTAGATTTTAACCTGATTTGGATCAAATGTGGCACACACTTAGATACATTCCAGAATTTGTCCACCCAGAGGTCAATCATTTGGTTGGAGTCAAGGTCACTAGGGTCAATTGTCAGCTTGCCATAGCCTTTACTGTCTTCATGTCCACGAGTACTATTATCTAGTCACAATTGTTGTGTGGGCCACTGAAGAGGAGGTACTGCTGGCCCACCACCAGATGGCGCCCTGCCATGTTGGCAGAGTTTTGAGCCTCCAGAGGGGGGCACTGGTTGTTTTTGGTACCACCAGGTGTGCACCTTTAGACTGTCATCAGCTGTCTGTCATCATCCATCACTACACCCATAAAAGCCTGGGAGAGACCATAACTCTGCCGAGTTATCAGCTTACCACACAGGTAAACCAATTCAGCCGTTTTGTGCCGTACACACATTCATTGTTACTGAAGTCTTTGCAGTTGTGACTTATACTTGCAGCTTGTAGCCGAGTTTGTGGAAGTTGGAGGACTTGGCGTGTCCACTCCTCACTTCTGACTTACTAAGTATAACAATTGACACTGCACGTCCTCCAGTTTATCCTCTGCACTCTGGGAGTATCTGGATTTATTCCTCCAAGAGGATAACGTCATGGACTCCAAGGGGCGTTTACCACCTACTGACCGATCAATGGAAGTGAAAGGTGTGCAGGATCCACCAGGAGGATCGCTGGGTGAGCTGCATCACATTCTGTCTAACCTCACTGCTCAGTTGGATTTATTAACTGAGCAGGACGCTCACCTCAGCCGTTGGATGGAGGCTTTCACCGTGCAGGTAGACACGCGCGTGTCAGCCGCGGCTGCAGCCGCTCCCCCTCCAATGGATCAGCCGTCAAACAGAGTTAATCCACTGGTCGTTCAGAGGTCCTCCCCTCGTCGCCCGAAGCTTACATAAGTCCCCCGGAACAGTACAGTGGTTGTGTTGAAACGTGCGCGGACTTCCTGATGCAGTGCATGCTCGTTTTTCACAACGGCCCATTATGTACGCATCTGAGCACAGCCGGGTGGCTTACGTAATCAATTTACTTCGGGGCAGAGCACGCGCCTGGGCTATGGCGCTCTGGGAACGAGATTCATGGGTCCTCTCTACTTATACTGAGCTTATAAGGGAGTTTCGACTGGTGTTCGATCATCCCAACAGAGCCGAGGCTGCTTCAAATAAGCTGCTGTCAATGAGACAGGGTCAGCAGAGTGCAGCGGATTATGCAATAGACTTCCGCATCGCGGCAGCGAGGTCCGGTTGGAATTCAGTCTCACTCCACACCGCCTTTGTAAACGGGCTGTCTCCGGCCCTAAAGGAACATCTGGTGGCCAAGGATCAGCCGCGGGATTTAGATGGGCTTATCAATCTAGTTATTCGTCTAGACAATTGGTTAGAGGAATACAAGCGGGAGCAAGAAGAAGGGCATGGCCGGGTGCGCACCGTCCCTCTCCCTTCCAGGTCTGAAGTAGTGCTGTCCTGTCCCCACTCCAAAGCCAGAGCTTTCTGCGTAGCACCAGCTCCCCCTGCTGACGAAGCTATGGGCACGAGCAGGGCCAAAATGGAAGTAAAACAAAGGAGGCTGGCACGTGGAGAGTGTGTTTACTGTGGCTCAGATGAGCATGCGCAGAATAAGGGGCCCCAGGTGGTTAAACATCAAAGCTCAACCTTAGAGACTGGGCTAAGAGTGAGCCATACAAAACACACGGGTGTTCCACGCAAATGCGCACGACTCCCAGCCACAATCCTCTGTGGGGATTTAATCCTTACCGCTCCAGCACTGATTGACACAGGATCGGAAGGGAACCTACTGGATATTAGGTGGGCTAAGGCAGTAGGGCTCCCTCTGGTGGCTGTTCCTTCACCATTGAAGGTGCGAGCACTAGATGGCACCCTCCTACCAGAAATCACACACCAGACACGGCCTTTAACCTTGGTCGTCTCTGGTAATCACAGGGAGGAGATTGTGTTTTATGTAACACCTTCTACCTCCAGAGTTATTTTGGGCTATCCATGGATGATGAAACACAATCCCCGGATTGATTGACCATCTGGGGTTGTGGCGCAATGGAGCGAAACCTGCCACCGGGAGCGTTTAAGATCCTCGGTGCCACCTGAGTGCCGGCTGAGTACCATGACCTTGCTGACGTCTTCAGCAAGGATCTGCCCCTCACCCTGCCCCAGCATCGACCGTATGATTGTGCCATTGATTTGATTCCAGGCGCTGAGTATCCATCCAGCAGGCTGTACAATCTCTCACGTCCTGAGCGCGAATCAGTGGAGACCTACATCCAGGACTCTTTAGCTGCCGGGCTAATATGAAATTCTTCATCCCCGTTAAGTGCAGGTTTCTTTTTTGTGGGCAACAAGGACGGCGGTCTCCGTCCATGCATTGACTATAGAGGGCTGAATGAGATTACGGTTCGCAACCGATACCCATTACCGCTCTTAGATTCAGTGTTCACACCCCTGCATGGAGCCAAAATATTCACAAAGTTGGATCTTAGGAATGCTTAACACCTAGTTCGGATAAGGAAGGGAGACGAGTGGAAGACGGCATTTAACACCACCTTAGGGCACTTTGAGAACCTGGTCATGCCGTTCGGCCTCACTAATGCCCCTGCTTCATTCTAGGCTTTGGTTAATGACGTACTGCGGGATTTCCTGCACCGGTTAATCTTCGTATACCTGGACGATATTCTCATCTTCTCCCAGGACCATGAGACTCATGTTAAGCATGTCCGTCAGGTCCTTCAGCGGTTATTGGAGAACCGGCTGTTTGTGAAGGCCGAGAAGTGCGAGTTCCATTGCACCTCTCTGTCCTTCTTGGGGTTCATAATCTCCTCCAACTTCATCGCACCCGATCCGGCTAAGGTAGCTGTGGTGAGAGATTGGCCCCAACCGGTAAATCGTAGGAAACTGCAACAGTTCCTAGGGTTCGCCAATTTTTACAGGAGGTTTATTAAGGGCTATAGTCAGGTAGTTAGCCCCCTTACAGCCTTGACCTCCACCAAAGTCCCCTTCACCTGGTCGGATCGGTGCGAAGCCGCGTTTAGGGAGTTGAAACACCGGTTTTCAACTGCACCAGTTCTGGTGCAGCCCGATACTAGCCACCAGTTTATAGTTGAAGTGGATGCCCCTGACTCAGGGATAGGAGCCGTGCTGTCCCAGAGCAGGGAGTCCGATAGTGTTCTCCACCCTTGTGCTTATTTCTCCCTCAGGTTAACCCCCACCGAACGGAACTATGATGTTGACAATCGGGAACTCCTGGCTGTGAAAGAGGCCCTCGAGGAGTGGAGACATCTGTTGGAGGGAGCTGTGGTCCCATTCGTGGTTCTTACCGACCACCGGAACCTGGAATACATTCAGACCACCAAGCGGCTGAACCCCAGGCAAGCCCGGTGGTCATTGTTCTTTGGCCGCTTCAACTTTAAAATCACCTATCACCCCGGGACTAAGAATGGCCGGTCCGATGCCCTGTCCCGGGTTGTTTTGAAACAAGGTTCGGTCAGATCGGCACACAGAAATGATCACACAGACTGCATTTTGCTAGAACAAACAGGCGTATATTTATTCCCCACAAAAGCAGTTACATCAAGCACAAGTGGTTGCAGCGCATAAAATATCTCTTTCTCTCTTACCGTGATGCCTTTAAGGTGGAGAGCCAACACCTTCGGCAGAGTGCGCTTGTCAACCGGCTGGGCGTTCGTACGTAACCCACAGCAGACTCTATCGAAGCATGGCTCTGCCCCCTCTTTTCTAGTGTGTGCGCGAAGGGAGGGTGAGTGGCCATCTCAAACTCCCTGGCGCACATAATTCCTTTAATCAACAGGCATCTGAAAGTTCTTTCCTCTTGCAAAAACATAATGACCTCAGCTTTCCTCTTGCAAAAACATAATGACCCCAGCTCTTCACTCCCAGTTCAGAATGACCCCAGCATGCTTCACTCCCAGTCGTTAGTGGCTACAAAAACAAATTCGTGCAATAATAACAAGTACATCATTAGGGTTACTTTAAGACAGGGGCAAAACAACATAATCTTTTCTCCACACACGGGTGCATGAAGAGGATACAAAGATCAGGCTGTTGGACCCACCTGACACCATCTTGCCGGAGTCCACTATTGTCGGTACCCTCACATGGAACGTGGAGGGAGTCGTCAGGGAGGCCCTGATCTGACACCCGGATCCGGGAGGTGGACCATCTAACTGGCTGTATGTGCCACCAGATGCGCGGACTGCCGTATTGGACTTCTGCCATGGTTCCAAGCTCTCCTGCCATCCAGGGGTGCGAAGGACCATGGCAGTGGTCCGGCAGCGGTTCTGGTGGCCGTCAGTTGAAGCGGATACACGGGACTACATCCGGGCCTGCACCACCTGAGCCAGGGGCAAGGCAGTACACCAGCGAGAAAAGGGGCTCCTCCAGCCATTGCCCGTGCCTCGTCACCCCTGGTCACACATTGGACTGGACTTTGTCACAGGCCTCCCTGCGTTCCAGGGGAAGACGGTCATCTTGACAATAGTGGACCGGTTCTCTAAGGCGGCCCACTTCGTGGCCCTCCCCAAGCTCCCGACTGCCCAGGAGACTGCAGACCTCCTGGTCTACCATGTCGTGCGTCTGCATGGTATCCCGACGGACATAGTGTCAGACCGTGGTCCTCAGTTCTCCTCGCAGGTCTGGAGGAGCTTCTGTAGGGAGCTGGGGGCCACGGTGAGCCTGTTGTCTGGGTACCACCCACAAACAAACGGTCAAGCAGAGCGGGCTAACCAGGACCTAGAACAAGCCTTAAGGTGTGTCACATCTGCGCACCCGATGGCCTGGAGTCAACACCTGGCCTGGATCAAGTACGCACACAACAGCCAAGTGTCGTCCTCTACCGCCCTCTCCCCGTTCAATGTCTGCTTGGGGTATCAACCCCCGTTGTTTCCAGCTGTCGAGGGAGAGGTCGAGGTGCCCTCGGTCCAGACCCACCTCAGGAGATGCTGTCGGGTGTGGAAGAAAGGACGGGCTAAGGACCATGTGGACCGCCAACGAGCCCCGGCCCCAGCGTATCAGCCTGGGCAGGAGGTTTGGCTATCCACGAAAAACATCCCTCTTCAGACCGACTCACCAAAGCTCACCGACCGTTTCATCGGACCTTACAAGATCCTCAAAGTAATCAGCCCGGCCGCAGTGAAGCTGGGAGTTGGAGCTTCACTGCGGATTCACCCGGTTTTTCATGTTTCCCGGATCAAGCCATACCACACGTCGGACCTCTGCCCACCTGGACCTGCACCGCCTCCTGCCCGGATCATCGATGGAGAACCAGCCTGGACAGTTAAAAAACTCCTTGATGTTCGTGGAAAGGGCCGGGGATATCAATACCTGGTAGACTGGGAAGGATATGGCCCAGAAGAACGCTCCTGGGTGAAGAGGAGCTTCATACTGGATCCCGCCCTCCTGGTGGACTTCTACCAGGAGCATCCGGACAAGCCGGGTCGGGCGCCAGGAGGCACCTGTTGGGGGGGGGGGGGGGCTGTTGTGTGGGTTGCTGAAGAGGAGGTACTACTGGCCCACCACCAGATGGTGCCCTGCCATGTTGGCAGAGTTTTGAGCCTCCAGAGGGGCCACTGGTTGTTTTTGGTACCACCAGGTGTTGGGGGGGGGGCTGTTGTGTGGGTTGCTGAAGAGGAGGTACTACTGGCCCACCACCAGATGGTGCCCTGCCATGTTGGCAGAGTTTTGAGCCTCCAGAGGGGCCACTGGTTGTTTTTGGTACCACCAGGTGTGCACCGTTAGACTGTCATCAGCTGTCTGTCATCATCCATCACTACATCCATAAAAGCCTGGGAGAGATACCATAACTCTGCCAAGTTATCAGCTTACCACACAGGTAAACCAACTCAGCTGTTTTGTGCCGTACGCACATTCATTGTTACTGAAGTCTTTGCAGTTGTGACTTATACTTGCAGCTTGTATCCGAGTTTGTGGAAGTTGGAGGAGTTGGCGTCTTACTAAGTATAACAATTTGCACGTCCTCCAGTTTTTCCTCTGCACTCTGGGAGTATCTGGATTTATTCCTCCAAGAGGATAACTGTGAGTTGCTGACTGTTTGCTGTGTGAACTCTCACCCACCCTAATCTGTTTTTGCTCCTGCCAGCAGTACCGGTCCGACAGCCTCAAGCGGTGGCCACCTGGGGGTACCAGGACTTGGCGGCTCTGGTGTGTTGCAGGCCTCCGGCTGGCGGTGGAACTTCGTGGGTCCCGGCTCTTCTCTGGATAGGTGTCTCCTACCCTCGGGCCTGCCCACGTGTCACCATTTATTATTAATTGGACTCTGCATATTTTTGACTCTGTTTGCACCTTTTGCATAATAAATTGTTATTTATTGGTATTCCTATTGACCGCTCATTTACGCCCCCTAACGTGGGTCCGTGCATTCACTTTCCCAACAACAGTAACAAATTTTTATATACATTAGTGAAATCCCTTCTGTTCCCTTTTCTTTGTAGCTTTCTCATGTTGCTAAATTCATTTTGCCTCATACTGGCACCTTAGCAGAATAATCCTCTCTGCTGCACGCCCCTAATAACGCCGCAGTACAACACTGAGACGCGGTATCTTGCTGTCTTACTGTGCCCACTATTCCCACTGTAGAGTGGCTTCATAATAATGTCATTAAAGTCTGTCCACGCTTGTCCTGGCTATTCTTACTGGCCCATAAATCAAACGTTTGCTTTGGTCCGATGTTGTTTACATTCCTGTTACTTGCATTTTGCTGCCAAAAATAGAAGGCATATGTGTTCACCAGACCATTCCTCATGTCTCATTGCCCTTTGAAGCATTCTGGCCCCTCTCGCATGGATATATTATTTCCTCTTGATCTTTGTCCACCCCACTGTGCTCGGATCAGCACCCTGCCGGCACAAAACTTGTAAGGAAAGTCTGAATAAATTCAGATGTAAATGTACAGGTACAGGAAGGAGGTACAGGGTTCCTCTTTGTAAATATAATCGATATAAATATTAATTTATTCCATTATCAGTGAAGCTCATAAATCAGCAGATAGTTCAGGGAAGATAGCTTAAGGGTATGTATTGCGGAATTTGCACAAAGATGTTAATAATGTTGTGTATTTATATTTTATCCTTTGACTTACTGTGTTGTTGTTTTTAATGTATGGGTGCTATGTACTGGATGTGTTGTTGTGTAGCAGACTCTGTCCAAGGCAAATTTCTCCTTAGGGAGACAAATAAAGACACTTTGACTTTGACTTTGAAATTCCCTCCATTTCAAGCCCAGCTGATATTTTTGTTGCATCTCGCACCCTTTCACTATGGACACATCCTGAGTGCAGCTCATTGTTATCTGTGTCTGTGTGTTCAATAAGCACTGCACCATGCTGAGATAATGGCATGCTGAGATTGCCCCTTCTCCTCTCTCTCCATCACCGCCTCATTATTTTTTGACAAGTAGCACAATGTGTGTGTGTGTGTGAGAGAGAGAGAGAGAGAGAGAGAGAGAGAGAGAGAGAGAGAGAGAGAGAGAGAGAGAGAGAGAGAGAGAGAGAGAGAGAGAGAGAGAGGGAAAGAGAGAGGTTAAAGCCATGTAGATGTGTCTGCAGAGTGCAAATAGGCATTCAGTAATGTTATTGGATGTTATCACACCGCTTTACTTTAATTAAAGAGGCACTATGCAACTCTGGTCAGTTTTTCACCATGTTCTCATTATTAGTGCACTTGGGTTTTTTGGTCGGGTTTTGCTCTACAGCGCTCCTACAGCTATGGAGTACATATGTCACAATACTATGATAAAAACTCACTGCCAACCCTCCACCCCTCTGCTCTCCCCCCACTGGCCATATGCATTTGTTTTCAACAAAGCCGGCAAACACAGTCCATGGAGCCATGTCAAGATAGCGACATTACACAGAAATACATAGAGAACAGATAGTTTATCTCAATATACTTACAAGTACAGCAGCAAGAATGCCATGTCTGCATCCGTCTTGTACTTTTCATCTTTCAGCTCTAGCTATTCCAAGAAAGCCCAACCAAGATTGACCCCTGTGTGACCCCTCTCTTCAAACACTCTTTTCTTCCATCAACAGCATTTTTTTTTCTTTCTGCCAGCTCTGCCATGACAATGAACATGTAAGAAATAAAGCATCCATTGGCTTGTTGTTAAAGCTGCTAGCTCCCTGGTGTAAAGCAGGTTGTGTTCCTCGTAAGACCCAAGATTCTGATTCAAAGGACATTATCCCTAAAATTGCAAGGCTGGTTTTCTTCTACGAGACACCTGTTATTTACCGATTACAATTACTCCCAAACTGTAAAATTAAGGTAAAAACATTGCATAGTTCCCCTTTAAAGCAAATAATTCAAGTTTTTTTTGTGTGTGTGTGTGTATTTATGGTCACTTTATGCCTGGCTTAAAAGGTTGTTGCTGATATATGTGAAATGCACTCTTTTACATCCCAGCAGTTTGCAATCTTACGGTGTTTTCACACCAGCAGGTGGCAACCATGTCTATGGGACATTAATAAGGCAAAAAAAGGTGATCTTTGAATTGATCTAGTACATCAAAGTTAACTACCAACTTGTCACTTAATCCTTATGTGGTCTTTTAATGTAGTGAGTTACAAAATGATAGCATTTGGTGTTTTTGAGTTATTGTCTGCAAACACTGGCTGAGACTCACTCGCCCACTCACGTACATGTTCAGGGTACAAATGGCACAATGCAACTTGCAAAAAGCTTAAGCTAGAAATAATTACAGCAATTGAAAATTTGTGCAATGTCTCTGCACTTTTTCCTCTTTTGTTTCCAAACTTCAAAGCTCCTTGAGGCTTCAAACTTTGATCTTGTGCCTTTTGATAGCTGGATAATGAACACTGTTGTTACTCTTGTGTACTGTAGCGAGCACTGAGAGGGACAAAATAATGAAGAATTCTAATGAACATCCCTTTAACTGCCAATGGTTTCTCTTTAAAGAAGTAAATTATTAAAGGAAAGCATTTTATTGCTGAAAAACAAACTCCATAATTTGGGCAATAAATCTTAATACAGCAAAATGCCATTTCTGAGTCTGTACATATAAAGGCTGAGTTTGCATAACACTGCGCCGAGTTCTTCTCTTTCATCCCCTTTTTAGCTTTTCAGTGGATGTAATTTATGTGGCTGTGCTTGGGTGCCTCGAACAAGAAAACAATTATAACTACTAATTAATTAATAAGAAAAGCAGGCAGATGGTGTGTGAATAAATAAAAGACCAGACCTCTGTGTCCTTCAAACTAACACATACACACACAAAAATATTTTGTTTATGATCATTTGAAACCCAATGCAACTATACAGAAACTAAATAAATACATAATTTGGAGCTGTGGCAAAGACGAAATGTTTCCGTGGGTGAATAAGACAGTTATGTAAAAACTGCTTGTGGTCACCAAGAAGGTGAACAATGTAGGCCGTTTCTTCTTCCCACACTTGCTATCTACCTGATTATTGGTCAGCATGACTCAAACCATCAAAGCTTCTCTCACATGGTGACTTGGCGTGCGCACACACTGCTGTCACACAAAAGGGAAAAATTCACACTTTATAATCAAACTAGAACTCTCTGAGGAACATTGACTATGTTTACATGCAGCCAATAACCTTTTCATAACCCTTTCATAACCAGAATATTAGCAACAACCCGGTTGCACATGGCCATGTAAACACCCGCAAAAACCCGAATATGCTCCCTGGGTTACTCCTTTTCTAACCCGAATATCAGGTCATATAAACGCGCATTGGAATATCCTATAGAAACGAACATTATTTTGTGTTCCGTGCATGTCCTATCCGCAAGGAATCTTGGTCTTTTGAGTACGGCAACTACTTGTATGTGGCGCACGCAACCCACCGGACACCACAGAAGCAGAGATAAACAATCATGAGGAAATCCAGATGCGGCAGCACAGCACCTTTTGGAGTGAGGAGGAAACCGAGTACTTCATTAGTATCGTGAAAGACATGAATATAATAATACAATAACATGCTTTTGAGGGCGGTATGCATTTTCAGAGGCCTGACGTTCATGACCAGTCACAGTGCATCCTCATCAAGCTGGCTGCTCTGGCTGCTGTTCATTGTCGTACTATCCATGAGAAAATCATCCAGAATATCCATATTGGGACCAACACACACACTTCTAGCCTTTTTAGTTTTTTTCTTCCCTCTGCGGACAGTTCTTGGGCTGCACGCACACTATGACATCATTTGTTTACGCACAGCGGGTGGGTATAGCCAGATAGCGTCGAGGTGAATCTGCGATACCAGCCTAGCAACGCCTTGGTAAAGTGATAATAATGTCTTTTATTGATGGTAGAAAGTACAGAGATAGCGACATTTACAAGAAGGTGGCTGAAAAGTTACGTGAAGCAGGATTTGCACGAACGCCAGACCAAATCAATCACCAGTGGAAGACGTGCGTCGCTGTTTATGAGGTCTGTGAGAAAAGTATACGACCTTTTTATTTTATGCAAAAAATATATGGATTTGATTCATATGTTTTTACGTCAGCCAAGCTTGAACCTTCGTGCGTACGGCGCCCCGCGCTCTGAGCCGCCATTGAGAGGCAGAAACTGTCCTTAAAGCTGTAGTAACACTCCTTATTATCTGTGAAGCCCGTAAAATTTTCACCGAACGCCAGATACATTTTTCGAATGGTTTCCAGCTGCCTGTCTCTAACAGTTTCTGAAAAAATTCTGATGGAAAAAAAGCCCAAATCATTCCACCATTTCCTCGCAATGAAACAACGCCGAGAGGGGTAGACCAGTGCTCTCTCAAAGCCTGCCCACAGGCGAATGATGCAACCGACAGGCGTGGAAAAACTCATGCATGCGCACGAAGGTTCAAGCTTGGCTGACGTAAAAACATATGAATCAAATCCATATATTTTTTGCATAAAATAAAAAGGTCGGATACTTTTGTCACAGACCTCGTAGATGGGGATATTTCAAATGATACCAATGACCATGTATACAGGAGTAACTCTGTCTGCTTAAGCATGTAAACGGGTTATTCCTAATGATTCAGAAACCGGAATATTGACCTTAACCCGAATATTAACAGCATGTAAACGTAGCCATTGATTTGATTGGGCAGGGAGGGGGGGCATTATGTAAACAACAGCAAATTCTTATTCCCCTTTTGATCCAGCATGTTCTGCAACAAACTGTTTAAAATGAAATAAACTTACACTCATAGACTGTACATATACTTTAATATTTTTTTTTTACAATAAGTACAACAAATTTATGCAAAATGACTGTAAGATATACGAGGTCTATTAGAAAAGTATCCGACCTTATTATTTTTTTCAAAAACCATATGGATTTGAATCACGTGTGATTGCGTCAGCCAAGATTGAACCTTCGTGCGCATGCGTGAGTTTTTTCACGCCTGTCGGTTGCGTCATTCGCCTGTGAGCAGGCTTTGAGTGAGGAGTGGTCCAGCCCTCTCGTCGTTTTTTTCATTGTTTAGGAATGGCTCAGAGACTGCCACTTTGCTTGATCAAAATTTTTTCAGAAACTGTGAGGGACATCAAAGTGGACACCATTCAAGAAATTCAGATGGTTTTTGGTGAAAATTTTATGGGCTTCAAAGAGATTACGGAGTGTTACTGTCACTTTAAGGACGGCCCAGAGCGACTGGTGGTGCGCCGCGCTCCGAAGCCGCCATCGACAGGCTGAGCGACCATTTCATTTCTAAATGGATGGCTGTATGGATCCGTGATCATCGTGTGCAATTTCTCTGGTTATCACAAGAGCTGGACATCAACCATTTTCTGGCAGATTTCACTTTTAACAAGAGATTTTGTCATGGAAAGCCGAGTGGAGGCTTCGCGCATCACGATGGATTCGCTACTGGAGCGAGACAAAACCACCTCCGTTTTGGTCTCACAGGACGGCTTTGAGATGGCGTTCAGACAGCTGTCGGTGGTTTTTCCATCGAGTGATTATCCGAGAAATCGTGGATGTGCCTGGACATGCCAGAACAGCGTTGCTTTGCGCCATGCAGCACTGCCACGACGCGCAAAGCCTCCGCTCCTCTTTCCATGACAAAAACTCCTATAACAGTGGAATGTGCCGTTCATTTCCAAACTGGACGCTGTGTTTTATCCGGGATGTCATCTGGCTAGCACAGGAATTGTGAAAAGACGTGGACATCAGCACTTTTTCGGCACATTGAGACAGAATACACACAATACCCCATAATGACAATGTGAAAAAGTTTTTTTTTTTTTTTTTTTTGCAAATGTATGGAAAAACAAATCACATGTACAATGTACATAAATATTCAAAGCCTTTGCCATTTAGCTCAGTATTGAGTTCAGGTGCATCCTGTTTCTGTTGATCATCGTTGAGATGATCAGTTTTTATTTACATTTTACACAACGTCCCAACTTCACTGGAATTGGGGTTGTATATCTCAACCCCCATCTGCCAGTGGATCAAGGACTTCCTCACGAACCACCCACAGTCCGTGAAACTTGTCCCCCACCATCACACTCAGCAATGGTTCCCCTCAAGGCTGTGTATTGAGCCCCCTCCTGTTCACCCTTTACACTCATGACTGCTCTCCAACCCATCTCTCAAACACCATCATAACGTTTGCGGATGATCAAGGGCGCAATTTAGAACTAGAAATTGGGGGGGACAAAGTGCGAGGCCCGCAGGGCCAAAGCCCATAGGCCAGGGGTCTGGGGGCCGCTCTAGGTCCCCAGAAGCCAACGGTTTCTAGATAAGCTCAGATGCATTCTGAGCATCCAGAACAGTCATTTTAATGTTTTGAGAAGACCATAAAGTGGACACCATTTGACTTATACAATTTGAAACTGTGGATATAAATACTTTATTCTGAGAATAGCCAGCATTGATTTTATTAACATCCTGGTGTAAATAAGGTATCACCACATGTGTAGAACTCCAAAAGAATGATAGGTTGAGTTCTCATTAAAGAACAACTGCAATGTGGTAAAATGTATTCTTAAATATGAAAGAACAGGCTCTTAATAATTATTAACTATCGCATACTGTATTTTTTTTCTCAAGATTTGTTTTTGCATAAGTTTGAAAAAACAACAGATCATAAGTTTAGGATAAATTACTTATCATGAATTTAATTTTCGAAGTGGCACTAATAACACTCATATTGAACATAATTTCGCTTGCATAGACTGATTTTGGAGATCAAGCAATAATTGCAGATGGGCTTTCTGAGGTCCCAGATAGCTTTTCTGATTTCCTTTTCTAACTTTCGGAATTTAGTAAATTAGCATATGGTCCATTGATACTTATGTGTAGACACTAGTCCCTAGAGGCAACTATTTTTGGTTTCAAATCTGGGCAAATGCAGTCCCAGAAAATTCTGAATGTGATAAACAAGAAATGGGTGTTGTAAACAAGTCAATGCTGCTAAAAATACAAACTTGCAGAAACAAAGATACTATTCTGACATGGTTTTGCACATAAGATTGACATGGTTTGCACATATGTCAGAAGGTGGGGGGACATACCGTATTCTGTCCCCCCTGGTTGAAAAGGTGGGGCGGACATGTCCCCGCTATATCCCTCACCAAATTGCGCCCATGCGGATGATACCACCATGGTTGGGCTCATCACAGGGGGGATGAGTCTGATTACAGAGATGAGGTCAACCGACTGACAGCGTGGTGTTCAGCTAACAACCTACGGCTGAACACCACAAAAACAAAAGAAATAGTCCTGGACTTCAGGAAGGGTGTAGCTCTCTGACAACCTGTCCTGGACTACCAACACCACAGTGATGGTGAAGAAAGACCAGCAGTGACTCCATTTCATGAAGGTGCTCAGGAGAAACAATCTGGAGGAGAAGCTGCTGGTGTTGTTCTACAGAGCCACCATCGAGAGGATCCTAGCGTAATGCATTACAGCGTGGTACGGGGGGGCTCAGCAGCAGACAGGAGAGCAGTGCAGAGGGTGATCAACACAGCCCAGAGGATCACTGGCTGCTCTCTGCCCAACCTGGAGGACACTGCCAGCTCTCGCTACCTCAGCAGAGCTGCCAGCATCATCAAAGACACATCCCACCCCAGCAACCATCTGTTTGACCAGCTACCCTCGGGTCGATGGTATAGGTCAATCAAAACTAGGACAAACAGACTCAGGGACAGCTTTCTCCCCAGAGCAATCACTGCACTGAACAATAACAAACCATATTAATCTGCACTTTTCAAAGTTTCTTGTGCAATATCTGTAGCCAGGAGCAATATTTTCCTGTGCAATATCATTCCACAGTTGTACATAATTTCTCGTTTCAAATTTTATATTTTGTCCACATTTTATTTTTAGTTGTACATATATTCAAATAATTTATATATAAAAATTTATAAATAATTTATAGTTAAATTTTTATTATCTTTTATTTGGCTAATAATTACTCGCACCTCGGAAAAGCACCTTTTGGAGTTGCACTCAAATCTCATTGCAATGTAAATTACAATGACAATAAAGGCGATTCTGATTCTGATTAATGTGAAGCATGGTACACAAGATCACTTCAGTAGTACTTCAGACACTGGACACATGCCATTTCTAGTTTTGGCCAGCAGGGGGATTAGTCTCTGACATATTGTGTATGAGATATCTTGAAAAAGACTTTGGATATAAAAGTGAAACTTGGTACACAAGGTCGCCTCACTTGGACTTTAGATATGTTTGTCACTGACAACATTTTTATTTTAACTGTGGCCAACAGGGGGTCCAGTTTGTGAAACTTTGTGTGTAGTATCTTGATAGACTGTTTAGTACACAAGGACACTTCACTAAGACTCAAGACAGGTTTGACAATGGGCATGTTTCAGTTTTAATTGTGGCCACCAGCGGGCTGAGTCTCAGAACCCTTGTGTACATGATATCTTGACAAAGACTTCATATGAGGTCTGTCCATAAAGTATAGGTCCTTTTAATTTTTTTCAAAAACTATATGGCTTTCATTCATATGTTTTTACGTCAGACATGCTTGAACCCTCGTGCGCATGCGTGAGTTTTTCCACGCCTGTCGGTGACGTCATTCGCCTGTGAGCACTCCTTGTGGGAGGAGTCGTCCAGCCCCTCGTCGGAATTCCTTTGTCTGAGAAGTTGCTGAGAGACTGGCGCTTTGTTTGATCAAAATTTTTTCTAAACCTGTGAGACACATCGAAGTGGACATGGTTCGAAAAATTAAGCTGGTTTTCAGTGAAAATTTTAACGGCTGATGAGAGATTTTGAGGTGATACTGTCGCTTTGAGGACTTCAAACGGTGCGAGACGTCGTGCAGCGCTCTCAGGCGCCATCATCAGCCTGTTTCAAGCTGAAAACCTCCACATTTCAGGCTCTATTGATCCAGGACGTCGTGGGAGAACAGAGAAGTTTCAGAAGAAGTCGGTTTCAGCATTTTATCCGGATATTCCACTGTTAAAGGAGATTTTTTTAATGAAAGACGTGCGGACGGGTCCGCGCGTCGGCTCGCAGCCGCCGCGACGCTCCGCCACAGGAAAAACACCTCTGTTGGAAGCCTTAAGGACAAGTTGGAACATGTCCAGCTGTTACACAATTTCTCATATACTCACTCCACTGAAAGCCATCAAAAGCCGCCTGGATTTTACAAATGGTTATCAACACGGAGGTGTTTTTCCTGTGCCGCTGCACCGCGCCGGCTGCGTCCCGACGCGCGGACCCGTCCGCACGCCTTTCATTAAAAAAATCTCCTTTAACAGTGGAATATCTGGATAAAATGCTGAAACCGACTTCTTCTGAAACTTCTCTGTTCTCTCACGACGTCCTGGATCAATAGAGCCTGAAATGTGGAGGTTTTCAGCTTGAAACAGGCTGATGACGCTGCCTGAGAGCGCTGCACGACGTCTCGCTCCGTGGGAAGTCCTTAAAGCGACAGTATCACCTCAAAATCTCTCATCAGCCGTTAATATTTTCACTGAAAACCAGCTTAATTTTTCGAACCATGTCCACTTCGATGTGTCTCACAGGTTTAGAAAAAAATTTGATCAAACAAAGCGCCAGTCTCTCAGCAACTTCTCAGACAAAGGAATTCCGACGAGGGGCTGGACGACTCCTCCCACAAGGAGTGCTCACAGGCGAATGACGTCACCGACAGGCATGGAAAAACTCACGCATGCGCACGAGGGTTCAAGCATGACTGACATAAAAACATATGAATGAAATCCATATAGTTTTTGAAAAAAATAAAAAGGACCTATACTTTATGGACAGACCTCGTATGTCAAGGTGAAATATACTGTCATTTCAAAAAGACATCAGAGAAGTTCTACATTGGGTGAATTTTAATTTTAATTGTGACCAAGAGGAGACCAATCAATATTATATCTTGATGAAGATTTCATATACCAAAATGAAACTTGGTACAAAAGGTCACCTGACTAACCTCACAAATGTTCAGCATTGGGTGTATTTCAATTCTAAATTTGGCCACCTGGGGGCTGAGTCTCTGAAAACAAGTATGTCCAAGAACATACTTCAAGGATCATGATCAGACTTGCTGCTGTAGATTATACCTTGCTAAGTCCTTGCACAACTTTGAGGTTGGGCTCAGTTAGGATGAGTGTTGGCCTTGTTTCCACTATTCTTTTATAAAAGTAACTCATGTCATGAGATAAATGACCTGTAAACTTTCTTTCTCTTTACTTTTTCTCAACTTATGATTAATTTTGCAAATATGGCGGTACCTGAGAGTTTGACCTTCACTATTTGAACAACTATCAGTGCGACTGTCTTTTACACTATCAATGCCCCAATTTAAGAAGTGACTTTTGTAAGAAAAAAAACTGCTATACCAAGTACTTTTCATAAGGCCATTTATTCACATATTTTACTTTATATCATCTGTCTTATTACGTTTGAAAGTACACATTGTAAATAAATTCAAACATTTGGGGGAAAAGTTTCCTCAGGGAGGTAAGAAGCAGGTTCACTTTTGTGTTTTTGCTCTTTTCCATGTTGCATCATCTATTATTCAAATGATCATTTCAGAGATTAAAAACACATTTTCCGGGGACGTGTTATTGGAAATGTTAATGTGACTCATTGTGCGTGAATCTCAGGAACGCTCCAACATAAAGTACGAGCAGTTCTGTTTACCATTAGTTAAACCTTGGTGTCAAATAATCAGTGAAAAACAGCTCATGCTGTTGAAGGTTTCATATGTTTTCTGTTTAAGAATTGTTAATAAATACGTCTGGGCAATTCCGCTCCATTAGCAAAACTGTTCCTCTAGATATATGATAATCATATTTCAGTCATGTCAGTGCGATTATATGACACAGAGTTCTCCTTGTTTTATTGTTTATTTTTCATATAGCCACGTGCAGTTCATCATAGTCAGACGGCCAAGTCCACCAGGAACTGTTTTCGTTTGCACCTCGGGCTATATTTATATACAGTTGTGCTCAAAAGTTTACATACCCTGGCAGAATTTTTGCTTTTTTGGCCATTTTTAAGAGAATATGAATGACAACACAAAAACTTTTTTTACACTCATGGTTAGTGGTTGGGTGAAGCCATTTATTGTCAAACAACTGTTTCCTCTTTTTAAATCAAAATGACAAGAGAACTACCCAAATGAACCCGATCCAAAGTTTACATATCCCTGTTGTTAATACTGTGTATTTCCCCTTTAACATCAATGAGAGCTTGGAGTCTTTTGTAGTAGTTGTGGACAAGGCTTTCTGATGGTAAAGCTGCCACTGAATATGTTTCGGATTTTATTTACATCAATTACAAAGAAATATAAACAATATGGCACTCTATGGTAAATCTGCATGGAGTAGACAGTTCTCAAAAACTGAGTGACTGTGCAAGAAGTAGAAGAGTGAGGAAAGCCACCAAGACACCCAGACAACCCAGGAGAAGTTATAGGCTTATGTGGCTGTGACTGGAGAAATTATGCACAGTGCAAGCTTTGCATTTTGCATCACTACTCTTAGCTTCATAGTGGAGTAGAGCAGAGAAGGATTTTCTTTCACCAAAACAGATCAAATCCAGGCTTGCATCTCAGATGTACAGTAGTGTTCAGAATAATAGTAGTGCTATGTGACTAAAAAGATTAATCCAGGTTTTGAGTATATTTCTTATTGTTACATGGGAAACAAGGTACCAGTAGATTCAGTAGATTCTCACAAATCCAACAAGACCAAGCATTCATGATATGCACACTCTTAAGGCTATGAAATTGGGCTATTAGTAAAAAAAAAAGTAGAAAAGTGGGTGTTCACAATAATAGTAGCATCTGCTGTTGACGCTACAAACCCAAAACTATTATGTTCAAACTGCTTTTTTAGCAATCCTGTGAATCACTAAACTAGTATTTAGTTGTATAACCACAGTTTTTCATGATTTCTTCACATCTGCGAGACATTAATTTTGTTGGTTTGGAACCAAGATTTTGCTCGTTTACTAGTGTGCTTGGGGTCATTGTCTTGTTGAAACACCCATTTCAAGGGCATGTCCTCTTCAGCATAAGGCAACATGACCTCTTCAAGTATTTTGACATATCCAAACTGATCCATGATACCTGGTATGCGATATATAGGCCCAACACCATAGTAGGAGAAACATGCCCATATCATGATGGTTGCACCACCATGCTTCACTGTCTTCACTGTGAACTGTGGCTTGAATTCAGAGTTTGGGGGTCATCTCACAAACTGTCTGCGGCCCTCGGACAAAAAAAAAGAACAATTTTACTCTCATCAGTCCACAAAATATTCCTCCATTTCTCTTTAGGCCAGTTGATGTGTTCTTTGTCAAATTGTAACCTCTTCTGCATGTCTTTTGTTTAACAGAGGGACTTTGCGGGGGATTCTTGCAAATAAATTAGCTTCACACAGGCATCTTCTAACTGTCACAGCGCTTACAGGTAACTCCAGCCTGTCTTTGATCATCCTGGAGCTGATCAGTTGGTGAGCCTTTGTCATTCTGGTTATTCTTCTATCCATTTTGATGGTTGTTCTCTGTTTTCTTCCACACGTCTCTGGGTTTTTTTTTTGTCCATTTTAAAGCATTGGAGATCATTGTAGATGAACAGCATATAATTTTTTGCACTTGCATATAAGTTTTCCCCTCTCCACTCAACTTTTTAATCAAACTACGCTGTTCTTCTGAACAATGTCTTGAACGTCCCATTTTCCTCAGGCTTTCAAAGAGAAAAGCATGTTCAACAGGTGCTGGCTTCATCCTTAAATAGGGGACACCTGATTCACACCTGTTTGTTCCACAAAATTAACGAACTCACTGACTGAATGCCACACTACTATTATTGTGAACACCCCCTTTTCTACTTTTTTACTAATAGACCAATTTCATAGCCTTAAAAGTGTGCATATCATGAATGCTTGGTCTTGTTGGATTTGTGAGAATCTACTGAATCTACTGGTACCTTGTTTCCCATGTAACAATAAGAAATATACTCAAACCCTGGATTAATCTTTTTAGTCACATAGCACTACTACAACCCCTGGCAAAAATTATGGAATCACCGGCCTCGGAGGATGTTCATTCAGTTGTTTAATTTTGTAGAAAAAAAGCAGATCACAGACATGACACAAAACTAAAGTCATTTCAAATGGCAACTTTCTGGCTTTAAGAAACACTATAAGAAATCAAGAAAAAAAGATTGTGGCAGTCAGTAACGGTTACTTTTTTAGACCAAGCAGAGGAAAAAAATATGGAATCACTCAATTCTGAGGAAAAAATTATGGAATCACCCTGTAAATTTTCATCCCCAAAACTAACACCTGCATCATATCAGATCTGCTCGTTAGTCTGCATCTAAAAAGGAGTGATCACACCTTGGAGAGCTGTTGCACCAAGTGGACTGACATGAATCATGGCTCCAGCACGAGAGATGTCAATTGAAACAAAGGAGAGGATTATCAAACTCTTAAAAGAGAGTAAATCATCACGCAATGTTGTAAAAGATGTTGGTTGTTGACAGTCAGCTGTGTCTAAACTCTGGACCAAATACAAACAACATGGGAAGGTTGTTATAGGCAAACATACTGGTAGACCAAGGAAGACAAAGCATCAAGACAGAAAACTTAAAGCAATATGTCTCAAAAATGTACAATAAAACAAATGAGGAACGAATGGGAGGAAACTGGAGTCAACGTCTGTGACCGAACTGTAAGAAACCGTCTAAAGGAAATGGGATTTACATACAGAAAAGCTAAATGAAAGGCATCATTAACACCTAAACAGAAAAAAAACAAGGTTACAATGGGCTAAGGAAAAGCAATTGTGGACTGTGGATGACTGGATGAAAGTCATATTCAGTGATGAATCTCGAATCTGCATTGGGCAAGGTGATGATGCTGGAACTTTTGTTTGGTGCCTTTCCATTGAGATTTATAAAGATGACTGCCTGAAGAGAACATGTAAATTTCCACAGTCATTGATGATATGGGGCTGCATGTCAGGTAAAGGCACTGGGGAGATGGCTGTCATTACATCATCAATAAATGCACAAGTTTATGTTGACATTTTGGACAATTGAAAGGATGTTTGGGGATGATGAAATCATTTTTCAAGATGATAATGCATCTTGCCATAGAGCAAAAACTGCAAAAACATTCTTTGCAAAAAGACACATAGGGTCAATGTCAATGAGCAGATCTGATTTGATGCAGGTGTTAATTTGGGGGATAAAAATTTACAGGGTGATTCCATAATTTTTTCCTCAGAATTGAGTGATTCCATATTTTTTTTTCCTCTGCTTGGTCTAAAAAAGTAACCGTTACTGACTGCCACAATCTTTTTTTTCTTGATTTCTTATAGTGTTTCTTAAAACCAGAAAGTTGCCATTTGAAATGACTTTAGTTTTGTGCCATGTCTGTGATCTGCTTTTTTTCTACAAAATTAAACAATTGAATGAACATCCTCTGAGGCCGGTGATTCCATAATTTTTGCCAGGGGTTGGATTATTCTGAACACTACTGTACCTTCTGGCAATTTGTAGCTAAACTTTCAGGTCTTCTTTTAAAGAAAATCCTCCTCTATACCACTTCATCATGAAGATGGATAACTGGTGATACAAAATGCAAAACTTGCACTGTGCATAATTTCTCCAATCACAGCCACATAAGCCTATAACTTCTTCTGGGTTGTCTGGGTGTCTTGATGGCTTTCCTCACTCTTCTCCTTCTTGCACAGTCACTCAGTTTTTGAGAACTGTCTACTCCATGCAGATTTACCATAGAGTGCCATATTGTTTGTATTTCTTTGTAATTGATGTAAATAAAGTCTGAAACATATTCAGTGGCAGCTTTACCATCAGAGAGCCTTGTCCACAACTACTACAAAAGACTCCAAGCTGTCATTGATGTTAAAAGGGAAATACACAGTATTAAGAACAGGGGGATGTAAACTTTGGATCAAGTTAATTTGGGTAGTTCTCTTGTCATTTTGATTTAAAAAGAGGAAACACACTTATTTCACAATAAATGGCTTCACCCAACCACTAACCATGAGTGAAAAAAAGTTTTTTGTGTTGTCATTCATATTTTATTAAAAATGGCCAAAAAAGCAAAAATTCTGCCAGGGTATGTAAACTTTTGAGCACAACTGTATGTGGTATTGTTGGAAAGGGGAGTGCTTCAGGGTTAAGGATTTACCACTAGCAGAATTTTCTATCCTGCCTTATGCCATGAAATCATCCCCCAATTTTACCCCAGCCCTTAAACTGGATTACCCCATTTGGGCGCAATTGAGAATTTCTACCTCTGACCAAACCTTCCTTCTTTCCACTTTTGTTCATCATGTAGATCATTTAAACCAGTGATATTTTAAACATGGTTAGTCCATACCCTGCCTACTATGACTGATATGACAGATTACCCCTTTCACTGTTTGCACACCCACAGAACTTACAGCAAAAAGATACCATGTAGCAACTCAGATGTCCGTCGACCACCATGCACTACCAATACCTAAACTGAAGATATTATTTCAAACCTGTGAATATTATGATAAATACCTAAGCCGTAAAACCTTATGCTTACCCTGGCCTGGAATATTTTAAAGGTACTGCATAAATTTTATGTTGATAGTATGGTCAGATATAGGGATGTGGTACATTTTAAAGAAGACATATTTTAAGCAGCAATCGATCAAACGCAGTTTTAGCAATTTTTCTTCATTTTGGTCTTGAAACTAAACCCTTTATGTAATCTAATTATTCGTCATGTGACAATGATATTTAAAGGTTTGTATAAAGGGGACAGGTGTAGCGACTTTTACTCCGTTAATGTAGAGAATAACGTCGGTAAATGCTCTTGGTAATGGGGACAGGAACAGCTACGTTACAGGAAAATGTGAAGTGAAAATTTAATAATAGTCTAATTATTTTTGATTCTTACCTTCTGTGTTCCAGTACTTGTAATGCTTGAACCAAAAGACAATCATAAATCCATCCAAAAGCCATGACAGTGGACAAAATGCAGCAAAAACAGTCAAATACTGCCAATTGCCCCAAGACTGGCCAGTTCGTGTGGGGAAATAACTGCCTGGGGTTCAAACCTGAAACCCCTTCCACGTCTGACATTATAATAAATACCCTGGTTACCATGGCAACATGTTTTACCGGTCCGCTGGTGCTGCTGACAGAGGCTGATTTTTTTTTTTTTTTTGATCAGTTTATGACTGTTGAAACTAGGCAGGTGGACAGTGATGTCAGCTGTCTTTATACAGTATTAAGTCATTGTAAGGTTAAGACTAATCACCAAATCACATTTTAATTCAGAATTTATGAAGATAACTGCTATAAACACGTTCTCAGACACTTATTTTGACAATAAATTGCCTGTTTTAAAATACATTTAAGAATCGCCAGAATACTGTCATGATTCTTCATACACATACTGTACAATGCATGGCGTTATCCACCTTACCTGATCAATAATGAAAGCTTTCAGGACAGGTATGCCTTTTCCACCACTGGGGGGGCAATACAGGGTAAATAATACACCTTAAAAGGTAATATATCTGCACAAAGTGACCAAGTTTCATCTCTCTCTGCTCATTTCATTCTGAGCAGCGCCATTTTATACCTGACCAATGTTGTAATTATTGACCCCATGTGACCCTGTCATTTCAGTCATAGTGGGCAGGGTATGGACTAACCATCTGGTTTATATCACTGGTTTATATGGTCTACATGATGAACAAAAGTGTAAAGAAGGAAGGCTTAGTCAGAGGTAGAAATTCTCAATTGCGCCAAAATGGGGTTTAAGGAGTTGGGTAATGTCGGGGGGTGATTTCATGCCATAAGGTAGGATAGGAAATTCTACTAGTGGTAAATCCTTAACCCTTAAGCACTCCATTTTCCAAGGATACCACATATATTATCAGGCATGGCACAAACCAGATGGACACAAATGCAAGCTCACTGACTGATAAAGTTCAATTTTTTAATATCAGGCAGGGGTTCAGTACACGGGTGGTCCAGGAGCGAGGCAAAGGCAGCAAAAGGCGAGAGGCTGAGAGATGGCTGAGAGATGGGACAATAAACAGGCACAGGTCAAAAAACACGGTGTAAGGGATATCAGAGACAAGGCAAAATCAAGGTAAAAAAATGAGGCAGAGTCAAAATACATGCAGGCAAAAACAGAGCAAGGAACAGGGCTGGAAAGTGTACAAAGACAACAATCTGGCGAGGGACTATGAGGATTTAAATGCTGGTGGACTAATTGGTGTGAAACAAGGAACAGGTGGTGTTAACGAGGTGCACATAGAGAGCAATCTAGAAAGGGGGCGTGGCTATTAAACAGTGCAAGATAGTGAAGGAAGGGAAACAGAGTGGAGTGATGTAATAGACGTGAGCAGGAGCAAGAGCGGAGGTGGATGAAACACAGAGTATAAAGAGTGACAGAGAGAGACAAAGATACAAGGACTGGTGCAGGGGCAGTCAAATAAGAAGGGCAAAAACTGAGAACAAAGATAAGATCAGAAACAGAGGACAGAATGCAAAATAACTATGACCGGCAACAAACTAATCATGAACATATGAAGTGAAAAGTGAATCGTCAGATGGAAACAAATCATGACTAACGGAAGAAACAAAAGATAACCAGGTGGCAAAACAACCTATACGCAAACAGAGACTAAACAAACCCAGTGACTACAAAATAATGCAATAAATAAAATAACAGAAAATGCAATAATTAACAAATGGAACAAAATCAGATAAGCAACACTGAAAATAATAACAAAAACCTATGATGAAAGCATAATACGGTAAATGTGATGAGCAGAATTAAACTATGACTAAAGCAACATAAGGGACCAAGAGTGAAGGCAAACAATAACTAAAACAGCAAAACGCCGACAGGCGTGAAAAAACTCACGCATGTGCACGAAGGTTCAAGCTTGGCTGATGCAAGCGCACGTGATTCAAATCCATATAGTTTTTGAAAAAAATAAAAAGGTCGGATACTTTTCTAACAGACCTCGTATGTGGCAACCAAGTGAAGCACAGAAAATAAATGAAACAGAACTAATCATAAACTGAGCAAAGTAACCTGACATGAACATGAAACAAGACTAAACATAACCTAAGCAGGACTATAATACATGACATAAATAAAATACACAAAAAGGCTCAGAGCACGTAAGAGGAAAAAGGTCCAGAATCATAACAGCTGACCCCAAAAGGGCCGGACCAAGACATATATAAATATAGTCCAAACAAGAATGAAAACTAAGCACTTTTCCCCAATCTGGCCTCCTGTCTATCAAGTGAAATTCAAAGCTAAACACGCCGCATAGTCCCCAGAAATCAAGACTCGGCCACTTAGGCAGGAAAAGCCGGAGTGATCGTAACTGAAATACACCAGAGCATAAATGTCCACTAACAACCAGAAATGTGCCAGGCAGGACTGTGCAGATATGAGGGCTAACATTAATCTATATCAGTTTGGCAGGTACACTGTGTGCTAAATTGAGTCCCAGATCTAAACTGGCTCCATGAAAGGTGGGGAGTTTTTTTTTTTTGTACTTTCTTCCACTTCTTCTATCACTTCATAATTTCCCACGTCCATGTGGGCTCGACGTGTCTGATCAAACTTGTCTGTACAGTTTGGTACTGTTCATCCTCCCCATTTATTTTTGTTACATCAACCTTCTGCTGGCTGTTTCGGCCTCATACATCTATCACGGCTGATCTTATAAACTAGCCATATTTCTCACCTATACAGTAACATATGGATCGCCACAAAACATTTACCTTCTGAGCTCAGACAGGATATTTTTAACACCCCACTCCTGAATAAAACACAGAAAACGGACAATATAGCCTCCAGGTTATGACTTTACTCCTGCACTTCCTGATGATGTCACTTATGGAAGGACTTAGTCCTTCACTGTATTTCAACAATAGATGAGCAGAGAGTTTGTGTGCTGAAGGACAGCCTCGGTAAAAGTAAATAAGACAGGGGTGCCCAACCTTTTATGAAACTTTTAAAGTTGACAGTGTATCGAGATCTACCAAGCCATATTGAACAGCATAGCGCAGCCACAATTTATTGTGCACCAATATAATAACACAATTTTCTGGCACAAAGATAACGTTTTAACAGTACTGATGCATTACTGAAGTAAATGTGCATGGTGAAAAGTATAAGCACAAGTAGGCCTAGGACTGGCCTCATGCTGAAAAAGTTGTTCCCTACCTTAGTGGGTCTTCTGGCAGCATGAGGAGGAAGCTGGTCTCTCATTGTCCGGACAGTAGGAGCTGAGTGCAGCCGTAAGCAGGCACTGAGGCTTTCTCTGTCTGCATTAGATTCCAGAATTGGATATTTATGCCAGGTGTTGCTCTGGATTTGAGCTCAATGTCATTTTTCAGTGTGAGGATCTCATTTTCAATAGCACAGCTATCCAGGTTAAAGAGTGTGCCACTTTGAACGTTACACAATCCACATCTATATTTTCCCCAAAATGGAAAACAGAGAAAACTGACAACAGGCTCAATGGATGCAAAGTCAGTAAAGCGACTGTCAAATTCTGACAAGATGCTCTGCACTTGATCATCATAACATGCGCTCTCAAGCGCCACCCAGTTTTTTTCTTGGTGCATAGATTCTGTGTCCACGTGTGGAACGTTCCACAGGTCACACTGTTGCAATCTGCTTGATAGATGTAGCTTGCTTCTAAACTTGCTTTTAAATCCAAAAGCTGTGCACGTTCAAAATGGTTTGAACGTTTCAGAAATTCTTTAATTTTGGGCAACAATTCAGAAAGCCGTTCCAGAAAGTTACCTCTGCTGAGCCTCCTAACGTCTGTGTGTTCTTGTGTGTCTCCTCCAGCTGTGCACAGAATAAATGCATCCTCAGACTCCTTGCCCGAACAGAACACGCAGTCTTATTAGCCACATTCATCACTCTTCCGTATTTATGGACCGTTGTGCTGCTAGCCGACTTTTCAATTCCTTGACTTTTCTGGCGTGCATTTAGCCAGGACGTTAGCATCGTGGGTCTTGTGAATTGTCTTGAAATGCCGCTCCAAACTGCCCTTTCTTCAGTAAAGCCAACATTTACATCATTTACATTGCAGATAAGACAGATGGATTTACCATTCGAATAAACAAAAAAGTAATCCTCCTCCCATTCAGAATAAAAAGATAATTTTTTATTTTCTTCTCCTTCACCATAGAAGAAGAAGAAGGCCTCTTCTTCTTCTTCTATGGTGGAGGAGGAGGAGAAGAAGAAGAAGAGTTCTTAGAACTTCACCATAGAACTACTCTTCTTCTATGGTGTTTAATGGCAGCCGGCATCCTTATTGGTGCATTGCTGCCACCTTCTTATCATTTGTCCTATTGCAGTAGAGCTAGGCTAATGTCTTCTGGGTTAAGTGAAATAGTCAACATTTTTGCTTATGTGTGTTGTACTGTACACTTAGATTCAACTCCTGCTGTTGTACTGTGTTGTGATAAATACAGAGTTGGAAAAAGTTAAATATTGGTTTGATATAAACAGATTGTCACTTAATCTTAATAAAACAAATTTCATATTGTTTAATGACAGAGTAAAAAAAAAAAGATGTGTCATTAAAAATAGATGGAATGGACATTCAAAGGGTAAAAGAAACAAATTTTTTAGGAGTTATGATTGATGAAGATTTTACATGGAAGTCACACATAAATGACAAAAAAGGAAAAATAGCGAAAGCTATTGCTGTTTTTCATAAAGTTAAATATTAATTAAATAGTTATGGATTATTAACATTGTACAATTCATTGATTGTTCCATATTTGACTTATTGTGTAGAAATCTGGGGATCAACATGTACAACTTATACGCAACCTTTATTTATTTTGCAGAAAAGAGCTTTAAAAGTGATTAGCAACAGTCGTTTTAGAGATCCATCTAATCCATTGTTCATTAAGTATAGGGTACTTAAATTTCATGATTTAGTTGATTTGAAATTATTACAAACAATGTACCAAGCGAATAACAATACCTTACCAATAAACATTCAAAATATGTTTGAAAAAAGAGTAAGTAGTTATAATTTGAAAGGCATAGAAGTCTTTAAAAAACCAAGATTCAGAACCAAGATAAAGGAACGGAATATTGTAGTGAATGGTGTAAAATTATGGAACAACCTCAACAAAGAAATCAAAGAATCAAGGTTGCTTAAATTATTTTAAAAATGTATTAAACTACATGTATTTCGTAAGTATGAAACTATGAAATAAGTCAGTGAGCTGTGACAAAGCCAAAAATGTAATCTGTTAATAATGTTTAGAATGTTTGAAGTTTAAAATGTAATCTGTTAGGGATGTAGTCTTATAAATAATGGTTAAAATTATGAAATAAGTCGGTGGCATGTGACAAAGTCATAGAAATGTAATCTGTTAAATTATGTTGATTAATGATGCTTGATATTGTAAGATTGTATTGTAAAAAAGGGGCAGAAAATATAAGACTTGTTCTTCCAATCTGCTCCTTTTCATTCAAGGGTTTGTAAAGTTTTGTTATTTCTGCTATTCTGTTTTTTGTTTTGTTTTTTAAATGAATGAAATAAATATTAAATAAAAAAATTGTACATAGAGTGTGAACATTTTACATATATAGGTAATGTCTTGTTTAAAATTGATTTTAAAGATGCATTTTCAATGTTAGCAATGTTGTTTCACGAGTCACAAACATGGCTGCCACGACTGTGATGTCAATTCGGACACCTCAAGTTGCTCAATTTCTTCCAGAGTTTCAGAGCGAAAATTCTGGCCAAAAAGAGCGTTCAAAGCATTCTCACCCAAGATAGAGGTTGGAATCTCTGCCCTTCCAAGTATTTTGAAAGCAGCAGGAACCTTATAGAATGTCTGGCTACACACATATACATATGCAGGACACAAACACATTTACAAAACAATCAATGGTGACCACAGGACATAATACATTGTTGGCAGTGTTTAATGGGACCAAACATATAAAAACATGAAAACTGGATCTTGTTTGGGACTTTAAAGTGTGAAAATGCCCAAAGTTTAGCTTATGTTTTAATCAGCTAAAGTCACTGTAAAGTTTCAGAGAGTAAAGCCACCAAAGATGTTTGCATAAAGGGCAGCTTGCAATTTAAGTCTACTTTGGCGCTTTAGTCATGATATTTAATGAATTTTGCTTTGCAACATAGAGTTCAATAACTTCTGACTGAAAGCATAGATTGAAAGAGATTACATCTCACGTGTTGTTTATCCAACCAGTGACGGCATTCCCAGACTGATATAACATAACATCAGTGAAACATAACTAACTGAATGCCATTATGCCAAATGTTTTGTCAGCATCTCCTGACATAAATCCCAGACAATGAATGACATGTCTGCCACTGAGGGCATGTTCATGGTGAGATGATGCATAGTATATTATCATCCTGTATATTTGTGGCTTTTTGCCAGCCTGGATTTACTCCACCGAGCTCATTAAACCATCTGCAGCTTTTTAAAGGTGATAATGAGAGGAGTTGATGTGAGGAGTCATTAGTCGAGGCTGATCCTGCTCCGTCTGTTTCATCTGTATTCCTGCTGTAACAGCGTCTAAATCAGGGGTGGGCAATCATGTGCCATAAAGGGCCGAGACACTGCAGGTTTTCCATGCAACCAATCGCCTCAGCAGGTGATTTCATTAAAGATCAGTTGTTTCAGCAGGTGATTTCATTGACAACCAGGTGTTTATGTTCAGAGCAGAAGCTCATCAGCAACCCACCTGCTGAGGTGATTGGTTACACGGAAAACCTGCAGTGTCTCGGCCCTCGATACCCACCCCTGGTCTAAATCATGCTCCAGATTCTTTTCCACTTGTGCCGTGCCACATCAGGATGTGCATCTAGCCATCAAAACTGAAAAAAAAAAATCACTTTGCATGTTTTCTTTTAAGAGCTCATTGTTTCTTTACCTTGTCTCCATGAATTGCTCAATCTTAACACTCAGCCTTATCTTTCTGGTATAAGATGGCATCCAGACTCTTTCTAAACATCTGTCGTCACTTCTGGTGACGAGTTCTTGTATTTTGTGCCGAATACTTTTTCCATGAGAAAGACCAGATAATGTAACTCACCGTCAGCTCTGCTTCACAAAACCATTCTCAACTCCAAAAGAAAGAGCTCAAGACTGAGAGACACAGACAGACCGACAAAAAGAGCGAAAGTGCACTCTTTTAATCTGAATGTCACAGACCGGAAAGCCATTTGACACTCCTGTTGCAAACCGCCACCAGCCGTCATGATTAATGTCCTGAATTTGTTTCTCCCTGTCTCTTCCTCTAATTTTATTCAGGGCTCAAATAAGTTTAGTCACAAAAGCTTGTACTCTGAATCTACACACATAATTCAGTTCATCTCACCTGTCATACTGAATACTATATTTGTTCAAGGTGTGTTGCTCTACGTTATAAAGTGATACGATACATATCTCAGTTCATGGGCTATGATACGATTCAAGGATGATACTTTTTACTATGCAAGTTTGATTCAATGTGATTTGATTGAGTGCATTATGATGCAATTGGATAAAATCTTTATTTAATGCAGACATTAATTTTCCATGATAAATTAGAAGAAGCCAAAAGTGGTTTTGCTTGCCTTCAAATACATATTTCATGAAAAACCAGGGCCCTTCTTCATGTTTTTACTGCTGTGCTCTAGAATTGGTGAAAAAGAATTGGAATAGTCAGATGAAGAAAGTAGACAGGAGTATAAGGGGATGCTGCGTAAGGTGAAAACAGAAGTGGCAAAAGCTAAGGAAAAGGCATATAGCAAGCTGTACAAGAAGATGAACAGTAAGGAAGGAGAAAAGGACTTGTACCGATTGGCCAGATAAAGGGGCTGAGCTGGAAAGAATGTGCAGCAGGTTAGGGTATTAAAGGAACGCAATTCGAAGCATTCGGAGAGCGTTCAAGGGGCTGTTCAAAATGTTCGGGCGCATCGAATCCTGGCCGAATGTCTCAATTGTGCCTGAATGCTCCTCCCTGTCACACTAGAGGCCGAATGCCGCACAAATGGACATTCAACCTACATTTGGGCAAATTAGACGTGCGCTCAAAATCCTTGTACAGCATTCGTACGGCGGTCGAAGTACGGTGTGACAGCAATCTCAGCATTCGAAACACCTGACCGGGGTTGGCCGACATACCGCAATGGCTATCCAATACAGAAGCCCGCCGAATGCCTTGGATGTGGCACAGATGAGCCGGAATGCACCTGAGTGCCCCCACAATGTCCCAAGTGGGCACCAAATGCAACACCGATGTGAGAGAAATGTCCCAAGTGGCCCCCCCATGCAACACGACTACGAGCCAAATGGCCCAATTGGCTCCCTCAATGCATCATGAGTGCAAGCCAAATGGCCCGAGTGCCCCCTCCCCCCATTGCAACACGGCCGCGAGCCGAATGTCCCGATTGTGCCCCCCCATGCAACGCGGATGAGGCGGGAAACACCCACCTAGGCACAGACCGTGGTCAGACCACATTGCGGATAGTATTGAAAAGGACATTGGCATGCTATCCAGTGTCCGTGCTGAATACCACTTGATCAATCACCACGTGAGACAGAGAGAGAGCTGCTGCACTCTGAATGTGCACGAATCAGTCCAGGCAGCTTCAGCCTATGTTCTGGGTATTCGCACAGCATTTGTACACAGCTGGTCGAATATTTATCCCTCCCGACTGAGTATCAAATTTTGGCTTTTTTGCCCATTCGGGCTGATTCAGCTTCATTCATGCTAAGTGTGACGGGGCTCTGTGGGAAAAAAATTGCTCCATCTTGTGATAGACATCATGTGTGGTTCCTGCTTATGAAGATACTGCAGGAATCCTTCAAGATTCCGATAGGACTTTCTGAATACAGAACATATAGTAATAAGATGTTGTCAACATTTCCCTGAAAACATGGGACTTTAATGAGATATTTAGATTACTTAGAATCCGAAATACAGCCCTGCTTTTGTCTCAGCAAATGTATAACATTGATATTCAGAGCCCTCATTATATTACCTTTCTAACAATGTAGAATGAACCAAACATTTTGATGAAAACAGATTGTCTACAAACACTCACAAATGTACATAAAATCGCAGTAATATGAATGCAAATTTTAAGCCATAAATTTTAAATAGCTCTCACAGTGACTCCTCCACAGAACAACAGACTTGTGTTATTTTTTTTTTTTCACCATTAGAGAATATTTTTCCACCTTAACGTGACAATAAATATTTAATTTAAATGGATTTGTTGTTGTCACCCCCAAAGCAACACAGTGGAGGGAGCAGCTAGAGAGTCTGTGTATAATACATTTGAATTCATTAAAAAATGGCAATGTTAAAGCCTCAAGAAGATCTGAATCTATAGATCCTATGAAGGTTTGAGGTTTTCGGTGCTGAACAAAACTGTACGTGTCTGGAATGTTTTCTGCAGTAATGCGATCTGTCTGACTTGCAGCTGTCATTCATTGGAGCTCCTCTTAATTTAATCGGCAATTTAAAAAAACAGTCAAATGAGTGAAAGAAAAGCATAAAGAGAATGTGATTACACTCACCTGTCATCATCCTGTTGTTTGTTTATACTCACCAGAGATGAATGATAGCTGAAGTTCCCTTGTGTCATCGTTGCCTTTGTGGCAGCTCATTATTTGCTGTGAAGCTCAAAGAATGCGACTTTGTCTTATTTCTTCGCAGATACACTGCATAATTATCAGGGACAGGCTTTAAAAAAGTATTCTGATGAAGTACACATACTAATTATATAGTTAAAAACAGAAGGCGAGTATTATAAAAAATATAATGCAATTCTAAAATACCCTCAGCCGTATGATCATTGTGTTCTTTATATTCTGCAGTTGTTTAATTAATTATTAAGATCCTACTGCCTTACATACAAGTTATACATGTTCAATAAAGGCTTTCTATCAATCAATCAATAAATCATAAATAATATTTATGTTTTAACAGTACCTGCAGGAGGGCATGTGTACATGAGCTTTTGACAAGAGTGAAAGTTAGCTTTGACTTATAGCGAAAGTTAGTGTGCATGCTGATGTCAGCAAAATATCTTGTAAATCCGTAGAGGTGTTATCAGGCTACAAAACAGTGTTTTCAGTTTTAGAAGTGTTTATTTCTCGCTAGTTTTTACATAATATGTATATGACAAGGAGGTTATATTTACACACAAATTAAACTGAAAATGAGTTTTCAGCTAGCTACCAGCCTGTGACCACGCTATCGTCCACTAAATGTCTTGTAGATCACTTCTGAGATGTTATTCGTTTCCAAAAACAGCGTTTTCAGTTGTAGAAGTGTTTAGTTCTCGCAAGCTTTTACATAATACATGAGAAAGGTGTTATATTTAGCCAAAGACCAAGCGATGTTATCAGCTAGCGACAGCAGGAAGTGACGTCCACAAGATCATACCATAAAAATAGGAACAGAATATGAACAGTAGGAGATAAAATCAAGCTAATTTCTCCATATTTATGACATTACATCAATATTTTCATAATTCTTCATTTATTTAGAATAGTCAGCTCATATGACATTTTATTTACCAGTGATATGCACTTTAACCTTTTTCTCTATACGAGTTTGATGTTTTAAAGCATCGCTGACACACAGGCTAAGAAACAAAAGAACATTTACAGCAAGTGAAAAATTTACAGCAAGTGAAAAAGAAAATTTCTAGAGTCTGAATTTGCATTTCAAGCAAAGTGGTGACTCAATGACATTCCTTCAAAGATCAGTCTGATTCATTCATGCCACTGCTTCCCCAGAAAGTTCATTCCGGTTTCTCTACTGCTGAGTTGTTGACTTGCAAGAAACCTGTGTTGCTACACCCTGAAGGCCTGTGTGTGGTTGTCTAGTGTGTACAGTTTAGTGCATTTTCCACCTTGCTGAGCAACAAATAAGTGTTAAATATCAAACTAAGTAAATACTGTATAAATTCTAGCACACTATCACTTGTGATGATTTTTCTGACAGGATTCAAGCCACATTCCCTCCCTGTCCTTCCATCCTGGAAGATAATGCACTCATGTCTTAAAAAATATATAAAAAGGTAGTGCTGGGGTTTATTTGCCTGTGTGAGTCTCCTCTCTCAGATATATTATTCATCGTGTTGGTGCTTGTATTATGCTCAGCTGGCAACAGCCCATCTTTTCAGAGCTGCACAAACCCTGATGCTTTCTTTCTAAGGCACAGATGACCTACTCCAGACAGGCAGAATATTTCTGCCTTTGCTCTTGTTTAAATAATATCTGCATCTTTACAGGAAATATTGGCAACGCAGAAGAAAGCCACAGATATGACATCATGCGTGAAGAGTGGCACATTGTGAGATTTAGGGGAAAAATGGCATTAAATTGTATGTTTCTCTCAATAAATTGAAAAAGACACAAAAGGAGATGACTATGTGCACATTTATAAATACAGGTTTTACTGCCTCCACTGCAAAAACTGTCCCTCTCAAAATAATCCAAATAATCTGAAATCTAGTCAAATTGTCTTGTATAAAGCAAGGAAAAAAAAAATCTGCCAAAAGGGTAAGAAAAATTTACTTGGTGAGAATTCTCAAAATGTCTAGGTGCTGAATAATTAAAATGTGCCTTAAAAGTAGACAGAATTCTTACTTTAAGATTAGCCTCTGTCTTAAAATAAGGGAAACAATCTTGTTCCTTTGCTTGGGTGATTTGAAATCAGTTGCCTTTCCTTGTTACTGGTTAAACACAGCTTGATTTTAGCTGGAAAAACTTATTAAGAAAAGGTGAGATATATTTTCCCAAAATAAGACATTTTTTCTTATGTAAAAAATGCTGCCCTTACGAAAAGAAAATATATTTACCAATATATTTTCTTTAATATATTGAAATATATTTCAATACATTATTACCTCCAATACATTATATATTGTAAATACATGGATTAATATATTGTTGATACATATATTACACACCATATTATATATTCACAAAATATATTGCAATATATTGTAAAATATACAAATGATGCCGCTTTCCATATATTACAATATGTGTTGTGTGTTGGGGGGTTTGGCTGGATGTTTTTGTGTTGTTTTCTTTTCTTTGCTCTCCAGGTGGTATGCAAACTGGTTTTTGTCTGTGGAGAAGGTGCTGGCAGAAGAGTCCTTCACCCTCATCAGCATGATTTGCAGCACCTGTGGGTGATGCTCACGTGCAAACCTAAAGACTTTCAGCTGAAGCAGATAATGAGATTTAAGCCATGAGTGATTCAAGCAGAATTGCCGGGAACTCGACCTTGTGACATTCGTTTGTGAGACGCTGAGGACCGCGCCTGGGTTTGACACATCGTGCCTGTGAAGGAGGACGGGTGAGGGACACATGCTGTCAGCACACATCAGAGGTGATTGATTGTCTGAATAACTGTTAATAGTAATTTGATATTTTGTTGCGCAGTGTATTTGAACATTGATGAGAATTGTGCAGCTCGCTTCTCACTGCCGTGGCGTGCGGACTGATGATCCTCCACCTGTTGTGAGAAGCTGCTCATTTACATAAAGCTTAAATTCAGACCTGAATGTGTTGCTGATAGTGTGTGCCTTTGAAGGATATTAGTTGTAGCTGTTGACTTACCTCACCTCTTCTATCCTTCACAGAGTCAGTTTGTCGTGTCCACCTGGGGGGTGTTTGGCGGTGAACTTGAGTCCAGAAGCGCCGGGCTTCGATCCCTTTGGGTGCTGGAGAGCACGCCATCCTTCACTCCGCCAGACAAACGCACTTTTATGTTGTACACAATTATTGCACGAAAGGGAAATAAATGTTTTGTTTTTGGAACCGCTTTCTGGTTATTTAGCACTGGGTTCAGTCAGACGCAGGTCCGCTCCTTAACCCACGTCTGCACATAACAATATGTTTAGCATGAATATATAACGTATGTGTCTATATATCCCAAAATATATGTAATTTTATGTTTTTAAATATCAGCCATCATGTATTGCAATTTATATGGGCAAATGTATTGGTATTTTATGTAAAAATATATTGTCACATATATGTTCAATATATGGTAAATGTATTATACATGTGTGGATACATATATTACACACCATATTATATATTCACAAAATATATTGCAATATATTGTGAAATATACAAATGACTGCCGCTTTCCATATATTACAATATATTTAGCATGAATATATAATATATGTGTTTATATATCCTAAAATATATGTAATTTTATGTTTATAAATATCAGCCATCATGTATTGCAATTTATATGGGCAAATGTATTGGTATTTTATGTAAAAATATATTGTCACATATATGTTCAATATATGGTAAATGTATTATACATGTGTGGAAAATTATATGGAAACATACATTAAATATATGTTAATATATATACACAATATATGGTGGAATATATTGTAAATATATGTAACATTATATGGAAACACAAGAAATATATGTACATTTATGTTTAATATATGGTACAATACATTTTAAATATATGTTAAATAATATGGAGAACAACCCGGAACTTCTTGTATGAATACAAACATGTATACGATAATCAACACAAACTCATGGGTATCCATCAAATTCACCTTTATTTTCTTTTGAGGCACAAATCCTCAGGATGTTGAGGTAGATTTTACCAGTACAAACTTTGAACATGTTCAGAGACTCAGCTGAAACAAACTTCCACGGTGCAACATGCTGGTATTCAAAATTTAAATTAAAGCAACTTAAAACGTTCAGCAACACTTTTATGAAATTGAACAATATATATATACAACCTTTCACCGTGCAACACATACTGGTATAAAAATAACAAACTTTCAGCAACAGTTTTATATAATTGAACAAATATATATATATATATATATATATATATATATATATATATATATATATATATATATATATAGGCTGGTGTCTGAGTATTATCGTGCCGTTTTGTTCCAGCAAATGGAGCGAGCACCAATACTTTTTTAATTGTCAGAAATACCAGCTGCGAGCCGACGCGCCAATCCGTCCGCTCGTCTTTCATTAAAAGAATCTCCTTTAACAGTGGAATGTCCGGATAAACTGCTGATTCCGACCTCTTCTGAAAGTTATCTGTTCTCTCACGACGTCCTAGGTCAACAGAGGCTTAAATTTGGAGGTTTTCAGCTTGAAACAGGATGACGACGTCGCCTCGGAGCGCTGCGCAACGTCCCACTCCGTGGGAAGTCCTTACAGCGATAGAAACAATCCAAAATCTCTCATCAGCTGTTAAAATTTACACCAAAAACTAGCTGAATTTCTCAAATGGTGTCCAGTCGGATGTGCCTCACAGTTCTTGAAAAAATTTTGATCAAGCACAGTGCCAGTCTCTCAGCAACGTCTCAGACAATGAAAATCCGACGAGGGTGTTATGTGCAGATGCAGGTTGAGGAGCGGACCAACGTCTGACCGAACCCAGCGCTAAATAACCAGAAAGCGGTTCCACAAACAAAACGATTTTATTTCCCCCTCTAGTGCAATAATTAGTGTACAACATAAATATGTGGTTTGTCTGGTGGAGTGAAGGACGGCGCGCTCTCCAGCGCCCAAAAGGATCGAAGCCACGGCGCTTCTGGACACAGCAGTGAGAAGCAAACTGCACAATTCTCATCAATGTTCAAATATACTGCGTAACAAAATACCAAATTACTATTAATGATCATTCAGACAATAATCACCTCTGATGTGTGCTGACAGCATGTGTCCCTCACCCGTCCTCCTTCACAGGCACGATGTGTCAAACCCAGGCGCGGTCCTCAGCGTCTCACAAACGAACGTCACAAGGTTGAGTTCCCAGCAATTCTGCTTGAACCACTCATGGCTTAAATGCAGAACGCCATCTCATTATCTGCATCAGCTGAAAGTCTTTAAGTTTACACTTGAGCATCATCCACAGGTGCTGCGAGTCAGTAGGCCTGCACGTGAACATCCTCCACAGGTGCAGCTAATAATGCTGATGAGGGTGAAGGACTCTTCTGCCAGCACCGTCTCCACAGACAAAAACCAGTTTGCATACCACCTGGAGAGCAAAGAAAAGAAAACAACACAAAAACATCCAGCCAAACCCCCCAACACACAACAGTACCCCCCCATCAACGGGAAGCCTCCCGGCGACCGAACAGACCAGGCCCGAGAACAACACCTCCCTCCGGGGTCCATGACAGAAAGCAGACGGCAGGACAGGGCACCGCGGCTGGAAGGCCGGCTGGCATCAACAAAAACCCCAAACAAGTCCCATATACAACCCAACATAGAAGAAAAACACAAAACCCACCCAAACCCTCCCCAGGGGACTGTCCCATCCAACCCCGGGAAGAAAAGAAAAACTCCCAAATGCAATAACCCAACACAGCCCCAACAACACAATACAAACATAAATTCACAAAGAAAAATAACAAAACCCCCCCAGAACGATATGCAGAGCCCCCCCCCAGAAGACCTTTACCACCAGTTCCAGGAGAGAACAACCAAAACCGGAATCTTACAGAGGTCCCTAGGTTTACACGGAGGAACAGCGCCCCCCAGAGGACCATACCATCAACCCCAGGAGGTACCCTCCCCACAACCCAGGAACCCCAGACCCGGCCACACTTGGTTAATCGGCCCCACAATCAATTCCCCCCCCAGAGGACCGTCCCATCGACCCTGGAGGTGGAACCTGGAAGGAAACATAACAACACAAAAATCCAACCCCCAGCGGACTTCATTAAAACACCCCGGGGGCAAAATAAAACAACTGTCAAACCCTGTTACCCCCCCCAGCACCCCGAAAGACCCCAGATCACTCCCAGAGCCCATCGTTGGCCCAATTTTGGCGAACGGCACAAAACTACTAAGCTGGGGAAGGAAACAGGAAAAACTAACCTGGTCCCATCCCCGAAGCGCAGTGGAAAACCGGAAAGACGTCCGGTGCCCCAACCCGACCATACCCCAGCCTATCGGGAGGGGTGGAACTACCGAAATGGCGAACGGCAACAGATCGGCCCACCACTCCGACTGAGGTATGTTCCCGCTGCACCACACCCCGGTAACACCAATGACGAATGGTCAAAGGCCCACCGGGGCTGGAGAGGAACCGGGCCCTAACCAAACCCAAAAAAATGCCCCTGACAACCCCCCCCCCCCCCCCCCCCAGGTGCAGAGGTCTTCTGAGAAACGCTCAGCGTGACCAACCTGCACCACCCCACAACCCAAAAAACAAAACGGTCTCAGAGCAATGTGAGGTTGGGGTTAGGGAAGCAGGGAAATAAAAAACAACAAAACAAAATGACCCAATCCTCAAACAGAAAATACCTAAGTCCAAATAATGAAAACAAACGATTACCTGAGTCCAGCCGAGCTCCGAACTGCCAGTCGTTCACTCCTCCGGAACCGCCTCTAAATCCCCAAACAATTTATAACCCCTTACAAAAAAAACAAAAATAGCCCAAATAACTAAACAACCAAAGGGTTTTTTTGTTTGTTTGTTTGTTTTTTGTGTGTGTCCATTTTTATGCCTGTCCCAGAACACCTGGAGATACGTCATCACTATCTTTCTTGACGCTTATGTGACCGGGGCAATATGGCGGCTTCAGCTCGTCCGAGCTGCATGGGCTCATCCGCAAGAGGAGCCAGAGGTCCCGTCGGAGGAGTCTCAGTGGGGCGAAGAAGAGGCAGCCCAGATCTGTGTCGGGGAAAGCCCCGAGACGAAAAAACCCGCTCTGATGTCCGTCCTCTCTCGCGTCCACACTCCTTTATCCGATCATCTAGACGAATAACCAAAGATATTAGTTCATCTAAATCTTTTGGTTCATCACGGACTGCTAGCTCGTCTTTTAATGGATCGTTCAAACCATCTACAAACACTCCTCTTAAAGCTGCGGCATTCCAACCGGACTGAGCAGAAAAAATTTGGAAATCCACGGAATAATCCGCCGCACTCCGCCTCCCCTTGGGTGACGGAGTTATCTGCACCGGTATCGATAGTGCCGCAGCTGGAGCAGCAGGAAGCAGAACGGCTTGCGCTGCAAGCTCCATAATGCGAGCATCTGTTTGTTTAATTTGATTTGCGAGAGGCCATAATTGCTCCCATATCTTCTCCAAGTATTCTTGAACTCTTTCAGCAAAAGGAACCGCTTCTGCCGCTGGGTCCATTTTAGAATGGCCGGGAACTACTGTTATGTGCAGATGCAGGTTGAGGAGCGGACCAACGTCTGACCGAACCCAGCGCTAAATAACCAGAAAGCGGTTCCACAAACAAAACAATTTTATTTCCCCCTCTAGTGCAATAATTAGTGTACAACATAAATATGTGGTTTGTCTGGTGGAGTGAAGGACGGCGCGCTCTCCAGCGCCCAAAAGGATCGAAGCCACGGCGCTTCTGGACTCAGATTCACCGCCAAACACACCCCAGGTGGACACGACAAACTGACTCTGTGAAGGATGGAAAAGGTGAGGTAAGTCAACAGAGCTACAGCAAATATCCCTCAGAGGCACACACTATCAGCAACACATTCAGGTCTGAATTTAAGCTTTATGTAAATGAGCAGCTTCTCACAACAGGTGGAGGATCATCAGTCCGTACGCCACGGCAGTGAGAAGCAAACTGCACAATTCTCATCAATGTTCAAATATACTGCGTAACAAAATACCAAATTACTATTAACGATCATTCAGACAATCAATCACCTCTGATGTGTGCTGACAGCATGTGTCCCTCACCCGTCCTCCTTCACAGGCACGATGTGTCAAACCCAGGCGCGGTCCTCAGCGTCTCACAAACAAACGTCACAAGGTCGAGTTCCCGGCAATTCTGCTTGAACCACTCATGGCTTAAATGCAGAACGCCATCTCATTATCTGCTTCAGCTGAAAGTCTTTAAGTTTACACTTGAGCATCATCTACAGGTGCTGCGAGTCAGTAGGCCTGCACGTGAACATCCTCCACAGGTGCAGCTAATAATGCTGATGAGGGTGAAGGACTCTTCTGCCAGCACCGTCTCCACAGACAAAAACCAGTTTGCATACCACCTGGAGAGCAAAGAAAAGAAAACAACACAAAAACATCCAGCCAAACCCCCCAACACACAACAGAGGGGGCTGGACCACTCCTCCCACAAGGCGTGCTCACAGGCGAATGATGTCACTGACAGGCGTGAAAAAACTCATGCATGCGCACGAGGGTTCAAGCTTGGCTGATGTAATCACACATGATTCAAATCCATATAGTTTTTAAAAAAAATAAAACTGTCGGTTTCTTTTCTAATAGACCTCGTATATACACACATAACCATATATGGCACAATATATATTGCCGTATATTGATGCAAATAAAGTCAGACTATTACATGTAAAAATATAGTGGCCTCTTTGGTCTTGATTGCAATATATATTTTTATATTTACCAATATATACACATATATGGTCTACGCATATATTGCAATATATTCAAAAATATAAATGCAGAATCTCATATATGGAAATATATTGATAAATGTATTGCATGATATTCTCTAATATACCGAAATATATTTTTGTTTCATAAGGGTGGACAACATTATTTTTCTATTTAGACAAAAATTAAGTCAAATTTTCTTTATCAAGTTTTTTTTTTTTTTTTTACTTTCTTAGCTATCAGTTTTAAAAGACAAGTCACACAGTCACATACCGCGCATCAGGTGATGATGTGTCACATTGAAAAACAAGCTTTTTTCTCCTTCAGCACCAAAGACATCATAAACACTGCAAAATCGGATATCTAAGAAAGTCAAAAAAGGCTTGTTTCAAGAAAATTTGACTTAATTTTTGTCTAAAAAGAAAAATAATCTTGTCAAGCATTTTTTACGTAAGAAAAAAAATGTCTTATTTTTGGAAAATGTATCTCACTTTTTCTGACCAAGTTTTTCCAGCTGATAGCAAGATGTATTTAACCAGTAACGAGGAAAGGCAATGGATTTCAAATCATCCAAGCAAAGGAACAAGATTGTTTTCCTTATTTTAAGAAAGAGGCTAATCTTAAAATAAGAATTCTGTCTAGTTTTAAGGCACATTTTGATTATTCAGTGCCTACACGTTTTGCTAGTTTTGAGAATTCAAACTAAGTAAGTTTTTCTTACCTCATTGGCAGATTTTTTTTTTTTTTTTTTTTTTTTTTTTTTTTGCTTAATACAAGACAATTTGGCTAGATTTCAGATTATTTGGGTTATTTTGAGAGGGACAGTTTTTGCAGTAAAATGTTTTGTGATGTCTGTGTGTCTGGAGCAAGAATATAAAAAATCTGATGTTTGACCCTCTTTGGGTAAATTGTGGATCTCTGTTGTTTTGATTAACTTATTTCAGTGTCAGAGGTTGGATTGAATGATGAGCATCTGTGGATAAATTTAGCTTTGAAAGCCCAAGATCTGGCCTCTTGTATTTTCTCATATGAGCTACAGAGAATCAGGTCCTTAGTTGTTGTTTCACACAAGCAGCACACACTAGTTTTTCACATGTATGGGAAACATACTGTGTCCTATTTACCTCTAAAGTCCTAAGTGGGAATGACGTCGCACCAGACTTAAAGGTGTACCATTTTCATCACAGCATCGCAAGTCAGAAAATAAGATGGACATCTCCAAGATTTTTTTGAGTATATACTGCTACAAAAAACATCCAGCCTCTGAGTACAAATGGAACACACCAATGCTTTGGTTTGGTTTAGACAAGTGGTGACACCTGGGTAGGTGGTAAGATATTAAGTACACCGTTCCTTGAATGTGTCTGAAAATTTCACAGTACTTACAAAACTTCCTGAATTTTGATGCATAGGTGTCAACCTGACTCCTGAAAGGGCAGAGAGGGTGCACGTTTCTTTGTAACCACCAACTCCACCAGGTGATTTCATTTGTGAACTCATCAGATCTGCTGTTAAGGGCCCCTTTACACATAGTGCGATATTGGTTAATTTGCGCTTAAAATGCACATGAAGCAGGAATCGTGTGCAAAATGTGTGAAATCGTAGCTGCCTCGTACACCTGTTGCTACATCTATTTGCGCACACCAGCAGCTGAAAGACAGAGTGTGCGCTGTGCAAGTCCATCAATCCCTCTCACGGCAGGTGTCGGCCAAATTCCAGGTGACAAACACGAACGTCTAAAGCTGCACTGACACGTGCATGACTTTGACTCATGCACTTGCACACACGTCGTTGTGATGATCCCACCCACTGTGTTCCCAGCTGGATGCCATGCTTTGCTTTGCTGGTTGCTGCGTATATAAAATAATTATTTCGTAGCGGATTAATCATTTTCTCTGCAAGTTGTCTGTTGAAAACGGCTCTAATCACTTCCTTAATCACAGAGGACCGCTCCAGCAGTGCACGCGCACACTGAATGAGCTGGAGAGAGCATTTGGAGGTGTCTAAAAAGGTAATTATTTGTCATGTTTACATTGTCATGGCTTGGTAAAACAGTTGCATTTTCTATCCTTCTTTTCTGCAGCTGTTAAAGTACATTTATGATAGATTTAACATGTCGTTATAATCGTTCAGACGAGCTGCGATCCCATGTGATCTGCTGACGCAACCACTCGCTCTGTTCACTTCTTCTTTACTCCACTTGACAAGCTGCACGTCGTGTTGGTGACCAGATCGTGCCATGAAGCACGACATTTATGCGTGAAAGATTTTTTGAACATTTCAAAATTCTCTTTGCACAATTGCACACACCGGCACCCCATATTAAAGACTGGCACCCCATAATAAAGACGAGTTTACTCTCCTGCATGACACAGGCCGTGCAAGTGTGTGAATCAAAGTCACGCATGTGTCAGTGCACCATAACACCGCTTGTTTGGCACTTAGAAAATGTGTGGCCATTCGCACTATTAACACAACAACAGTCAGTAAGTAAGTAAGTAAGTAAGTAAGTAAATTTTATTTATATAGCACCTTTCACAGACAAGAGCCACAAGGTGCTTCACAACATAAAAGCAGAGTACACCACACAAAACATCAGACAATGGCTGAGACATAAAAACATAAAACATAACATAGGATCACAGAGCAGCCTAAAAGCTAAGAAAACGCTTGAGTAAAAAAGAAAGTTTTAGTTGGCTTTTAAAAGTATCGACAGAGTCCAGTGAGCGTAGAGAGAGCGGGAGACCATTCCAAAGCCTGGGAGCAACAGCCTGGAAGGATCGCTCTCCTCTGGTTGCAAAATGGGTGCGAGGAACCTTCAACAGATTTTGGTCCACAGACCTCAAAGCCCTGGCAGGGGCATAAGGCTGGATGAGGTCACAGATATAGGGAGGCGCCTGGCCATGTAGAGCTCTAAAAGTTAAAACCAAAATTTTAAAATTGATCCTGAAGGACACTGGCAGCCAATGAAGTTCCTTTAAAATTGGGGAAATATGAGTCCTTCTGTTAGCTTGTGTCAGAATTCTTGCTGCAGAGTTCTGTACCAACTGCAGTCAACGCAACTCCTTCTTGTTTAGACATGAAAACAAACTGTTACAATAGTCTAAACGTGTTGACATAAAAGCATGAATAATAAGCTCTAAATCATTTCGAGACACCATTTTCCTGAGCTTAGAGATATTTCTTAATTGAAAGAAGCAATTCCTCGTCAGCTGTTTACAATGCTGTACCAACGACATGTCTTTGTCAAAAATGACACCCAGGTTTCAAAGACATGATTTAGCAGACTGGCCCAGGTCTCCCAAGTACTGCTGAATACCTGGAATATGGGCATCAGGGGCAATAACCAATGTCTCTGTTTTGTCTGCGTTAAGCTGAAGAAAGTTATTCGTTAGCCATTGTTTAATTTCCGCCAAACAATGGAGGAGGGAATCAAGCCTCTTAATCTCAGATGGCTTAAAGGAGCAGTAAAGCTGGATGTCATCCGCAAATAACTGGTAAGAGACATCAGTAAATCTTTGAATGATCCTACCTAAAGGGATCAAGTACAATAAAAACAAAATGGGGCCCAATACAGAACCCTGAGGGACTCCACATAACAGGTCCGCAGACTCTGACCTTATCTGGTTAGCAAAAACGCTAAAGCTGCGCCCAGACAGATATGAAAAAAACCACCGAAGAACTGACCCCGACAGTCCGACATGATCCCTCAGTCTATTCAGCAGGACCTGGTGGTCAACAGTATCAAAGGCAGAGGACAAATCCAAAAGAACCAACACGGTGGATTTCCCAGCATCAGCAGACATCATAATGTCGCTGGACACTTTCAAAAGAGCCGTTTCCGTAGAGTGTTGTCTACGAAAACCGGACTGAAACCTGTCATGAATGTTATTCTGATCCAGGAAGAGTGTCAGTTGGTCTGAAACCACCCTCTCGAGGATCTTAGACAGAAATGGGAGCTTAGAAATAGGTCTAAAACTACTTAGCTCCATTTGATTTAAACCTGTTTTTTTCAGTAGGGGCAACACTATGGCATGCTTAAAAGCACTGGGAAACACACCGGTGGACAAAGAAAGATTTACCATTCTAGTAATACACAGTCAGCAGACAATCACTGTTGTGCTGGCAGTGAAATTTGTCTAAGTGTCCCACGAGTGTGTGCAGTAAACTGACAGGAAGTGTGGCCGCCAACAAAAGCAGCTGTGGAGATCTGTCATTCTGGACATCCCAGCTGGACAACACGTACTGTGTTTGGACAGACATGTGTCTGCTTGCTGTCATCATGTGGACATAAATAAAAACATATCGCTTGGTGACAGGCTGCAGCATGTGCACACGCTGCAGCCCATGGACAGGCTGCTCCCAGGTTGAAACGGACCGTCTGATCATAACACTCAGTGGGCGATCTGACTGTCACACCACTCACGTGAGCTCTGTTCCACATGATGCGGTGTCAGTCCTGCGGCGTGGCATTCACAAGACACACATTTCGGGCAGAACACTAGCACAGCCAGCTGGACGCACTGGACCAGTAGATGTGAACATGAGAAAAGCAAACTGCTTCATCATTCATGTCATTTAATGACTGTATGTCTGTGACCATGGGTATTCTACAGAGGAACAGATGGATCATATCTGTATTGCTCGCTTGATAAGAGGTATTCAATAAAATGCAATGTTTTTATATGGTATGCAGTTTTATTTTTTTAAATACGCTCATGTCTTTCCTGATATGAGGCAGTTTCCCACACCCTTTTTATAGGACAGTGATCGTAGCTCAGTGGTAAAGTTTCTAACTGGTAATCAGAGCTTTGGTGTGGGTTCAATTCCTGTGGGTGGCATGTAATTTTTTTTTCACAGCAGCTGCGCAATGCAGTTACACATCGCAGCATGTATTTTTTACATTTATTATTATTTTTTTCTTCACAGCAGCTGCGCAATAACCACATCATGCAGCTTCTGGCTCTGTGTTCCTGTGTGCATGAACTGTCGCTCCGGCATTGTGCACACCTGCCTGTCATGTTTCATGGTTCGCTCATACGAGCTGCTCTGACGAGTGTCGCCCTGAGTTGTACATATTCGCACTATGTGTGAAGGGGCCCTAATCAGTGAAATCACCTGGTAGAGTTGGTGGTTACACAGAAATGTGCACCCTCTTTGCCCTTTCTGAAGTCAGGTTGACACCTATGTTTGATGTCTCTCCAGTTAGACATTTTCGTTGATGTTTAGATGCAAATGGTCCTCCTTCTTCACTGTTGGATGTTTATATTCTGGTTTTAGGTCATTCACATGATATATGCTATTAGGAAAAGGTTTAGACTGATACGGTGCATTGGGAAAGTATTCACAGTGCTTCACTTTTTCCACATTTTATGTTACAGCCTTATTCCAAAATGAAGTAAATTCATTTTCCCCTCAAAATTGTACTCACAACACCCCATAATGACGACATAAAAAAGTTTTTTATTTTTGCAAATTTATTAAAAATAAAACAACAATAACTAAGAAATCACATGTATCATGTATCCACAGCCTTTGCTATGAAACTCAAAATTGAGCTCAGGTGCATCCTGCTTATGCTGATCATCCTTGAGATGTTTCTACAGCTTAATTTGAGGCTACTTGGAGTGAATTCAGTTGACTGGACATGATTTGGAAAGGCACACACCTGTCTACGTGATGCACTTTTGGCAGCAATTACAGTCTCAAGTCTTCTTGAATATGATGCCACAAGCTTGATGCACCTATCTTTAGGCAGTTTTGCCCATTCCTCTTTGTAGTATATGTCAAACTCCATCAAGTTGGATGGAGAGCGTTGGTGCACAGCCATTTTCAGATCTCTCCAGTGATGGTCAATCAGTCTGAGAGTCCTTCAGGTGCCTTTTGGCAAACTCCAGGCAGGCTGCCATGTGTCTTTTGCTAAGGAGTGATTTCTGTCTGGCCACTCTACCATACAGGCCTGATTGGTGAATTGCTGCCGAGATGGAAGGTTCTCCTCTTTCCACAGCGGAATGTTGGAGCTCTGACAGACTGACCATCAAGCCTTGGTCACCTCCCTGACTGAGGCCCTTCTCCCCCGATAGCTTAGTTTAGATGGGCGACCAGCTCTAGGAAGAGTCCTGATGGAGCCAAACTTCATTTACGGATGATGGAGGCCACTGTGCTCATTGAGACCTTCACAGCAGCAGAAATGTTTCTGCACCCTTCCCCAGTCTTGTGCCTTGAGACAATCTTGTCTCATAGGTCTACAGACAATTCCTTTGACTGCTTGGTTTGTGCTGACATGCACAGTCAACTGTGCAATCTTATATGTAGACAGGTGTGTGCCTCGTCAAATCATATCCAATCAACTGAATTTACCCCAGGTCTACTCCAGTTAAGCTATAGAAACATCTCAAGGATGATCAGTGGAAACAGGATGCACCCGAGCTCAATTTTGAGCTTCATGGCAAAGGCTGTGAATACTTACGTACATGTTATTTCTTAGTTATTATTGTTTTTTAATAAATTTGCAAAAATCTCAAAAACTTTTTTACATTGTCATTATGGGGTATTGTGTGTAGACTTTTGAGGGAATAATGAATTTACTTCATTTTAGAATAAGGCTGTAACATAACAAAATGTGGAAAAAGGGAAGTGCTGTGAATACCTTACGCAGCATCCCCAGATGCAGTGTAGTGTGTGTACCTAGCAAAAATATAAGTGCAACACGTTTGTTTTAGTCCTGCTTTTCATGCATTAAGTAAAAGATCTAAGATTTCTTCTTTGCACATAAAAAAGTTTATTTCTGTCCAATTTTGTTCAGAAATTTGTTTTAAAAACAAGTTAATGAGCACTTTACCTTTGCCAAGATAATCCATCCATCTGGCAGTTGTGGCATATCAGAATGATCACAGTTTGCCAACCCTCAATATATACTCAACAAAAATATAAACGCAACACTTTTGGTTTTGCTCCCATTTTGTATGAGATTAACTCAACGATCTAAATCTTTTTCCACATACACAATATCACCATTTCCCTCACATACTGTGCCACTCTGAAAGGTGCAGTTTTGTTTTATTGGGGGGGGGATACCAGTCAGTATCTGGTGTGACCACCATTTGCCTCATGCAGTGCAACACATCTCCTTCGCATCATCTGTGAAGAGAACACCTCTCCAAAGTGCCAAACAGCAGCGAATGTGAGCATTTGCCCACTCAAATCGGTTACGACGACGAACTGGAGTCAGGTCGAGACCCCGATGAGGACGACGAGCATGCAGATGAGCTTCCCTGAGACAGTTTCTGACAGTTTGTGCAGAAATTCTTTGGTTATGCAAACCGATTGTTCCAGCAGCTGTCTGAGTGGCTGGTCTCAGACGATCTTGGAGGTAAACATGCTGGATGTGGAGGTCCTGGGCTGGTGTGGTTACACGTGGTCTGCGGTTGTGAGGCTGGTTGGATGTACTGCCAAATTCTCTGAAACGCCTTTGGAGACGGCTTATGGTAGAGAAATGAACATTCAATACACGAGCAACAGTTCTGGTTGACATTCCTGCTGTCAGCATGCCAATTGCACGCTCCCTCAAATCTTGCGACATCTGTGGCATTGTGCTGTGTGATAAAACTGCACCTTTCAGAGTGGCCTTTTATTGTGGGCAGTCTAAGGCACACCTGTGCACTAATCATGGTGTCTAATCAGCATCTTGATATGGCACACCTGTGAGGTGGGATGGATTATCTCAGCAAAGGAGAAGTGCTCACTATCACAGATTTAGACTGGTTTGTGCACAGTATTTGAGAGAAATGGTGATATTGTGTATGTGGAAAAAGTTTTAGATCTTTGAGTTCATCTCATACAAAATGGGAGCAAAACCAAAAGTGTTGCGTTTATATTTTTGTTGAGTATGATGGAAGCCAAAGTGTAGGCAGAAGACAAAAACATCTGAATAAACAAAATCTACACAGAAACTGCAAGGAGTGAAGCAGCAAAACTATCTAAAATGGACTTTTTGCAAATTTCAAGCAAAGCAGAGCACAGATATGTTTTTGAAATGTCCCACAATGCTGCTGGTGAGCTAACAAGCACTGAATAGGGTAGTGAACTGTTGTGGGCTGGGGTGTTTGGCTGGCTTGGTTTTTGTTTTCTGTTTCTCCCACCAGGTGGTATGCATTCAGGACTGAGTGGCTGAGCATTAGGACCTCACCCTGAACACCTGAGGCTTGTTATCACGTGCAGGTCATCAGGACTCACAGCTGTGGTGTATTTTGTCTTGATCAGAGATTGCTGCATTTAAACCTTGAATGCACAGTGTGTGATTGCCAGAGACTCGACCTTGTGAGCAGACGTGTGAGATTGACGTCAGGAGAACAATCTCACCATCACGGACGCAGAGACCGCTCCAGGTTTGACGCCACAGTCTGTGAAGAAGGATTGGGTGAGGTCTCACGCTCCTCAGCACACTTCCTGAGGTAATTTGTTTTTTGGTGACATTTATGAAGTAACATGTAACAAGTATGACAGTGGATTTGGTGTCCCTCACACCTTGTGTTAGTGAGCTGTCACGTTATGCTAATTGTCTAATCAGCTTCTGCTGCAGTGGAGATTTGAACTGAGTTGTTCCGTGCCTGCAGGGTAAGAAGCTGATGTATAGATTTAAGCCAGGAAGTGTTTGCTGATTGCGTGCACCTTTGAGTTGTGTCTCTCTGTGTGGAGTTGGACTCACCTCATGTTTTCTTTCTTCACAGACTTGGTTTGTCGCGGCCACCTGGGGGGTGTCAGTGGGGTCACTGGGTCCAAACTGCTGTGGCTCCGGACCGTTTGCGCTGTTGAGAGCGCGCCGTGTTTCCACCTCACCAGACCGCGGACTTTTTGGTTGTTTAGCACTGCTCACTGTTATGTTTATTAAATTCTGTTATCCTTTGAACCGTGCTCTGCTTATTTTATGCTGGGTCCTTTCAAACGCTGGGTCGGTGCTCCGACCGCGTCCAACACATAACAGTGAACATCAGGTTCAACATAGAGGGGTCTGGGTGAGATTCATATTTCATCAATCAAATTCCAATCTATCCAAAAAAAATTCCTTAATTGGGCCCTATACTGATCTGAAGCGGAAAAGCTATCTAAAACAGACTTTTTGCAAATTTGAAGTGAAGCAGAGCATAGAAATGTTTTTGAAATGTGCCACAAAGCTGCTGGTGAGCTAGCAAGTAATAAATAGGAAAGTGGACATCAGGTCCATCAGCGCATTGCTTCCAACATGGACCAGACAGGTCTGGGTGAGATTCATATTTCATCAAGCAAATTCCAATCTGTCAAAAAAAAGAAGCCTCAGTTGGAAACAATACTGATTTTGAGGTTGGATCTAGACATCCTCAACCCTCACAAATAGCCACAATTATAAGATAATCTGCCATTCAAAATAAATTCAGTTTTTGGTAATACAGCAACTCAAATTTTAATCAAATTAATTTAATATTTTTATTCCATGTGAACTAAAATGTACTGATTTTAGCTGCCAGGTACTGAAATTTTAAATAAATGATCAATTATGTTTTATAAACCTAGCCCCACTAATGCTTTGATAATAAATACACTGATTTAAAACCAATTCAGTTCAGTTTGCTGCTACTTTTACAATGTCAACTCAAATTTTATGCAATTTAATATTTTTATTTCACATGAATTAAAGCATGCTGCCTTGCCAGGTAGCAAAAGTTTTAATAAATTTTAAATACCCATCCATTTTCTTTACCTGTTTACTCCAGTTAAGGGACACTGCGGGGCTGGAGCCTATCCCAGCAAGTATAGGGTGTGAGGCGGGGTACACCCGGGACACGACACTATCTGTCACAGGGCCACATATAGACAAACACATTCACACTCGCACACACACTTACGGACAATTTAAAGTTTCTAATTCACCTAACCTGCATGTCTTTCAATGTGGGAGGTAGCTGGAGCATCCGGGGGGAACCCATCCAAACTCCACACAGAAAGACCACAGCTGGGAATCAATCCCAGGTGAGGCAACAGTGCTAACTACTAAGCCACCGTGCTGCCCCAATTTTAAATACATTTAAATGAATTATTTTATTTTTATGTCTGTTTATTTCTGCTAGTGTAACTTTTTACTAGTCAGTCAAAATTTGTTTCTATATATTTGTGCCAGCAGGAGAGAAGACCTGATAACATACGTAGTTTGTCATCAGGTCGTAGTTTGATTTCTTAATACTCGCCATTGCTGCCCTGACATTGACTATTAGAAGCCCACGGTATCCTACAAGACATCAGAGATCGATGAGAATGGACTTAGTCTTTCACAGCTGGACACCTTTTGAACCCTGCGTGTCTTTAAGATGGAATCTTTAAGGATTTTCTGTGGTATAAAGCATTAAAAAGTCTCTGTGATCCCTCAGACTACAGTGGCTTCCTAATGAGAAGCACTTGACACTGGTGAGACATAATACAAGTGGACTTTTGTCCTGTGTATTTCTATGAGAATCCAAATGAACCATAGACATTCTACATCCAGTTAATGCTCAATACAGCCGTGACTCAGAAAGACTTTACCAAACGTCTGCCTGCTAATGCCCCGTGAACAAACATACTGTACTTCACTTTGATAACTAATTCCACCTCCGAGCTTCTCGTGCACGTAGGGAAACCTCCAGAGAAATGGAGGAGAACGTGGACCAGAGGAGAAAGCTTTCTGAGAAAGAATGGTTTATTCCCAGGTATTTTCAGTGTATGTCATGAATAAATTCAGAGTTAGATAAGCATTGATACATGGCTCAGTAATGATCTCTGCGGAGAGAAAGAAGGCTGCACACATTTTTTTTTTTTTTTGAGTTGCACAGGGAGATAATTCTTGTATTTCACAGTACAAGCAATGTACATGTGCATGAACACACTCTGCACTGACCATAGCCTTTAAATATTAATTTCAAAATCAGTGTGATCCTAGACTATTCCCTTGTTTTGTAATGTTTCAGCAATAGAGGGTGCCGCTGGAATGTTTTGAAGCATTTGTTTTGCATCAGTTTGTTCCATTGAGGCACTATTTAAAACAGCTAGTAATGTTTCTTCATACGAACCCTGAAACAGCGTTTGAAAAACAGGCTTTGAAATACTGGGTAGTAGTGTTTTGAGTTCGAGTCACTTGTTTGCAGAATCAATGATCAATTTTGGCCCTATCTATTGTTTAATTCCAGCTTTAGTTTGCCTTTCTGCTGTTAGGATTTTACCTTTTTCCTGTTTGTGTCCTCTGCTGTTCTTCCCCTCCACCTGCATGTCTGTTTATTTTGTGATTCATAACCTGGGCATGGCTGACCTGCTTGCCACTTACACCTGCAATGCAGGTGTAAGTCACGGACTGCAATGCAGTTTAAAAGACCGGCTCATTCATCCACTCCTTACCAGTTTGTTGACTTATTTCCTGTGATACACTTGGTTCTAGTTCTTAGTTCTCTGAACATTCTGTTTGTGTGAACTTTTTTTTGAAATGGGATTTAACTCTGTTTCCTGTGTTCTTTCAGCCGGCCACACCCAGCCTTCTGCCATCTGTTTTGCCCACGCCAAATAAATGGACTGCATTTATATAGAGCTTTTCCATCTGCATCGGAAGCTCAAAGCACTTTACAGTTATGCCTCACATTCACCCAGACACACTCACACACACACTGATGCCAGGGTGCTGCCATGCAAGGCTCTCACTACACATCGGGAGCAACTAGGGGATTAAGAACCTTGCCCAAGGGCCCTTAGTGATTTTTCTGGTCTGGTTGTGTTTTGAACCAAGGATCCTCTGGTCTGAAGCCCAACACTTAACCACTAGACCATCATTTCTCCAAGGCCAAGCCTTCAGATCCATTGGCCTTCAAGGACAGTTTTGCTCACCATCACCTCACTTGAAACCAACACTGAACAACCCTGAACTTTGTAATTTTTGTAAAATAAATTAATTCATCATTTTCATAAAAGCTCAGTGTCTGTGTCTACATTTTGGGTCCAATTTATACATTTACCTAATATGTGCTCTATATTTTGTGTATTATTTTCCCTCATTGTGATGCCTTCCTTATGATGCAGACTCTGTTAAAGTGTTCAAAGCAGGCTTTGAAATACTCCGGAGCAGCGCTTCTAGTTAGTGTTACTATTTTATAGAAATTGAGCAAAGCTCACGTTCTACCAGGAAGATTCAGGTTTTAGCTCTCCTAACATTCGCTCATTAATAACACCTGCTACCTAGTCAGAAGCAGCTCTTCTCAATTTCGGCATCAACGGCAACCAATATAAAGGCCAATGCCAGCTGGAGATGAAAATCCTGACTCACCTTTCGCCTGTTTACAAACGCTTTCTGAGGCTTTGCCTCCTCCTCCCCACCACCTCCTGGTTGGTTCCAATCATGCCTCTGTGTTCTGTTGCCTCCTGTTCGTTCCCGTCTGTTGATGGCCTGATCTCTGCCTTCTCTTTGTATCGCCTACTCTGGCTTCTGCATCCTCCTTGGTCACCGTCCTGCAGCATATCCTCCACCCCACCAGCACCATTTGGTCTCCATCCAATGCCTGGGGTATGCTCCGCCCCTGCCTTCTTCCAATGGCAGGGTTAAAGTGTAATATACGTAAACAGGAAAGAAGACCAGCCCCAAAACTATCTCATTTGTAGAATTTTATTTATGGAATAAATGTTTAACTTCTTTACCTCCTGAGTCTTAATGGTAGAACTGGCAAAAAGTTTTTGTATGATCCCCAGCCACATGTTCTATCTAGTATTTAATCCCAAATTTAGTTTTGCATTCTGTTAAATATTTAATCTAGAGTTTTCCCACATATTAGGCATCATGTTTCTCAGTGCAGTTGCAAGCTTGTTAGCTGCACGGAGCACTCTGTACAACAAAACACAGTGTACCAGGAGACAGACAGACTACATGTGAGTTTCAACTACAGGTGGTTGAAAACATCAACAATTTATCCAGCATCCACTAACTGTTCATAAGTTAATTGATGCTGATGAAGTCAGTCACCTCTACTAACCAACCCGCAGGCAGCACTACATTTATGGGATATTACAGACAAAACACAGTTGCTCTTTTGATCGATCTGATGCATCAAATTTCACCAGATGCAATAGCATTTGTCCCCATTATATGTTCTTTGATTTTGAAGAGTTACCAGATGAAGGCATTTATTGTTTTTCAATTATTGTCGACACAAGCTGGCTCACTCACCTACATTTTTGCTGTTCGAGCCCTATACTGTTACCAGCTCAGGGACCGTCTGCCTCAAAATGGGTATTGTACACTGATTCTCTTACTGTTGTCATCCTCTTTTGTTGTACTGAACAACTGTATGAGCACAACATTCAGTAAGAGCACAAATGCCCAACTGCATAGTGGAAAAAACAAAATGTTTAAACCTTAAACTTTGTGACAAGATTGAAAAGAAGGTCATCTCAGAAATAACATTAAATGGCAGACCTTGTTTTTCACTGGAGAGGTTTGAAGCACTTTTATGGTCTTCACCTCCCGATAACAGATTGCAGCAGTGGGTGGACTTCCACCGTTGCAAAGTGGAAACTGAAAACCACAAACAGACAATGGATTTGTACTTTGTGAATCACAGTAAAGTGAACTTTAATGAACTTAAAGGAATTCAGCTGAAGCTCATTTTGATTAACATAACTCAGTGCAGCATAAAATTTAATTTAAAACCTCACAGAGTTGTTAGGCAGCCTGTTTTATGCCAAACAAAACTGGAAAAATCATGGTAGGGTGAACAAGTACACAGTAAACGAGAGGAACCGTCATTATACATACTGCCCCTGTTTTAAAAAGGACGTCCATTTTCTGAGTCACTTCAGCTCCACGTTGGAGGTTGATGTTTCTGTTTAGATATCTGATTGAAAGATGTTTCTTTAAGATATCTGATTAGATATCTTAAAGTGATTCCACACAGTATATGAAGTCTGTCATATACTGCCAAAGCACTGAAACAATATTATAATAACAGTAATGCCAATAAATATACAGTACTAATAGAATCATGTTAATTAATTATTTCTAATGCGGTGACACAGTTGTTTATGGTTCTATGTGGGTTTGACATTTCATCAATTATGTTCAAAATTAAGCCCCTTGATCCTTGACAAACACACAACCTTTCCACCACATTTAATCCATATTGTGATTTATTTATTATTATTTATTGTGGTCCTTCTCAGGACCATTCAATCTCTGTACTCACAAAGCGAGAGCTGTGTTCAGATTCTCTGCAGTAAGTTGGACTCCTTTCCGGTGGGGGTTGGCCTCCGCCAGGGCTGCACCTCGTCGCCAATCCTGTTTGTGATATTCACGGACAAGACACCGAGGCACAATCGAGGGGAGGAGGGTCTTCAGTTTGGTGGGCTGAGGGTCTCATCACTGCTTTGATATGGTCCTGTTGGCTTCATTGGCCTGTGACCTCCAACACTCACTGGATCAGTTCGCAACGGAGTGTGGAGCAGCTGGGATGAGGATCAGCACCTCTAGATCTGAGGTCATGGTTCTCAGCAGGAAACCGGATTGCCTACTCCGGGTAGGGAATGAGGTCTTGCCCCAAGTGAAAGAGTTCAAGTACCTCTAAAAGAGACCAGAGGATCCTCGGTTCAAATCCCAGCCTGACCGGAAAATCACTAAGGGCCCTTGGGCAAGGTCCTTAATCCCCAGTAGCTCTTGGTGTGCATCCTCACATAGGGGTGAATGTGAGGCATTATTTGTAAAGCAGTTTGGATGGAAAAGCGCTATATAAATGCAGTCCATTTACCATTTTACCTCAGGGTCTTGTTCACGAGTGAGTGGACAATGGAGAGTGAGATTGACCAGAGAGTCGGTGCAGCCTTTTGGCTCAGCTGTCAATCTTCTCACCTATGTTCGTGAGGGTTGGATCATAAAAGAAAGAACTAGATCGTGGTTACAAGCGGCTGAAATGGGTTTTGCATTGAAAGGAGCAAGCTGAAGTGGTTCAGGCATCTGGTAAGGATGCTTCCTGGGCACCTCCCTAGGGGTGTGTTCCAGGCACGTCCAGCTGAGAGGAGAGCCTGGGGAAGACCCAGGATTAGGTGGAGAGATTATATCTCCATACTGAAGATATATGTATGTATGTATGTGATTTATCACCTGAAAAGAACATGTTTTGTGTGGGCGTGTGTGAGAGGAATGGAGAGAAAAACAGTGTCTTCTAAAATGTGTTGTTACCCTCCCGACTCCACCTTTGGCTTTTTTATTTGTATGTTTGATTTTTCTTGCAGCATCCACAACACACAGTCAAGTTAATACACTTTTGCAGCTATCTGACACTGATATGTGCAGGCAAACCGGGTGAATGTGCACTGAGAACCCACTTATGTCAGCATATGCTCCTGCTGTGCATGGGTGTAATTATAGAAAAATACTGTCTTAAAATATTCAAGATCATAAGTTTCTAAAGACATTTGTTGGATTGCTTCAAAACAAATTCAAAACTGCTGAAATGATTTTCATGGCACATGATGAAAAGGTTGGGCACAGTTTAGGATGATGGCCTTTAAAGTCTGGGTAAGAGCCAGATAAAGTGCCCACCAAATTCTAAAAGCACGTTTTGTTTTGATCTTTAGGATAACAAGTCGGGGCATTTTTCTTCTAAAAACAAATTCCAGCATTAATGTTTCTTTGAAACTATTTTTTAAATGTATCAAAAAAGTGATTATGTAAAAATGTATAGAGCATTATTTGCCTGTTTGGTTTTTTAATTCAATTTTGTGCTACATTCCAAAATTAGATGTAAAACTGTTGTGAAAGTGTCATGACACGGACCCACAACAGGGGGCGTTAATGAACGGACAATGGATAAGCCAAAAGTAACAATTTAATGTTGTGAATCGCACAACGACGTACAGACAATAACAATATGGTGGAATGTCAATTATACACCAGGTGACGTGTGGGCAGGCTCGACGATAGAAGACGCCTGGCGAGAGAAGAGCCGGATCCCACACAGCTTCCACCACCAACGGAGCTGAAGAACACCGGAGCCGCCAAGCCCTGCGCCCCAGGTGGCCGCTGTCTTCAGCAGTCAGACCCGGTACTGCTGGCAGAGAACAGAGACAGTCCTGATGAGTGTGAGTTCGCACACTCAGTAATCCCACAGTCTGTATACAGTTAGGAGGGAAAACCTCCACCTCCAATCACACACACTCGTGCAGCTCCCGAGATAACCACTTATCTGGGTGGGGTGGGAGGCGAAGCCGTCGCAGTCCACACCAAACGCCAACTCAGCAGACAGGGTATCCGTCCCAGGAAAACAGCTGCAAAAGAGATCAGACTGATGCTCGGGTTAAGGTTCAGCAGAGAAGTAATTACCTGAATGGTAGCTGATTTCTCGGCAGGGAGGTGGAGTTGCAGTCCGGCTTTTATGGTGGTGGTGATGAGTAGTGGATGAGTGACAGCTGGTACGGATGATGAGTGACAGCTGTCACTCCCGATCGCTCCGACGCCCTCTCGTGCTTGAAGCCCGCACTTCAAGCAGGGCTCCATCTTGTGGTGGTGGGCCAGCAGTACCTCCTCTTCAGCGGCCCACACAACAAAAACAGCACATTATTATTGAAATAAAAGCCTTTATCATGTGTATTTAATCCAGTATATAGACTAATCCAGGATTTTATGGCCGCCCCCGGTGTACTGTCAGTGTGGGCTAAATATTTATAAGCTGTGATCTCTGCTGTTTTTCCATGAAGGTGTTGGTATTCTTCAGCTTTGAATTCCACGGGTTTCACTGAGGCCCTTAGCTGACTTTATTGGCAAACATTCACTGTCTCTGAAAGTTGAATCATTGCAAGCACTGTTTTTAAACTGCATTTCTCATAGTTGAATTTTGTACCTTGAAACAACACAGTCTGCCAATGGTTTGTTCTTTTTTTTCCTCACTCAAGTACTCCAAGTGAATGCATGCTTTACATCTCTCTCCCCTTCACTGTTTCTTAGTGTGACACCAAAAAAAAGAGAGAAAAGTACAAAAGAACTGCATAAATTGAGATTATTTGGATTTTAATTAGGTTGAAATTAAAACAATAGACAACCTCAACTGAAAGATGTAACAAACAAACAAACAAGCTAGAGCGCAAACCTCTGCTAACACTGGTTTCCAATTTCACAAATTTTTACCTTGGTAAAAATTTCATGGTCAAAGTCCTGTTAGAAGTGGATTTTCATAAGCTAAAATATACAAAAATATACCTCAAAAGGGCTTTTTAATGTTAAAAAGAATCAAGTATTGCTAAATCAGCAATATGGATCAGCTGCGGATCAAATTTAGTCTTTTCATTAAGAGTGCCCGTTTGCACCTCATTGTCACAAATGAGAGTGATTGAGGCACATTTGATTAAGATATCATTTAAAATATACATTAAATGGGGTTTTCAATGTTAAATTCAAGTGTCCACAAAATCCACAATTCAGATCAGATCTGGATCAAACTTTGTCAGGTGATAGTGAGTACCAGTCTGCACATCGCATTCAAATACAAAAGTGATTGGGGAATATTTGATTAAGATATAATGTAAAATATATATTAAATAGGGTTTTCAATGTTAAATTTAAATGGCTACAAAATTTTTGATCTGGTTTCAGATCTGGATCAAACTTTGTCAGTGGATAAAGGATACCATCTTACATAATGTGCTCAAATATGAAAGAAATTTGATCTTTTTTGACAGAGTTATGAATTTTGAAAAATTTGTTCAATGTTAAATTGTCAGGCGTACTGGTACAGCATGGCTGGGCACAAATGCAGGATTCAGATAACAAACAGGGTCTAATAAAAGTTCAGGCAGAGTCCGGTACACAGGTAGGCAGGCCAAGATAAACAACAGGATCCAAAGCATTAGGCAGAGATGAAGACAAAAAACAGGTAGGCTTAGCCAGGACAATATACTCAAAAGAAAGGTGCCCAAAAGTGGCGAGAGATCCAAAGGCATTCCCAAGCCAGCTGGGAAATATAAAACCTCCACTATGACCGGGGTCTACCCCAGTGGCCTCCTCCCAGTAACAACACTAACAATGCTACCCATAGTTATGTGTTATATTATAACTATTATTGCTGTTGTGTTTGTTGTTAATGTATTTTTAGCAGCTAAAATGCAGACACATCTTTCATCCATGTCTTTCAATCAATATTATTCTGAGTGATCTACTGCTACAGTTCTGTGCTGTAAAAAAATAATTATTTTGTAAAAAATAATATCAGTATATGAATGTAATAAGTAACGTAACTATTTTAATTACTTCACCAGATTAATGTAACTCATTATTTTTGATTACTTTTCCAACAAATGTTTTAAATTGGATAAGAAAGCTGAAAAATCTAAATTATAGTTTTAAACTTGGCAGTTAGACTTCACAACAGTGATTATTGTTAAACTGTTTTTAAAATATTCAATATAACATGAATTAAGACTTCAACTTTTTGATTTTAAAGCATTGTCATCTAAACAAATCACATAAGTATGTAGGTTAAAAACAACATCTGCAGGGAAGGAGAAATGTAACCACTATCTCAAATTCTACAAGCCCAATTCCAGTGAAGTTGGGACGTTGTGTAAAATGTGAATAAAAACAGAATACAATGATTTGCAAATCCTCTTCAACCTATACTCAACAAAAATATAAACGCAACACTTTTGGTTTTGCTCCCATTTTGTATGAGATGAACTCAAAGATCTAAAACTTTTTCCACATACACAATATCACCATTTCCCTCAAATATTGGTCACAAACCAGTCGAAATCTGTGATAGTGAGCACTTCTCCTTTGCTGAGATAATCCATCCCACCTCACAGGTGTGCCATATCAAGATGCTGATTAGACACCATGATTAGTGCACAGGTGTGCCTTAGACTGCCCACAATAAAAGGCCACTCTGAAAGGTGCAGTTTTGTTTTATTGGGGGGGATACCAGTCAGTATCTGGTGTGACCACCATTTGCCTCATGCAGTGCAACACATCTCCTTCGCATCATCCGTGAAGAGAACACCTCTCCAACGTGCCAAACGCCAGCGAATGTGAGCATTTGCCCACTCAAGTCTGTTACGACGACGAACTGGAGTCAGGTCGAGACCCCGATGAGGACGACGAGCATGCAGATGAGCTTCCCTGAGACGGTTTCTGACAGTTTGTGCAGAAATTCTTTGGTTATGCAAACCGATTGTTTCAGCAGCTGTCCGAGTGGCTGGTCTCAGACGATCTTGGAGGTGAACATGCTGGATGTGGAGGTCCTGGGCTGGTGTGGTTACACGTGGTCTGCGGTTGTGAGGCTGGTTGGATGTACTGCCAAATTCTCTGAAACACCTTTGGAGACGGCTTATGGTAGAGAAATGAACATTCAATACACGAGCAACAGCCCCGGGTTACATTCCTGCTGTCAGCATGCCAACTGCACGCTCCCTCAAATCTTGCGACATCTGTGGCATTGTGCTGTGTGATAAAACTGCACCTTTCAGAGTGGCCTTTTATTGTGGGCAGTCTAAGGCACACCTGTGCACTAATCATGGTGTCTAATCAGCATCTTGGTATGGCACACCTGTGAGGTGGGATGGATTATCTCAGCAAAGGAGAAGTGCTCACTATCACAGATTTAGACTGGTTTGTGAACATTATTTGAGGGAAATGGTGATATTGTGTATGTGGAAAAAGTTTTAGATCTTTGAGTTCATCTCATACAAAATGGGAGCAAAACCAAAAGTGTTGCGTTTATATTTGTATATTCAATTGAATACACCACAAAGACAAGATATTTAATGTTCAAATTAATAAACTTTATTGTTTTTGTGCAAATATTTGCTCATTTTGAAATGGATGCCTGCAACATGTTTCAAAAAAGCTGGGACAGTGGCATGTTTACCACTGTGTTACATCACCTTTCCTTCTAACAACACTCAATAAGCGTTTGGGAACTGAGGACACTAATTGTTGAAACTTTGTAGGTGGAATTCTTTCCCATTCTTGCCCAATGTACAACTTCAGTTGTTCAACAGTCCGTTGTTATATTTTGCGCTTCATAATGCGCCACACATTTTCAATGGGCGACAGGTCTGGACTGCAGGCAGGCCAGTCTAGTACCCGCACTCTTTTACTACGAAGCCACGCTGTTGTAACACGTGCAGAATGTGGCTTGGCATTGTCTTGCTGAAATAAGCAGGGATGTCCCTGACAAAGACGTTGCTTGGATGGCAGCATGTGTTGCTCCAAAACCTGGATGTATCTTTCAGCATTGATGGTGCCATCACAGATGTGTAAGTTGCCCATGCCATGGGCACTAACACACCCCCATACCATCACAGATGTGTACGTTGTCCATGCCATGGGCACTAACACACCCCCATACCATCACAGATGCTGGCTTTTGAACTTTGTGCTGGTAACAATCTGGATGGTCTTTTCCCTTTTTTGTCCGGAGGACATGACATCCATGATTTCCAAAAACAATTTGAAATGTGGACTCATCAAACCACAGCACACTTTTCCACTTTGCGTCTGTCCATTTCAAATGAGCTCAGGCCCAGAGAAGGCGGCGGTGTTTCTGGATGTTATTGATGGATTGCGTTCACTTTGCATGGTAGAGTTTTAACTTGCACTTGTAGATGTGGCGACGAACTGTTAACTGACAATGGTTTTCTGAAGTGTTCCTGAGCCCATGCGGTAAGATCCTTTACACAATGATGTCAGTTTTTAATGCAGTGCCACCTGAGAGATCGAAGGTCACGGGCATTCAATGTTGGTTTTCAGCCTTGCCGCTTACGTGTAGAAAGTTCTCCAGATTCTCTGAATCTTCTGATTATATTATGGACTGTAGATGATGGAATCCCTAAAATTCTATTTTTTCACGCTGTTGTTCACAAGTGGTGATCCTCGCCCCATCTTTGCTTGTGAACGCTGAGTCTTTTGGGGATGCTCCTTTTATACCAAATCATGACACTCACCTGTTTCCAATTAACCTGTGGAATGTTCCAAACAGGTGCTCTTTATGCATTCATCAACTTTCCCAGTCTTTTGTTGCCCCTGTCTCAGCTTTTTTTGAAACGTGTCACAGGCATCCATTTCAAAATGAGCAAATATTTGCACAAAAACAATAACGTTTATCAGTTTGAACATTAAATATCTTGCCTTTGTGGTGTATTCAATTGACTATAGGTTGAAGAGGATTTGCAAATCATTGTATTCTGTTTTTATTTACATTTCACACAACCTCCCAACTTCATTGGAATTGGGGTTGTATGTTTAAGCTCCATTGAGATAAAGCTGTGTGCCTATTGAACAACTGATGAATGGAGCTTGAACATAGAAAGACCAGAGGATCCCCTGTGACTGCACTAAAGTGCTCAGCGTCGATACAAACACTCCTCATTCTCTCTTGCAGTCATCAGTAAGTGTCAAGCGGAGGTTTAAATATGACTGGACATGTCTGTACACTCTGTTACAGGAGAGAAAATCAATACACACTGTTCAGCTCTGTAATTTTTATTCCTGATTATCATGATTCATTCAGGTTGATTTAGTTGGTTCTTTCCCCCTCTTTATTAATGAATATCGTGTTCCTCCTCATTGCAGATGTGCTGAGACCTAATGCTACTCTTATGTGTTACCGTCTGAATCAATCCTCAACTTTTTGGTGGATGTGTAGGAGTACTTTGCTCTGAGGGCAGCGATCCACCGATGTTCTGGAACACTGCAGCTGCTGAGGGACTCAACCCTCCTCAGCCTTATTAGAAATGTCCATCACCGTGTGGCTCACTGTGTGCAAACCACTTTCTTTTTCCTCTCAGTCATCACAAATGCTAACTGGCTTTTCCCATGAACAAAACTAAAACCCAGTGTGTCTGTAACTCAACATCAGTTAAACTCTCCTCATTAAAGCCCCACACGAGCTCTCTGTGCTTTATTTGGTTTGTTAATTAAAAGCGGAGCAGTACTGATCTACACCCCGTGCAGGTTTTGAATACAGATACACACGCACATACACACATTAGCTCATAAAAGGAAAAGAGTTCCTTTTAATGAGTATTACCTCTGCCAATGAAGTTAGAGGAGGTTATGTTTTCACCTGTTTGTCTGATTGTGAACAGCCTGGAACCCACAATTTTTCATATGATTGAAGCAGCAGGACCTTCGTGGCCGGGACGATGGTGGGGATTGAACCCACACGGCTCGCACAAAAGACCGTTCCTCTATCAGGTCAGCCAAAGGGGAACTCCCTGTTAGCCAAGCTAGCGGGAACGTCTTTTCAATTGGGACCCGGGACTTTCATCCCGCTACATATTGTTATAAACTTTTTCCAGAGAATTCATATCCTGATAGGCAAGAACTGATTCAATTTTCAGGGTTAAAGTCAGGAAAAATCTTGCAAAATTTGAAAAAGCCCTATCCTTTAACATTGAACCAATTTTCAAAAATGCATAACTCTGTCAAACAATATCAAGTTTCTTTCATATTTCAGTGTCATGCAGGATGGTATCCTTTAGCAACTGACAAAGTTTGATCTGGATTTGATTTTTAATCAAATTTATATATATATATATATATATATATATATATATATATATATCCCCGTGCAATATCATTACACAGTTGCACATAATTCTCATTTTACATATTGTCCACATTTTATTTTAGTTGTACATATATATATTATATCTTTTATTTGGCTAACAATTACTCACACCTCGGAAAAGCACCTTTTGGAGTTGCATTCAAATCTCGTTGCAATGTAAATTACAATGACAATAAAGGCGATTCTGATTCTGATATATATATAAGGAATCACATGTACATAGGTATTCACAGCCTTTGCTCAACACTTGATTGATGCACCTTTGGCAGCAATTACAGCCTCAAGTCTTCTGAAGCCATGCTTGGTGCACCTATCTTTGGGCAATTTTGTCCATTCCTCTTTGCAGCACCTCTCAAGCCCCATATCAGGTTGGATGGGGAGCGTCGGTGCACAGATATTTTCAGATCTCTCCAGAGATGTTCAATCAGATTCAGGTCTTGACTCTGGCTGGGCCTCTCAAGGACATTCACAGAGTTGCCCTGAAGCCACTCCTTTGATATCTTGGCTGTGTGCTTAGGGTCATTGTCCTGCAGAAGGATGAACTGTCGCCTCAGTCTGAGATCAAAAGTGCTCTGCAGCAGGTTTTCATCCAGGATGTCTCTGTTTATTGCTGCATTCAAAGTTCCCTCAATCTTGACTAGTCTCCCAGTTCCTACCAATGACAAATATCTCCACAGCATGATGCGGCCACCACCATGCTTCACTGTAGGGATGGTGCCTGGTTTTCTCCAAACTTGATGTGTGGCATTCACGCCAAAGAGTTCAATCTTTGTCTCATCAGACCAAACAATTTTGTTTCTCATGGTCTAAGAGTCCTTCAGGTGCCTTTTTTGTAAACTCCAGGTGGGCTGCCATGTACCTTTTACTAAGGAGCAGCTTCTGTCTGGCCACTCTACCATACAGGCCTGATTGGTGGATTAGTGCTGCAGAGATGGTTATCCTTCGGTAAGGTTCTTCTCTCTCCACAGAGGAAAGCTGGAGCTCTGACAGAGTGACTGTCGAGTTCATGGTCACCTCCATGACTAAGGCCTTTCCCCCACAATCGCTCAGTTTATACGGGCGACCAGCTCTAGGAAGAGTCCTCGTGGATCCAAACTTCTTCCATTTACAGATGAAGGAGGCCCCTGTGCTCATTGGGACCTTCCAAGCAGCAGAAATGTTTCTGTACTATGGCGTTACTAATCTGACACCATCTGACCCTTCCCCAGATTTGTGCCTTGAGACAATCCTACAGACAATTCCTTTGACAGTCTACTTTTCATATATTGGCCAGATGTGGCCTAGAAAAAGTAGGCCAAGCAAAGAACTCACATAAGAGGGTTGTGTGATGAACTTATGGTGTTGAGCTGTCATGCAGAATGCACAAATACAACCCCTGGCGAAAATTATGGAATCACTGGCCTCGGAGGATGTTCATTCAGTTGTTTAATTTTGTAGGAAAAAAAAGCAGATCACAGACATGACACAAAACTAAATTCATTTCAAATGGCAACTTTCTGGCTTTAAGAAACACTATAGGAAATCAAGAATAAAAATTGTGGCAGTCAGTAACGGTTACTTTTTTAGACCAAGCAGAGGGAAAAAATATGGACTCACTCAGTTCTGAGGAATAAATTATGGAATCACCCTGTAAATTTTCATCCCCAAAACTAACACCTGCATCAAATCAGATCTGCTCGTTAGTCTGCATCTAAAAAGGAGTGATCACACCTTGGAGAGCTGTTGCACCACGTGGACTGACATGAATCATGGCTCCAACACGAGAGATGTCAATTGAAAGAAAGGAGAGGATTATCAAACTCTTAAAAGAGGGTAAATCATCACACAATGTTGCAAAAGATGTTGGTTGTTCACAGTCAGCTGTGTCTAAACTCTGGACCAAATACAAACAACATGGGAAGGTTGTTAAAGGCAAACATACTGGTAGACCAAGGAAGACATCAAAGCGTCAAGACAGAAAACTTAAAGCAATATGTCTCAAAAATCGAAAATGCACAACAAAACAAATGAGGAACGAATGGGAGGAAACTGGAGTCAACGTCTGTGACCGAACTGTAAGAAACCACCTAAAGGAAATGGGATTTACATACTGAAAAGCTAAACGAAAGACATCATTAACACCTAAACAGAAAAAAACAAGGTTACAATGGGCTAAGGAAAAGCAATCGTGGACTGTGGATGACTGGATGAAAGTCATATTCAGTGATGAATCCCGAATCTGCATTGGGCAAGGTGATGATGCTGGAACTTTTGTTTGGTGCCTTTCCAATGAGATTTATAAAGATGACTGCCTGAAGAGAACATGTCAATTTCCACAGTCATTGATGATATGGGGCTGCATGTCAGGTAAAGGCACTGGGGAGATGGCTGTCATTACATCATCAATAAATGCACAAGTTTACGTTGATATTTTGGACACTTTTCTTATCCCATCAATTGAAAGGATGTTTGGGGATGATGAAATCATTTTTCAAGATGATAATGCATCTTGCCATAGAGCAAAAACTGTGAAAACATTCCTTGCAAAAAGACACATAGGGTCAATGTCATGGCCTGCAAATAGTCCGGATCTTAATCCAATTGAAAATCTTTGGTGGAAGTTGAAGAAAATGGTCCATGACAAGGCTCCAACCTGCAAAGCTGATCTGGCAACAGCAATAAGAGAAAGTTGGAGCCAGATTGATGAAGAGTACTGTTTGTCACTCATTAAGTCCATGCCTCAGAGACTGCAAGCTGTTATACAACCCCTGGCAAAAATTATGGAATCACCGGCCTCGGAGGATGTTCATTCAGTTGTTTAATTTTGTAGAAAAAAGCAGATCACAGATATGACACAAAACTAAAGTCATTTCAAATGGCAACTTTCTGGCTTTAAGAAACACTATAAGAAATCAGGAAAAAAATTGTGGCAGTCAGTAACGGTTGCTTTTTTAGACCAAGCAGAGGGAAAAAAAATATGGAATCACTCAGTTCTGAGGAAAAAATTATGGAATCATGAAAAACAAAAGAACGCTCCAACACATCACTAGTATTTTGTTGTACCACCTCTGGCTTTTATATTAAGTTATTGTACTTGGCCCCACAAATCTTAGAAACATGGTGTCTAACCAGATCCTTACTCTGGATAGCATTACCCTGACCTCTAGTAATACTGTGAGAAATCTTGGAGTCATTTTTGATCAGGATATGTCCTTCAATGCGCATATTAAGCAAATATGTAGGACTGCTTTTTTGCATTTGCGCAATATCTCTAAAATTAGAAAGGTCTTGTCTCAGAGTGATGCTGAAAAACTAATTCATGCATTTATTTCCTCTAGGCTGGACTATTGTAATTCATTATTATCAGGTTGTCCTAAAACTTCCCTGCAAAGCCTTCAGTTAATTCAAAATGCTGCAGCTAGAGTGCTAACAGGGACTAGAAGGAGAGAGCATATTTCACCCATATTGGCCTCTCTTCATTGGCTTCCTGTTAATTCTAGAATAGAATTTAAAATTCTTCTTCTTACTTATAAGGTTTTGAATAATCAGGTCCCATCTTATCTTAGGGACCTCATAGTACCATATCTCCCCAATAGAGCGCTTCGCTCTCAGACTGCAGGCTTACTTGTAGTTCCTAGGGTTTGTAAGAGTAGAATGGGAGGCAGAGCCTTCAGCTTTCAGGCTCCTCTCCTGTGGAACCAGCTCCCAATTCGGATCAGGGAGACAGACACCCTCTCTACTTTTAAGATTAAGCTTAAAACTTTCCTTTTTGAAAAAGCTTATAGTTAGGGCTGGATCAGGTGACCCTGAACCATCCCTTAGTTATGCTGCTATAGACTTAGACTGCTGGGGGGTTCCCATGATGCACTGAGTGTTTCTTTCTCTTTTTGCTCTGTATGCACCACTCTGCATTTAATCATTAGTGATTGATCTCTGCTCTCTTCCACAGCATGTCTTTTTCCTGGTTCTCTCCCTCAGCCTGCCCCTCCCTGAGCCTGGTTCCGCTGGAGGTTTCTTCCTGTTAAAAGGGAGTTTTTCCTTCCCACTGTCGCCAAGTGCTTGCTCACAGGGGGTCGTTTTGACCGTTGGGGTATTTCTGTAATTATTGTATGGCTTTTGACTTACAATATAAAGCGCCTTGGGGCAACTGTTTGTTGTGATTTGGTGCTATATAAATAAAATTGATTTGATTTGACAAATAGTATGTTTTTGATCGTATACACAGATGGATGGAAGTTATGCATCAATTGCATGTTGTGAACTCACTGAGCATTGAGTGCATAAAATCAATTGGTGCACAAACTGTCAGCACTGCATCCTGTTTTCTCTCTGACACATAACTGGTACTGACAAGGACATGCATAGCTGATAGATTTCAGTAGCATAATTTAGGTTATCAGTGTCTGCCATTGACTCATGTTGGGTAATAATCCTTTGAAAACAAAGTCTACAGTCTGAATTCAAACCCAGATGTGTCTGGTCTTGTAGAAAGGCTCAGGTGCACACGCACATGCTGAGGTAATCATATGGTAACAGTTATTTTATATTTCACATGGCATGGCTCAGATTGTTTCATTAGAAATTGAATTTGTTCCGGATGAGCTCTGTCTGTGGGTTCTGATCCCGGCAGGCAGTAATCCATGATGTCATTCATGCTGTGCCACTGAAAGCGCTCTGCTGTACAGCCTGCAAAACAACCTGCATAAGAGCGTCTTCAATTCCCCATTTTAAAGTTCCCCTCATATTGTTCCAGACTGAAAAGACAGCAGGGGAGCCAATGAGATGCCTTTGGCAGTCAAATTATCTCCACATGATCTGAATTTGTTTCACATCACTCCAGGGTAAATGCCTCCTCTTTCAAACCACACGATTTTACAGCACATAAAGATATTTACTTGTGGAAAAACCTTTAAGAGTAACAATTGTTTAGATCATTACACTCTGCCTCTGTATTTGTACACATATACCTTCTAAATGTGCAGCCAAAATGATTACTACACCCAAGAGGCCAAAGTGAAAATGCTCACTGTCTGCTGACTTCAATAATCCTGTAAGCAGCTACTGGTTTTACCCGCTGTGCAGTTACATTCCACAATCTAAGGCTCTGCAAAGCAGCTCAAGCACAAAACGGAATCAAAAAATCCAAATGAGCACAGAATGTAACAACAATTTGTGTTTTTCTCTTCCACCCCCACGCAACTTAATTATATTTTTGGACTGTTGGACTGGGAAACCAATAAAGACATCTGGGTTTTAAAATTTGCTTTGCTGAGGTTTGATCTTTATGCTTGCATCTGTCAGCAATGTGGAAGCAGAATGTAGTAGAGACTGAACGTGGACAGACAAACAGGCAGGCAGCAAAACCTAGACTTTGGAAATGAATCATTTCTAAGCTAAGTGTAGCATCAAAATCATATATTGTGATTTGCAAAAATGCAATCAAATCTTCTTCTTCTTTGTCTTTCGGCTGTTCCCGTTAGGGCTCGCCACAGCAGATCAATCATTTCCATCTCACCCTGTCCTCTGTATCTTCCTCTGTCACACCAACCACTTGCATGTCCTCTCTCAGCACATCCATGAACCTCCTCTTTGGTCTCCCTCTTCTCCTCCTGCCTGGTGGCTCCATCCTCAGCATCCTTCTCCCTATATACCCTGGGTCCCTCCTCTGCACATGTCCAAACCATCTCAATCTCGCCTCTCTGACTTTGTCTCCAAATCGACCCACCTGAGCTGTCCCTCTGATATGTTCATTCCTTATCTTGTCCATTCTTGTCACTCCCAAAGAGAATTTCAACATCTTCAGCTCTGCCACCTCCAGCTCTGCCTCCTGTCTTTTTGTTAGTGCCACTGTCTCTAAACCATACAACATAGCTGGTCTCACTACTGTTTTGTAAACTTTCCCCTTCACTCTTGCTGATATTCTTCGGTCACAAATCACTCCTGCCACCTTTCTCCACCCACTCCACCCTGCCTGCACTCTCTTCTTCACCTCTCTACCACACTCTCCATTACTTTGAACAGTTGACCCCAAATATTTAAACTCATCTACTTTCACCAATTCTACTCCTTGTAACTGCACTATTCCACTGGGCTCCCTCTCATTCACACACATGTACTCAGTCTTGCTTCTACTGACTTTCATTCCCCTTCTCTCCAAAGCATATCTCCACTTCTCCAGACTAGACTCAACTTGCTCTCTACTCTCACTACAGATCACAATGTCATCTGCAAACATCATACTCCATGGGGACTCCTGTCTGATCTCATCTGTCAACCTGTCCATCACCACTGCAAACAAGAAAGGACTCAGAGCTGATCCTCGGTGTAATCCCACCTCCACCTTGAATGAGTCTGTCATTCCGACTGCGCATCTCACCGCTGTCACACTATTCTTGTACATGTCCTGCACTACCCTAACATACTTCTCTGCCACTCCAGACTTCCTCATACAATACCACAACTCTTCTCTTGGCACCCTATCATAAGCTTTTTCTAAGTCCACAAACACACAATGTAACTCTTTCTGTCCTTCTCTGTACTTTTCCAACAGTATTCTCAGAGCAAGCATTGCATCTGTAGTGCTCTTTCTCGGCATGAAACTATATTGCTGCTCACAGATCTTCACCTGTTTTCTAAGCCTAGCTTCTACTACTCTTTCCCATAACTTCAGGCTGTGGCTGATCAGCTTTATGCCTCTGTGGTTACTGCAGCTCTGCACATCACCCTTGTTCTTGAAAATAGGAACCAGCACACTTCGTCTCCACTCCTCAGGCATCCTCTCACTTTCCAAGATTTTATTAAACAATCTGGTTAGAAACTCTACTGCCATCTCTCCTAGACATTTCCATGCCTCCATTGGAATGTCGTCTGGACCAACTGCCTTTCCACTCTTCATCCTCTTCATAGCAGCCCTCACTTCTTCCTTGCTAATCTCTTTTACTTCCTGATTTACTCTCACCACATCATCCAGCCTTTTCTCTCGCTCATTTTCTTTATTCATCAACTCCTCAAAAATGCAATCAAATCTGCAGTTAATATATAAAACATGATAAATTAACAAGTACATTTACAGGATATGAGGACTTGTTTTAAATAATCCATCTTAAAAATCTTGTTAAGTGAAAGAGTCTTGAAAACATTTTGAGTCATATCTCAAATGAAACGAGCTTTAGATCACTATAAGATTTATAAGGGGTTGTGCTAATTTCTAAAAGATATATTATTTCCTAACACAAGTTATCCTGGTAAACAAGACCCATAACATCCTGCTCAGAGTGCCGCTCTCATTGGACCGACAGCTCTGCTATTTTGGCATTGTTAGTGGAGCAGATAACTGTAACAATTGTTCATTTCTGGAAACAAGCACCAAAACTGGCACACACACACACCTTAGACATTGCTCTTTTGTAAAAGCACATTAGCCACCTAAATTTTCAATAGGCAGCCAGCTCAACTGAAGAGTTACACAGGGGTCAAAATTAAAAAATGCTCCAATCATGTTGAAAACTATACCACATTATTTGTCTGATCGCGAAGATTCCAAAAGGGTATAGTTTGGACTATCTATGACTGAATCTTATGGAGTTATGGGGTAAAAACAGGAGGAATGGTGACAAAGGTCAGTTTCAGTTTGTACAAGGGTCAGAAGTTAAAGTTGCTCCAATTTTGTTAAAAAGTGGTGCAAATTATTGGTTGTGTTGATAGGATTAACAAATTGAATAGTGCTGACTATGCTGAATGCTTGGTCTGTAAGGTAAAGGTCAAACAATGTTGACATCCATTGGATTCTACGGCATGTGACATATGTTACCCCGTAACATGACAACTAAGCATGACACATGGTGCAAACTATTCCTTTTTAAAACCCTTTTAACTCAACCAATAATCTGCATCATGTTTTACAATAATAGGAGCAACTTTAACTTCTGACTCTTGTACAAACTGAAACTGACCTTTGTCACCGCTCTTGCTGTTTGTACCCCATAACTCCATAACATGCAGTCATAGATAGTCCAAACTATACTTTTTGGTATAGTTATAATCAGACACATAATGTGGTGTAGCTTTCAATATTATTGGAACATTTTTAATTTTGACCCCTGTGCAATTCTTCATTGACCCCTATTTGGCCCCCGATTGAAAATTCAAATGGCTAACATTATTTGTCTAACAGTAATGTTCAGAATAATAGTAGTGCTATGTGACTAAAAAGATTAATCCAGGTTTTGAGTATATTTCGTATTGTTACATGGGAAACAAGGTACCAGAAGATTCAGTAGATTGTCACAAATCCAACAAGACCAAGCATTCATGATATGCACACTCTTAAGGCTATGAAATTGGGCTATTAGTAAAAAAAAGTAGAAAAGGGGGTGTTCACAATAATAGTAGCATCTGCTGTTGACGCTACAAACTCAAAACTATTATGTTCAAACTGCTTTTTTAGCAATCCTGTGAATCACTAAACTAGTATTTAGTTGTATAACAACAGTTTTTTCATGATTTCTTCACATCTGTGAGGCATTAATTTTGTTGGTTTGGAACCAAGATTTTGCTGGTTTACTAGTGTGCTTGGGGTCAGTCTTGTTGAAACACCCATTTCAAGGGCATGTCCTCTTCAGCATAAGGCAACATGACCTCTTCAAGTATTTTGACATATCCAAACTAATCCATGATACCTGGTATGCAATATATAGGCCCAACACCATAGTAGGAGAAACATCGCCATATCATGATGCTTGCACCACCATGCTTCACTGTCTTCACTGTGAACTGTGGCTTGAATTCAGAGTTTGGGGGTCATCTCACAAACTGTCTGTGGCCCTTGGACCCAAAAAGAACAGTTTTACTCTCATCAGTCCACAAAATATTCCTCCATTTCTCTTTAGGCCAGTTGATGTGTTCTTTGGCAAATTGTAACCTCTTCTGCACATGTCTTTTATTTAACAGAGGGACTTTGCGGGGGATTCTTGCAAATAAATTAGCTTCACACATGCATCTTCTAACTGTCACAGCACTTACAGGTAACACCAGACTGTCTTTGATCATCCTGGAGCTGATCAATGGGTGAGCCTTTGCCATTCTGGTTATTCTTCTATCCATTTTGATGGTTGTTTTCCGTTTTCTTCCACACGTCTCTGGTTTTTTTGTCCATTTTAAAGCATTGGAGATCATTGTAGATGAACAGCCTATAATTTTTTGCACCTGCGTATAAGTTTTCCCCTCTCCAATCAACTTTTTAATCAAACTATGCTGTTCTTCTGGACAATGTCTTGAACGTCCCATTTTCCTCAGGCTTTCAAAGAGAAAAAGCATGTTCAACAGGTGCTGGCTTCATCCTTAAATAGGGGACACCTGATTCACACCTGTTTGTTCCACAAAATTGACAAACTCACTGACTGAATGCCACACTACTATTATTGTGAACACCCCGTTTTCTACTTTTTTTAACTAATAGCCCAATTTCATAGCCTTAAGAGTGTGCATATCATGAATGCTTGGTCTTGTTGGATTTGTGAGAATCTACTGAATCTACTGGTACCTTGTTTCCCATGTAACAATAAGAAATATACTCAAAACCTGGATTAATCTTTTTAGTCACATAGCACTACTATTATTCTGAACACTACTGTATATACCAAAAGGTATACACAGTCAAATTTTGGTGCTTGTAACCAGATTTGAACAATTCCTCTGCAAATATTCTGTTATCTGCTGCACTAATGGGATAGCTCACCCACAGGTTGAGCTCGCCAGACTACTTTCGCCACCCTGCTCAGCGTGCCGCTCTCGTTGGAGCGACAGCACACAGATACATTAGCACGAAGTTAACACCCAAGTCTTTCATCGCCAACTGTAAATGATAATCAAAACATTCCAAACGTATCTTTCAGAACTAGTCCACATCAAACTCCATTAAAACTTCAGTTATCTTTATAATTTTATTGCTGGCAAATTTTAGAATTAATTTAGATGAGATATACTCATTATCTCAGAGGAATATATCACAATTATCTGGGAACTACTTTTTGCTCAGGAATTCATCAAGCACGTCAGCCGTGGGTGCGCACTAACACAGAATACCCAGAAAATGGACAATTGTTCGGCCATAATGAGAGCGTCCACTTTTATCTTGCCATAAGCTAAGCTAGTGGCACTCGTGAGAGTGTGGACCCGTATGTCACTTTGCGAATAAATTCGCTTTGCGAGAAGGTCTGGTACCCCTCCAGTTCTATCTGCTGTGTAGTGTATGAGTGAATGGTAGGCACATTAAAACCATTATTGCACATATTTACTCCAAATTTTGTCACACTATTCTCAGAAAAATAATAATAATGTAATAATAACTGCCCTGACTTGCGATGGAGGAAGAGGAAGACAGATGTCTTGCTTCAATTTGAAGTCTTTATTACCGCAGGAGTGTCATCACTGTAGCTCATTAACAAAACCTCAGGATATATCCAGCCTGGATCACATGGGGTAATTACCTAGCAACAGTTTCGCCAGTTGTGTCTGAAACTGCTCTCATCCCCACATAAGAATGTCTGGTATCTGTCCAAGGCTGCAACCTTGAGATGTCTGACCTTATCTTATTCCCTGTCTTTTCACAAGAAAAACCCTCAGAATTAAACTGTCTTATTAGAATTTAAGAATTAGCACAAATATGCAACATTTCCCATCATGATAATAATGAAAATGAATAAAACACCTGTTTTCCAAAACTATTACGAAATAATCATCCCCCACACACACACACACACATCGCCCTATAAAGAAAAAGACTGTAGAGCCACCAGTTCTGAGCGGGATAAAAGTCACTATGAGAGGCGAATGTGAGCACTGTACCTGTTTCAATGGTATTTCATGATGTTGAAGTCAACAAAGGCTTCTCAGTCGGGCTCACTTTCCAGATCTCAATTTCAAAATCCAATTTTCGACTCTGCCTGCTCAATGTCCATCTCTCAGAAACGCCGTCTCTCGTCTGAATTTTACAGCGGCTCTGGCAATAAATGAATGGAAGGACTTCAGCGTGATTGAATAAAACCAGTTGGAGCTGTGTCATTCTAAATCATTTCAGTTACTTCGGAAGGTCACTGCGTGTAATAAAGCAGCGGAAAAATGACCTCCTTTGTCATGTTAATCATGTATCGCTTCCCTGTGTATAGCACCTACATCACTGAAAATGTACTTATGACCTACCATCAAGAGTTATGTGTGGGCTGAATAATGTCTGCTGCCTATAATGCACAGACATATCCATGTTTATGTGCATATTTCTCCAGTATATCATAGAATTCTGGGTGATTTTTCTGCAGTGGAGAGTAATTTATAAAGTGTGTAAGTGTAGAATATCATTACAAAAGACTCACTGATTGCACAGATTAAAAATGGAGAAAATGATGAAGACGATGAAGGCGTCTTTAAATTATGCAAATTTGCAAAAAAGCAGTGGTGGGTTCAGCTAAAGAGTAAGATTCGATAACAGCTAATCCTCTCGATGAAAAGTTAACTGTGATAACACTAAACTGATCAACCTGAGCATGATGGAAGAATGCAGATTACTCAAAGTTGAGAGCCCGAGCGCTGAGAAAAGGCCAAGAGGACGCTCACGTAAGAAGACAGTTTATTAGCGTCTGCTCTGTGTACGTCCATAAATCAAAATACTGCACGATTTCATCAGGAATAAATCAGACACGCTGTTCAAATGTGCTCTGTAGCGGCCTTTTGCTAATTTGATTTAAAAGCTATCTGTGGTTCGATAAATGGTTTCACGGTGTAAATCAGAGACAGACGCAACGGCAATGAGACATCAAGTAAAAGCTGAGTGCATCAACTAATCCGCTCACACTAGTGCGTAAAAAAGCTTTTTAATCATTTCCATTACTGACCTGCTGCGCAATCTGAACGCACACTGTGACTAAAAACAGAAGCTCTTCAGAAAACCTCACCGTCAAGACATGGTTTGCGATTTGAGGTCACGCTTTGTGTGTCGGCTTCCACGGTGGCAAGCGCTCCGGTTCAGCGCCAAACAGCCGCCGGCTGAAGTAGAATGAAGATGACTAAAATTGTTGGGGTTCATAAAAGGCCCAATGTTGGCAGCAGCAGTTTGAGACCATCTCAGTCATTTTAATCAGTTTCAGATGGGATGATTAGCGAGATCCACGACCCGATCCCGGGTAAGTGGTTGAAGATGATTGAGCGAGTGATTAGTGAGTGATCTCCAACAGGCAGCAGCTTTTAAAAATCTCATTTCTGGAGCCGTCACAGTGATTTTCCTCTTTAACACAGTTAGCCGAGCACCGTGTTGGCCTTGTTTCTGATCCACTGATAGTACATGTGTACTTTTATTGTGTATATACCTATGAGACACAGACAGGAAATGTGGTGCTTCTCACCAGCTTGAGTTAAGGCAATAAATCCTTCATATCAGGTACGAAGTCAGGAATTCATTTACAAGGAGGAGTTTTCACCTGTCTGTTAGATGGTGCCATTAAATTTGCAAAGGATGAAACTTTTTGTCAAGTCGAAAATTTTCTAATTGCTTCATCTCTTGATTTGAAATGGAGAATCGTTTTCTGAAATAACCATTTAGTTTTTCAACTGAGAAACAATGGATCACTTTAAGAAACAATTGTTTCATTAAGTTTATTTTAGTGCTTTGAAAAAAAGATTAATCAAAGAATCCCCACTGCTGACGATATCCCAATTTTAGTGATTCAAACACTTTGAAACATGGAATTATTTTTGAGGACAGTGTTATGAAACAAATAAATTATTTCTAAAACCATTTTACCCGAGGCCATCAAATATGGCCTTTGGGTATTGCCAAGGCTTTGCATCTGTCCGTCCGTCTGTCTGTGCTCAGCATAAATCCAATCCTATTACTGCCAAAGGCTTCAAATTTACATGGAGCATTCTTGGGACACAGACCTTGGACAAGTTCAAAGATGGCTAACCTTGACCTATTTTAAGAGGCATTTTAAGAGGTTAAAAAGTTACATTCTGTTTCAATCTGTTCAGTTTTGCTTTTGAGTGGCAGGGGTGAGAGCCAATCAGAGTAGAGTGGCTGGTCTGTCCAAAACTGCTTCGTTTTGTGTCTTTATATACATGTCTCTCATATATACAACCCCAATTCCAATGAAGTTGGGATGTTGTGTGAAATGTAAATCAAAGCAGAATACAATGAATACAATATTTAATGTTCAAACTGATAAACTTTTGTTTTTGTGCAAATATTTGCTCATTTTGAAATGGATGCATGCAACACATTTCAAAAAAGCTGGGACAGGGGAAACAAAGTTGATGAATGCTCAAAGAACACCTGTTTGGAAGATTCCACAGGTGAACAGGTTAATTGGAAACAGGTGAGTGTCATGATTGGGTATAAAAGGAACATCCCCAAAAGGCCCAGCCTTATGGTACATTATGTCTTTCACAGAGAAATACAGTAAGGAGTGTTTTAGTTGTAAATTCCAGTGTTTTGTATGGGCGTTTCAAAAATACATCTTATATGTAGACATGTGTAAAAAAAAAAAAAAATTATGGACAAGGTCTTCATATTAAAATAAATAAGTCAGCATTAAAGACAGAACAAGATAAACCTCATGATTAGAAACCTACAAAAGGATTTTTCATCTTTAAAATGCCAGTACATAATGTAATACATTCTTCAACAGACAACTTTCTGTAACATTTAGTATTTTATTTTTATAAGTCAACATAAATTTAAATTTTGGTCTTTTAGGGACATCAAAACCACGTTTCTTCTGTGTTGTGTGCTTGTGCACGCATGCTTGAGCTTTTACATATACTTAAATTTTATGTCATCAAATTAAAAAGGCTGGCTTGTTATCTTCTTAAAGAGAAAAAAAAAATGAAATTGCAGATGGCAGAAGACATGAGAGGCTTCGACTTGGATGTGATCAGTTTTCTTTCTCTGCTCCACTATGAAGCCATGACCGGCAATGCAACATATAAGGGTTGCACTCTGCACAAAAACTTGTAACTCCTTCGGAGTGGTTACTGGTGTCTTGTGGTTTATCATCTCACTTGTCTCCTTCTTGCAAGTACACAATTTTTGAAAACTGTGTCCTCCAGATTTGCACTTAAGGACTGATGAAAATGAAGTCCAAGTCATATTGAGTGACTTGGAAATGTTCATGTAGCCACGATCCCAGCTTGTATAAACTGTGAAACATTTTGGCAGTAGTGAAGATACCATCACATCTCAAAAAACAAAAGTAATTTAGGTTCACAGAATCTCATTATTGCATTGCTTTTAAAGTATGTTTAAGGGTTAGCCAGTTGTAAAAAAAAAAAAAAAAAGTGTATTATAGCAATGTTTATTTTATTTGTATTTCCTTTTGTTAAATACAATTAAAAAGTAAAACTTTCAATTTAGGTCGAGTCAGTCTTCCTGTTTATGACTTTCAAGTAAGGCACTGCCCTCTTGTGGCAGACATCCACAGCAGTTCTGAAAATTTCATTTTGCTTCTGCAATTTTTGCTAAACATACTGTAATTGTCCACAAAGCAATTTACCGAAATGATTACACGAGTTGTATTTACAGGTTGAATTATAACAGGTTGCTCAGTGAAAAGTGACTGTGCCACAATATGATCTGTAATAAAATGTTCCACCAACATTTTACTTGGGAGAATGAAAACTAAATTTGTGTAAACACTCAAGCTGTTACAGCTGCCAGATGATGAGAAACAGAAGCTGGGTGGAACAGATGGCAGATACAAACATGGAAAAATGACTCCCAGTATAATCAAAGTAGGTGTCTAAAAATATTCATTGCTTCACTTAATGGGGTTTCCGCACGAGGTTTTGCCAAACACACTCATGCCTCTAAAATTTGAAGGATGCTCTATAAAGTCCTCAAACTATTTACTGCTGTGAGACTCATTCCTACACTGACGTTAACCTCAGGTCTCAACAAAAACTCTTCAAACTCACCTTGCCAAAATACATTTCAAGCAGGCTACTGAGGAGCAAACCGCTTTAACTTTGACATAAATAAGTTGATAAAAATTAAACTGTCAATTGCTCTAGTTTTGCATTTTTACTTCAAGTGAGACAGCAGGACATTTTAATGATATATGACTAAATACAGCAATAAATCAGTGACATTCCTGTTTCTGGGTTCTCAGGTTTTTAGGTCAAGAGATGCCTGAGAAGCTTATATTCATATTTACATCTGCAGCAGAATGAAGGTCCAAGTCTTTAGGGTCCTGGGAATATTGTACTGAATACATATACATTTAAATAAAAATAAAATGCCCATTTTTATAACCAGGACTCCATGTGACCAGTGGAATGTTCATTTTGGCAGCCGCACAGCTTTGAATAATTCACTCCACTGGAGTAAATGTTTCCGTCAGGACAGATGAAGCCAGCACACTTGCTATAAATATTTATTTATCTTTATTAACCAGATCAAACAGATCAGACAAGGACTCCATACTGTTTAAGAACGTCTGTGTACTTTGCAATCTTGTCCTCAACGTTCTTTTCTGCCTGTTTGGTCAGCTTCATCACCGTCTTTTTCCTGACGTAGCGGAGCTTCGCCTTAGCTTTTCTCTTCTCCTCCAGAGTGGCTGTGATGGCCTGGTACTTCCAGCCAACCTCGTGTGCCAAACGGCCTAGGAGCGCAAACTGATGAGAAAATCAAAACCGTTAGTGCAGCACACAACTTGACAATGAATAATATTTACAGTTCCCTTCCAATCTACAATGCATCTGGAACATATCAACAGCGCTTCACTTTTTCCACATTTTTACAGACTTATTCCAAAATGGAGTAAATTCCTTTTATTCCTCAAAATTCTATTCACAACATCCCATAATGACAAAGAAAAGATTTGTGAAATTTTTCTAAGACCCTTTGGTCAATACTTTGTTGATGCAACTTTGGTAGCAATTACAGCCTCAAGTCTTATTGAATATGATGCCATAAGCTCCATCAGGTTGGATGGGGAGTGATGGTGCACAGCCATTTTCAGACCTCTTCAGAGATATTCAATCAGACTCTGGTCTCGGCTCTGGATGGACCACTCAAGGACATTCACAGAGTTGTCCTGAAGTCACTCCTTTGATATCTTGGCTGTGTGCTGAGGGTCACTGTCCTGCTCAAAAATGACCCGTGGGCCCAGTCTGAGGTCAAGTATGCTCTGGAGCAGGCTTTCATTCAGGATGTCTGTACATTGCTGCATTCACCGTTCCCTCAATCCTGACTAGTCTCCCAGTTCCAATCCTGCCACTGAAAATCATCCACACAGCATGATGCTGCCACCACCATGCTTCACTTGTAGGGATGGTGCCTTGTTTCCTCCAAACATGACGCCTGGCATTCACGCTAAAGAGTTCAATCTGTCTCATCAGATCAGAGAATTTTGTTTCTCATGGTCAGAGTCCTTCCGGTGACAAACTCCAGGTAGGCTGTCATGTGCCTTTAACTAAGGAGTGGCTTCCATCTGGCCACTCTACCACACACACCTGATTGGTGGATTGATGCAGAGATGGTTGTCCTTCTGGAAGGTTCTCTCCACAGAGGCTGATAGAGTGACCATCGGGTTCTTGGTCCCCTCCCTGACTAAGGTCCTTCTCCCCCGATTGCTCAGTTTAGAGGGGCAGCCAGCTCTACGGAGTCCTTGTGGATCCAAACTTCTTCTATTTACGGATGATTGTGGTCACTGTGCTCATTGGGACCTTCAAAGCAGCAGAAATGTTTTTGCACCCTTCCTCAGATTTGTGCCTTGAGATAATCCTGTCTCAGAGGTCTACAGACAATTCCTTTGACTTCATACTTGGTTTGTGCTCTGACATCTACTGTCAACTGTGGGACCTTATGTGTGGACAGATGTGTGTCTTTTCAAATCATGTCCAATTAAGTGAATTTACCCGAGTTCAATTCTGAGCTTGATGGTAAAGGCTGTGAATACTTATGTACATGTGATTTCTTAGTTTTTCATTTTTGATAAATTTGAAAAGTATCAAAAAAAAAACTTTACACTGTTATGGGTTCTTGCATGTACAATTTTGAGGGGAAAAAAAAAATGAAATTCATCCATTTTGGAATGAGGCTGTAACCTAACAAAACGTGGAAAAAGTAAAGCGCTGCGAATACTTTCTGGATGCATATGCTGCAGCAAATCTTTAAATTTCATAGAATAATCTAAAACTTTTGTAGTTTGTTCACCTTGCGGTTAGGCTTCAGACGCACAATCTTTAGGGCAGCTGGGACAACCATGCGCTTCCTCTGTGGAACAACAACAATAAGTCAGATGAACAATAGTTAGATGAAGAATAAAACAGCTCATGTGACACTGTCATGGGAACCTGTCTCAGACATGATTTCTTCTCAAAGACAACACTCAAACAAGGCGGTAAAGGAATTAAGTTGCATCACAGACAGTGATAGATTATAAATACGACCTCTGGGTTTTAAATGTACAGTAATCACCTTATCGTAGGGAGGAGGAATACCATCAAACACCTTCAGCCTGTCGAGGGCAGCCTGGCCTCTCTTAGTTTTATGAGGGAGCATGCCTGACAAAAAATAAATAATAAAACGTATTCACATTTTAACAATACAACCTCATCATATTCATTTACCAGAGCACAGTTATCTCAACTCAGGAGTCAGATCCGTAAAACTGTCTCATCAATAGATCAGCTTTGGGATAAAGAGCTCATCACTGTCGAGCAGAAAGAAACCTGTGTGGGGGTCAAAAACAGAAACATCCTGTTTCCAGGATTATTTATCTTTATTCATCCAAAATGTATGTGTAAAAAAGTGCCTGCTCTTACTTTCACACAAAACTGATTTAATAAATGTTACCAAATTCCTAATGAGAACTCACGGAGACACGACCAAAGCATTTACTTCAAGTCAAATCATACTCCCCAAATGCCTGAACATGAATAAATCTGAGGTTACATTTTAGGAAGTGGCTACTACCACAGTACTGTGTCAATAGGAGCTCCATTTGTCTATTAACAGAGCCGATCATATTCCACATTGTGTCAGGCATAGACTGTAACCAATCCCAATCCAGATACTCCACTGCCACAGTACTGTGTCAATAAGTAGCACGTACCACAGTGTGTCAAATCCAAAAATGGATTTATCAATGAATGTTAAAAAACCCATTATCCTACTCTCCATTCTCAAACTTTACATGGGTAAGAAGTCAATAAGACAGAACGGGCAGAAGATTTATGTAACAGAGTAACTCACTGGCACAGAAGAAATGGCAGCATCTGATTGGTGCTGTGCCAACAGACAAAAGGTTACGTTCGTGACAAAGTACTGTGGCAGTAGCCACTTCCTAAATTTTAATAATTCATCTGGGAATGACAGCTCTGTACTCCTCACTAGCAACCAATGCAATATAAGATGTGTAATTTATCACAAATGAGTCAGATACTAGAACCTGGTGTCCCTCCCCAAAAATTTTAAATGGTACATGCAATTTGGCATTATTCATAAGCTAAACATTTCTCAGGGCCATTTTCTTGCTCATTTTACTTATAAAAAAATATTTTCCATATTACCAAGAAGATTGGGTCTATTAATACATAGTCTGTCACATGGATCAAAATATGGTATTATTACTAGGGGTTAACAGATATCGGTGCAGATATCTGTATTAGCCATTTATACCAGCTGATATGACCTTTTTTTTGCAGCACTCCATGTAGCGATTCAGTGGTCGCCAAGTTCTGCCTTCATGCTGCAGAGATGCTGCTGGCAGTGCACAGCTGCAAGCAGCGTCTTTGAGAGAAAGGACAAGCTTAATCCAAATCCTTCATTAAATAACCCAGAGCTCATCCTGTGTTCGTAGCTGCTGTTACATTCATAAATTAATGGTTCATTTTAGAGATTAAAGGTTTTATATTTCCAAAAAAGCTCTGTTTCCTCAAAAGAAAATGCAGAGAAGGGGTTTTTGTACCAAGGAGAGGAGTAAGAGTAGAGGGGCTGGCAAAGGGGGGAAGCATGTGAGAGACAGCAGAGGAGAGAGATTTTCTCATTTTTGCATGAAAACAAAGATTAATATTTTTCATGGAAAAAAAAGTTCCTGACGCAACTCCACATTACATGGAGAAATGTGGCAGGGGTGGGATTTGAACCCGGAACCGTCTGCACTGAAACCAAGCGCATTAACCACTTGGCCACCACCCCTGCTATATAAAGATGATTTACTGCCCTCTGCTGGAATGATGTGTTAGTCCAGAATGTAATCAGCAACAATTAGCGAATATCTATAGTTTCTCCAAAAATATTAGTCCTATCAACATTCCATTTTGGTGCCGTTCAGCCTTAACCCAAAACACATAAGCATACTAAACAGCAAATGTCAGCTGTCCCCAGTCGCGCACACAGAGCTTGTTTTTTCCCCTGCATTCTGCTGCAAGCAAGTGCTTTTAATTTTTACACACGCACAGACAGTGGTGAAAGACATCAAAAGCAATACTCTTCACTCATGGCAATGACAATATGACTAAACTCACTGAACTACAAATGCAATAAATCAATAACACTAACACTATTAAACTACCATGAAACACAAGGTTTCAAAGCCCGAACTCCCATGGTGCATTGCAGCTCAATTTCCATCATTTACTGCTTAGCTAAAATTGCTAATTTCTCCAAATTAGTCCTGTCAACTTTACATTTTTACAACGTTCATCCTTGGCCCAAAATACATAAGCCATCCAAACAGCAAATGTTAGCTCTCCCCAGGTTTCTGCATGATCAAAGCCATATATATGCACGCAAGCACACAGAGGCCACTTGGCTATTAACACACAGGTTTTGGCACCTTTACTGCAAGCAAATATCGGTGTTGGTCTCCAAACCTTGCCGATAATTAGTATCGGTCCTTCAAAATCCATTTTGGTCGACCACTAATTATTACCATTTCATAGAACCTTATAACCATAACCATATTTGCGTTGGATTATCACTGTTCTATCTCTACACTGACCCAAATATTTGACTTCAGCAAGTTGTGCTTTAATAAACATAATTTTACACAAGTTTTGCCTCCCATTCATTAATAGTCACCAATATCACTTAGCTCTCCACAACAATTATGTTGAATGTTAATCACTTTTTCTCCACATGAAAATTTTCTGCCCATGTAAAATAAAATGCATACTTTGCTTGCTAGGTCACAACATAAACATAGAAAGATTGCACATAGATAGTCTGAATTAAATTAACTGCAAAGACAGATTGATAAGATTTGTGTGAAATAACTTGCATCAACTGACAATGAATTCATGGAGAATACTGCTGCCTGTGCCATCGATACAATTAGCTGAAAAACGTACCGAGATGATTGAGATGAATTTGTCCTTGATGGAACTGTTGTACTTTATATGGTCTCACTGCTGATGAGAGACATCACAAATTTTACCGTGATGTCTGTGGTGTTCTGAAAACTACAGTGCTGTTGTAACTACAAGGCAAACAATGAATGGAAATGTTCTGCACCAGCGAAACCATGTAAAGCAACAGTACAATCAGCAACTCTTAAATGGGACTGCATGTTAGATATTTTTTTTTTCAGTCTCGGATGAAGATATCAAAGTGAAAGACATATCAATATGGCATCTCAGAGACTTTTCCCCAATCAATTTTATAATCACTGCATTGTTCCGGCAAACGTGTACCTGAAATCTCACCCAGTTGCTCCGGAAAACAAAAATGTTAAAATTGTTGCTACAGATGGGGGGGGATAAATAAAAAATAATGAAGCTTGCTTTCCTTGTATGCCAAGCACTCTTACCTCTGACTGTTCTCCAGAAGATCCTGCTGGGAGCTCTAAAGTGGTACGGACCACGAGAAGGATTGGTGTTCATCCTCTTGCGCAAGAAAGCCAAGTACTTCACTGCACAGGAGAAAAAAAAACGTTGACGAAGTGGCATGTTCTCATATACATAGTCTACTTTCAAATTTCCATGATACAACTTTGATGTCTCAGATGGTAGTGCATGTAAAGTATTCTCATGGCCACTTAAAACTCAAAAATTTGTGTGTGGTAAAACATCATCGACAATGAGCATACTAAAAAACGGAACAAGTGTCACTGCGTCCTACTCACATTTGTTGCGGTAGAAGTTGCCGGAGATGTTGATGCCTTCACATCTAACGACCACCACTTTGTGTCCTTGAGCAAAATGGTGATTGAGCATTAGTGCAAAATAAACTTTAGTTGCTACTCACTCCAGTTTTGCACAATCTGTCTCAGATGGTAGTGCATGCTAGTTTTCTCATGGCTGATACACTCAAACAAGGCGGGAAGCACATCATCACTGACAGTTTTCTGGTAGAAGTCTAACTTGCTGCAATTATTAAATAATTATTAGGTTGCTCACAATTAACCTTTTGTAAATATGCAACTGGATGTTTTATTCTACAAGATTTGATAACACTGATGTTTGGTGGCTCATGTCTGTACAATGAAACTGCAAGAAACACTGTTGCACCCAAAAATCAATCCCAAGTCTAGACCTATAAGCTGGTCTTGCACAATGCTGCATCCGCAAGACCAGTGGTCTCAAACCGGTTCCAGAAAGGGCAGAGAGGTTACAGGTTTTCTGTGCAACCACCCACTCCAGGAGGTGATTTCACTGAGTAACATCACTTCAACTCCTCCCGAGCTCGGTCACTAGGGAGGAGCTCGGAGTCGAACCGCTGCTCCTCCATGTCGAAAAGAGTCAGTTGAGGTGGCTCGGGCATCTTTTCAGGATGCCCCCTGGACGCCTCGCTTTTTATCCGATTAATTGATTAATCGCCAGAATAACTGATAGAATACTCGATTACTAAAATAATAGATAGCTGCAGGGAGCACAAAATAACCCATGGAGAAAACTTCAGAAACTGTCGAAAGTGTGGGATCATTATCAATTAAACTGAAAGCAAAGTAGTACAATGTGTGTACTGCAAAATGGAATTAGCGTTCCATAACAGCACTTCTTCCATGCTACAGCACCTGAGCTGAAAACATCCACTGTATGCATCAAGCCTGCCAAGCGGACCCAACAGGCAATGTTAATGTCACATTCCCTGGAGGCCTGCATATTGTTTGCCTGGGGCCAGAGACACTCAAATTTTACACAAGACAAAAACTCAGAACGTTGTTATATTGCGAGGGCTTTATTTGTCCTTTGAATGGTGGTGTACCAGGGAGAGTTGGAAAAGACGCAGGACAGGTGATCTCCAGCCAGGGACAGAGTTGCTGACCCTTGCAACAGTAACTGTCACTATGTACTTTTACTCTGAATTACAGCATGATCACATTTATTACATTGTGGCTTCGAGAAAATCTGTCACACCCCAGTACAGTAATTTTTATACGTACCCAACAGAAGTTGTTTTGCTACGATAGCAGCAAGCCTGCCGAGCAGATGGCCCCTGCCATCCAGCAGCAGAATCTTAAGGGTCAGAAAGAAATACTGCAATCAATCTCACAACAAGACACAAACAAATCGGCATTGACTTACAAAAGTTACAGTAACTTAGGCCAGTTTTTCATAATGTCAGGATCAGCCGCTTGATTGTTGCAACATTTATGCCACGACACAGCTTGCATCACACAGAATGCAAATTTTAAATTAGTGAACCATTTTTCAATCAGTAATTCTACCAAGACAACACTAAACACAACGTATACACAGTTCTTTATGAAATTACGTATATTAAATTGACACCGCTTGTCTCGCTTTACACATGATCGCCAGTTGTTAGCTAACTGGCTAACAGCGGGCCTTAGTTAAGCTAGTAGCCTCAACCATAAGGAAAAAAATACAACCCTGACAGAAACGACAACACCAAACGGCGGTGTAGCAATCACCTGAACGTTGGTAATAACAGCGGCATTTTTCTACCAACGTTGAAGAAAAAAAAAACAAATTCGAACACTCTGCAAACACACACCTTATTGAACCGGTCCGCCATGATGCGCGAAAAGGAAGATAGACGGGGTTCCTCGAGGAAAAACCAGGGGCTAACGGAAGTGACGGCACAGATATATTTATAGTATCCGTTATTGAAAAATAAAAGCCTACAGTTGCCCATATAGTAGCATGTCCCTTTTTATGAAATAATGTTTACTTTTTCCAACTTTTTTCCATGTAAAATTAATTTTATAAAATAATAGTTAAATCAATTTGTTTTTATTCGCTGTGTCATATATTCAGTGGGTCAGAGGTTTATATGAAGTTGACTGTCAAACATAAGATTACATAGTATTCCAGAAATTGATGGAAGCACTTTTAAAAAGGTCTGAAAGACTAAGCTTTAAGCTTTAAGCTTTAAGACATAAGATTAAGCGTCAACTGAAAGAAATTTAGCTGCATTTCCAGCCCTACTTCTGCAGTGGTCGGCTTCTTACATTTAAAGTTGGACAAAATAAATAAATAAATAAATAAATCCAAATTGCACATCTACATCTGTAAATCTATGACACAAAAATATAAGAATCTTGGGAACATACAGACTTGACATAATTGAGGCAGGAGTTCCAAATTGATGAACAACTGTAAACCTTTGTCTAGTTTTTTTTTAACATACAGATTTTAGATTGATGGCTCCAGGCTAAGGTGCTGGAACACTCTTGACTGACGATGTCACAGTTGTATCTGACGCCTCAAACTCCATCAGTTCTTTACTTGTGTGTGTGGGGCTCTTTTGGACAATGGGACAAAAGATTGCTGATTTCTGGGTGTTGGAATAAAACAAACACACACACGTCTCTCAAAGGTAATAATGACAAACCTTCACAAATCAGACCTTTGTGACACCATAAGGCAAGAATCCCATAAAGCACATTAACGTGCATGTGTGTGTGTATCCACGGCCCATATGTGGCTAAAGAGGTGGTGTGCGGGTGACACTGTGCATGACCTGGGCAGGACAAATGAAGCCCAAACACTGACAGGCTCAGCTAACAGGCTAACCTCTGTTTGGGTGTTTACTACATCATATTTTTTTGGTGGGGGGAGATATGGTTTTCATAATAGTTTTACTTTGGTGTGGGCATTCAAATTTATGGCCATCTTATTTCCTCAGCAATCATGGATTAACAATCTAATGTCACAAAGCTACCAATCGCGAAAAATGCTAACATGCTAAAATGCTAGCATTCAAAATTACATTGCAACATACACACAAGTCTTAGATCATCTGTTCTGAGAAATAAACACACAAGCCTTACAGACACTTGCAGTAAAATGCTCAAAAAAAGAGAACAAAAAAAGACAGGCCTTCACAGCAGTTGGGCACCACAGCAGCCTCTGAACACGAGCTGTCACTCAAAGTAGCCACGCCTCTAATGTGTTAGGATAACTGGATTTTAGTGAATATGACGGTGAACATGATGGTGATGTCTGAAAGACAATAAATACATATTTAATTATACTACTGGCTTTGATCTTGCATGTACTTTGACCTGTTACTTTCGCTTCTTCAACTCTAGTCAGTGGGCCAAGCAGGCTTTCAGTACCAATTTACAGGATAACATATTATGGGGCAACATGTCATAGAATCCAATGGACGTTGACCTTGTTTGACCTTTACTTTGGAGACAAGGCATTCAACATGGTCAAAACTACTCCATTTATCAATCCAATTAGCTCAACCAATAATTGTCAACGTTTTTAATCAAAACTGGAGCAATTTTAACTTCTGACTCCTGTACAAACTGAAATAGACCTTTGTCACCATTTTTGCTGTTGTTACGCCACAACGCTCAGTCATACCAGCATGCTTATTTTATGTTATTTCATTTTTTCCCCTCCACTTATATTTAGATATTTTATACTGTTATTTATATATATATTTGGGCATCCAGTGTGGGCAGCAAAGTAAGAATTTCATTGCACAGGGAAACATGTTTCTTGGCTGTGCATATGACAATAAAAGCTTTGAATCTTGAATAGATAGTCCAAACTATACCCTTTGGGATCTGTATGATCAGACAAATAATGTGGTATACTTTTCAATATGTTTGGAGCATTTTTAAATTTTTACCCCTGTGCCATTCTTCATTGACCCCCACCTTGCTACAGCTACCACCCTGAGATGGACAGCATATATTTTTGTGTAGGTCCTGGTGCACTTAGTACCCTGAAATGGTAATGATTAGGTCAAAAAGACATGCAGGGTAGATGAACTGAATTGGCCATAGGTGTGCGTGCAGGTATGACTGTTTGTTTGTCTGCAACAGACTGGCGTTCTGTCCAGTGTGTACCCCGCCTCATGCCCTATGACTGCTGGGACAAGCTACAACTCCCCCGTGATCCTTATTTGGAGTAAGCAGTTGAAGATGAGTGAGTAGGTCAAAACTGACTACTTGCTCATAGATGACAATAATCAGTTTTCCCACAAAAAAAAAAAAAAAAAGAAAAAAAAAAAGACAGCACCCTTGGCGAGTATTTAGTATTTTTCAATCAGATCATGCTCTGACTAATATAATATGGTCAATGCATTTGTTTTATCTTTTGCATTTGGCATTCTAACCAATGGGTATTGCTACTGGTGTTAAAGAAACACACACAGAGCAAAGGTTTGAGCCAAAACCAAACTCAAACCCAAATTTAATAAATTCTTTCTGACTCCACAATTTACAAAAAAATTTAGCTGAAATATTCACTCACCACTTTTTAAAGATATCCTGTGTCCAGATAAACTGGCACAATCACGACTTGTCATTTTGACAGTGGGGAGATGCATAAATACAATGAACAAGAACTGTTAAAGCACTGACAAATTTAGAACAAGAATTTTAAAAAAGGGTCATGTTTCCAGTGCCCCCCTCACCCCCACCAGTGTTTAGATGAATTTCTTGTGTCCATACTCGTATGAGATACTACACAAAGATGCTCATCATATGTATTTCAAAATTTTTCTCTCTTGGAATGTGAATGCAAATCCTCCATCACAGGATAAAAATCAAATTGGTTTATCAACAGTTCCATAGTTCAGTGTAAATTATTTCAGGGTGTTTTTCCAGGATTCATGCAACTTGCACCAGTTTACGTCACACTGCGACTTTTTCAAGCACACAAACCTACAATTTGCATTACACATTTATATGCAAATACACAAAGACGAGTGTCCATATGAAGTGATTGGAGAAATGTCATTACTTTTGGAGTTTGCTTATGGCAATTGCTTGGGGGGGGGAAATCATGCTGAATGCTGGTATATTACAAAAAGAACCCATCGACATCTTACATTGCTCAACATGCCAGACAGAACAAAAAGTTTATCAACAGTTTTAATATCTTTCATAAAGAGAACAACTCATTTGTGAATTGTCTGGTGAGATGGCATATGCATTCTGAATAATTACTCAAGGTGTCTAGTTGAGACAGAGGACCCTGGAATATTTTTTTGGTAAGACTCCCTCAGTCATCATGCTTCAGCTTTCTGATTTTTCCCTTGTGGCGATCAATCTCTCGCTGCAGACGTTCAATTTCCATTTTGTGGTGCTCGATTTCATCATGGTGATGCTCTTTCAATGCAGCAAACAACTCCTGCTCCTTACGCCTTAAGATCAGATGGATAAAAAGGTCGGTGGGTGACAGATACATGAGATAGAAGGAACCAGTACAGAAAGTTGGTAACTTTTAAATTAGGTGGTTGTGATTAATGTACATTTGGTTGCTTTATGACAGAAATACATACCTGAAGTACAGCTCCTCTTCAGCAGCTTGCCTCTTTCCCATGGCACCACCTGCTTCTCTGATACTTCCTCCACCTCCACCACCTTTTCCTGCACCTTTGCCCAACTCACCCAACTGAAAAACAACAGGGGAGCAATTATAACGGAGAACCCACATTACTGAACATATTCCAATCAATCAGGGTGGTGTGTTTACTGCTTTGTTCAAGTTGTTACAATACCACTAAACAGCTCTCTTTGGCGCCCACCATGGAAACAATCAAACCTTTTTATGTAGTAAAACAATCATTTACTGGTTAATTCTGGTCATGTAAACACTGACAATAGTAGGTCAGTCTTGTATTTTGTTTTTGGAACAAACTCAAAGTTTTTAAAATATTCCTTTTCTTGTTTTATATACATACAAAAAAAAAATCTTTTAGACAAAATAACAGGTTTAAAGATTTTACTGTGTGCTCTGGTAAAGTGTATTGGGTATGCCTTATTATTTCTGACATATAACAAACAAATAGAAACGTGAAGAAACCAAAAGAATAATTTAACAGGTACAATTACATACCATCAGGCAGAGATTGTGTGTTTTAATCTTATCAAATTTTATACTTAGATGACAACTGTTCTCCAAGGCATACATTTTTGCATTTTGATCTTCCTCAAAGATTCCACTTTTATTTCTTTATCAGCCATGCTTTATGAAATCAAATGGTTCCAAAGCCCTTCTAGTTGTAGTTTTAGATCAGTATATTTACATGACAGGTGCATAAACCCACACAGTTAAATATGTCCCTTTATTTTTGCTGTCAAAGTTAGTTGTGGGACAACATGAAAACCATTATGAAGGTCAAAAGTTAATTCATTTCCCAAAGGTTTAAATGGTTTCTCTTTATTTAACCCCTGCCACAACAAAGCAGGACACACTGTTGGGTCAACATTACAACAGAGAACACATGGGGTGAATTATTATATCATGGGGCAACCCCACAGAACACGAAATAAGAGAAATTTCCCCCATTTTTCCACCCAACAGAATGGTACAATATTCTCTATCCGAATTAACAGATTAATTGATGCTTCAAATAAACCATGATTGTAAAGCGCATATGTTACCTGATCAGACGACATTCTCAGCTGTGCGGTGATAAATCCTCTCACAGCAGGCCTCAGAAATCTCGCCATATTGGTTGTCCCGACGAGAAAAACAGCGCACTGAAGGACAGAACCACTAATCTGGGAACAGGCGAGTTTGCCCTTGTCCATAAAAACACACCGCAGGACGGCGCCATTCTAGAAACAGTGCAGGGAGGGACGACCTCAGCGTCACGTCGGCTTAACCATTTAAAACTCATCTTATGTATTATTAAAGCACGCTGGAAATATGCTTTTTTATGTAGGTAAATTTAATTAAATGCTCTGTAAGACACCCATCCCCCCGTTATTTTGGAAATGGTTTGTTCTTACGACGGACGGTGGGAGTCCACCGCACGCGCACGTACCCCTACGACTCCCCAATTTAGTAAATCTAAAACTAGTATTTTTATGTCCAAACAAAAATATGATGTAATCCTCGTGTATAAATAATTTTGGTTGCTTCCTGCAATTTTGTGTGGAAATGTGTTGCTTTTTTTTAAACTTGTTTTTACCCCCATATATTTATTATTACTTAATTATCCATTTTGCTTGATTGCTAGCTGCAGTTTTTCATGGCGACAAATTGCACCTTTACTTTTTTGGGTTGCTTATTGTATCACTTTTGCATATTGATTGATAGCTGCAATGTCTTTGTGTGTGTGTGTGAGACAAAATTCCTTGTATCTTGCTTGTTAAACATTTTAAATTTTATTGTTGTGGCCAGAACTGGTGGTCACCTGACCCACTAATGTTGGACCTTGCCCAGTGGGGTGACTGTCTTGTGATTTGACATTAAATAAATACAATTTAATATTGCCACATACAGTCCCAATTCCAATGAAGCTGGGATATTGTGTAAAATGCAAATAAAAACAGAATACAATGATTTACAAATCCTCTTCAACCTATATTCAATTGAATACACCACAAAGACAAGATATTTATGTTCAAACTGATTTAACTTTTTGTGCAATTATTTGCTCATTTTGAAATGGATGCCTGCAACACGTTTCAAAAAAGCTGTGACAGTGGTATGTTTACCTCTGTGTTACATCACCTTTCCTTCTAACAACACTCGGTAAGAGTTTGGGAACTGAGGGCTCAGCCGTTCACAAGCAAAGATGGGGCAAGGATCACCACTTTGTGAACAATTGCATGAAAAAAAAAAATAGTTCAACAGTTTAAGAACAATGTTTCTCAACGTTCAATTAAAAGGAAATTAGGGATTCCATCATCTACAGTCCATAATTAGAAGATTCACATAAGCAGAATGGCCAAAAACCAACACTGAATGCCCATGACCTTCGGATCTTACCGCGTAGGCTCAGGAACACTTCAGAAAACCATTGTCAGTTAACAGTTCATCGCTACATCTACAAGTGCAAGTTAAAACTCTACCATGCAAAGCGAAAGCCATACATCAACAACATCCAGAAAACACTGCCCCCCCTCTGGGCCCCGAGCTCACTTGAAATGGACAGACGCAAAGTGGAAAACTGTGCTGTGGTCTGATGAGTCCACATTTCAAATTGTTTTTGTAAATAATGGACGTTGTGTCCTTCGGACAAAAGAGGAAAAAGACCATCCAGATTGTTACCAGCGCAAAGTTCAAAAGCCAGCATCTGTGATGGTATGGGGGTGTGTTAGTGCCCATGGTATGTGCAACCTACACATCTGTGATGGCACCATCAATACTGAAAGGTACATCCAGGTTTTGGAGCAACACATGCTGCCATCCAAGCAACGTCTTTTTCAGGGACATCCCTGATTAGTTCATCAAGACAATGCCAAGCCACATTCTGCACGTTACAACAGCGTGGCTTCACAGTAAGAGCGCAGGTACTAGACTGGCCTACCTGCAGTCCAGACCTGTCGCACATTGAAAATTTGTGGAACATTATGAAGCGCAAAATATGACAATGGAGATCCCGGACTGTTGAACAACTGAAATCGTACATCAAGCAAGAATGGGAAAATTCAACCTACAAAGCTTTAACAATTAGTGTCCTCAGTTCCCAAACGCTTACTGAGTGTTGTTAGAAGGTGATGTAACAGTGGTAAACATACTTTTTTGAAATGTGTTGCAGGCATCCATTTAAAAATGAGCAAGTACTTGCACAAAAACAAAGTCTAACAGTTTGAACATTAAATTTCTTGTCTTTGTGGTGTATTCAATTGAATTTAGGTTGAAGAGGATTTGCAAATCATTGTATTCTGTTTTTAATTTACATTTTGTACAACATCCCAACTTCATCGGAACTGGGGTTGTATTACACTAACCTGTGACAACACTACTTGAATTTAGTGACCAGAAATTTAGGCACACTAGCAGTTTTTCAATGTCTTCTGCAAATAGTTCTTGTTCAGACTATTTCAGTTGTGCTGAATACAGTAAATTCTGGATTTTGATCAGAGGACTGCAGTTCCTCACCGGGTCTAGCTAATGTTTCAGTTTCACTTGCCATCATCCCGTGACTTTAGAAGTCTGACCCATTTCAAGAAGTGGTTAAAGGACTGCATTTCTGTAGCACTTTCTCATATGATGTAAAATCTCAAAGGGCTTTACGACACTTCACATTCACGCACACCGCTCCACTGTACGAGAGTAACTTGAGGATTAAGGACCTTGCCCAAGGGATTGAAAACACCACCAACTAAAAATTAAAGCACAAACTCAACTTGAACACCTACATTAAAACAGCTGTGCACAGTAAGAACTGCTCTGAAGGATTTTATTCAACACTGCAAAGTATCTGCTCCTCTTTCACTGTATGTAGTAAAAACTTTACACACCTCTCCCCAAAATCCGATATTTTTTACTTGCTAGGCAGCTTTGTGAATCATGCTGCCTCCCACCTTCCAAATAACAAAACTGATTAGCACTGTATCAACTTAAAATATCAAAACATTTTTTTCACAATTCACACCATACATCATCATATTAAAATTACATATGCACAGGTATGGTTGGAACATTGTAAACAAGTGCTTCAAAAGACAAAAAAAAAAACGTTAAAAAATGAAAATCGCAAATGGCAGACATATTCAAATGCAAATTTTGTGCAGCCCTGCTCATAACTATGGTCATGCTGCCACAATAAAGCTCCTACATGGTTCCTCTTGTCAAACTTGTGACTAATTATACCACTATGAATTAATTAGCTCAGTGAGATGTGTTTAGCCAATCAAGAGTTGGCGGTGGCCCCAGCAGTTGGTAGAAATGGGACAGATCAAAAACGCATCAGCCTGGAGGACATTAAAGAACAGGGCTGAGAAACATTCATTCACAACACGCCTCTGCACCTGTGGAACGACTCAAATTCTGGCCTGTGTATATCAAAAGCGTTGCCATGAGCATGCAAGCTGTGGCTGGGCCACAGAGATGACTTTTTTCCCCCCATGTATAACCAATAAAAAAAGTGTCAGTCTAAGTCAAAACCTTTAAAATATAATCAGGCTTTACATTTACATGATTCTACTCTTATGGCTGCACTCCATGTCTGGCCTCATTGCAGCAGAAACACACGCAGCTCCGTTGTTGTTGACAACTTGATAAAGTGGTTTCACTTTATCAAGTTGTCAACAACTGAAATCAAACAGATTATTAGGTCAAGCTGTAAAAACCTGACCCATGCTCTGACAATAGCTTTCTTAAATGCATATTGCCCACATGTATTGCTCTCAACAAGTGCAAAACAGGCAGTTCTGCATGTTAAAAGTACAGAGATTTCAGTTTGGACTTTAGATTTGTTCAGGCTGTGCTGCTTTGTTTCTTCATTTAAAATAGTTTAAAATGAAAAATAATAAAGGATAGCAAGTGGAAAAAAAAGTTTAAATGAGATGAAGGGGTGTAGCAAGTAAGGAGGGGAAAAAAAAAGAAAAAAAAAAAAGACCAGGGAGCCTCAAAGGGCCAGAGGTGGCCTGCGCAGGCCTTTAGGAGGAGGCAGCCGCCGCTGTGTCCCCTTCTGGTCCCGTCAGTCTTGCTTGACGTTTCCCAATGATCTGAGGCGCTCCAGCAGGGGAGGGTGGGAATAGTGCCACATGGAGAACAACCAGTCGGCCACAGGGAAGCCCAGGTTGTCTTTGTTGAGCTTGATGAGGGCAGAGTAAAGCTGGGAGGCTTTGCCCATGCTCCTTGCAAAGGCATCTGCCTGGAACTCAAATCTGCGACTTAAGACCGTCAAACAAAAGGACAAGAGCTGCAAAGAGAAAATATGATCATCAGAACATCAAGTCAAAACTGGAATTTACCTATGAAAATCCACCGTCACCTCATTGTATGGGGAGAAGATGAACTGGAAGATAATCATCAAGCCTATTAATGTGGGTTGGCTGTCACTGAAGCCAAATGCTACAAACAGCTCCTTACGCCCAATTAGAACAGCAAACAGAGAGAAGCACAGGAAGGAATTGGCCTAAATAAAAAACAACAACTAGTATAAGTACAATTACTGAAATCAGATTCCATCCGTTCTAAATGCATTCAACTCCAGACCTGACTGATGACAATGTTCTTCACAGTATGGCCAAGTTTCCAATGGCCAAGCTCATGACCTAGAACTGCAAGGATCTCCAGATTATTGCAGCCTTGTCTTTTGTTCTGTGTAAACAAGAACATTATCAGCTTACACAGGCAGGAAATACATATTCAAAATACATGATAGCCATTTCATTGGAAATTCCATATATTAACACCAACAATGGCACCTCACTTAGAACATCTACATCCAGAATAAAACATCTGCCTTCAGCCATATGACCAGGAAGGAGACAATCCATTTGATGTTCGGCTAGTTAAAACTTCCAGTCTCCAAGATGGGACAGCGAAGGGCTTTGAGAAAAAAAAAAAATGTATCATGTTTTATTACTGCAAGAAAGAATGCAGTCCTTAGGAAGTGGCTACCTGTAGAAGCTCATACATTCAAGGACTGGGCTAGGTAGTTCAGGATATTTTCACAATTGAGAAGTTAACATTTAACCTTGGACTTCAACAGGACAAGTTTGAATGTTGAAAAGAAAGAAAAAAAAAATTGGATAATCGATAGATGATCCAAGACTACAGCACTGTTGCATTTTGGCAACAATGCTGAGACAGGAATTTTGGCAATGTAGCACATGAACTCCCCCTTTGTGGTGTTTGTTTTATAGATGAACATGCACACAGCCATTGTGATCAATTTCTTTGTATACTATTTTAGAAGTACAGTAGTGTTCAGAATAATAGTAGTGCTATGTGACTAAGAAGATTAATCCAGGTTTTGAGTATATTTCTTATTGTTCACAATAATAGTAGCATCTGCTGTTGATGCTACAAACACAAAACTATTATGTTCAAACTGCTGTTTTAGCAATCCTGTGAATCACTAAACTAGTATTTAGTTGTATAACCACAGTTTTTCATGATTTCTTCACATCTGTGAGGCATTCATTTTGTTGGTTTGGAACCAAGATTTTGCTCATTTACCAGTGTGCTTGGGGTCATTGTCTTGTTGAAACACCCATTTCAAGGGCATGTCCTCTTCAGCATAAGGTAACATGACCTCTTCAAGTATTTTGACATATCCAAACTGATCCATGATACCTCTATGCGATATATAAGACCAACACCATAGTAGGAGAAACATGCCCATATCATGTTGCACCACCATGCTTCAGTGTGAACTGTGGCTTGAATTCAGAGTTTGGGGGTCGTCTCACAAACTGTCTGCGGCCCTTGGACCCAAAAAGAACAATGTTACTCTCATCAGTCCACAAAATATTCCTCCATTTCTCTTTAGGCCAGTTGATGTGTTCTTTGGCAAATTGTAACCTCTTCTGCACATCTTATTTAACAGAGGGACTTTGCGGGGGATTCTTGCAAATAAATTAGCTGCACACAGGCGTCTTCTAACTGTCACAGCACTTACAGGTAACTCCAGACTGTCTTTGATCATCCTGGAGCTGATCCATGGATGAGGCCTTTGCCATTCTGGTTATTCTTCTATCCATTTTGATGGTTGTTTTCCGTTTTCTTCCATGTGTCTCTGTTTTTTTTGTCCATTTTAAAACACTGGAGATCATTGTAGATGAACAGCCTATAATTTTTTGCACCTGCATATAAGTTTTCCCCTCTCCAATCAACTTTTTAATCAAACTATGCTGTTCTTCTGAACAATGTCTTGAATGTCCCATTTTCCTCAGGCTTTCAAAGAGAAAAGCATGTTCAACAGGTGCTGGCTTCATCCTTAAATAGGGGACACCTGATTCACACCTGTTTGTTCCACAAAATTGACGAACTCACTGACTGAATGCCACACTACTATTATTGTGAACACCCCCTTTTCTATTTTTTTTTTTTTTTTTTTACTAATAGCCCAATTTCATAGCCTTAAGACTGTGCATATCATGAATGCTTGGTCTTGTTGGATTTGTGAGAATCTACTGAATCTACTGGTACCTTGTTTCCCATGTAACAATATACATATACTCAAAACCTGGATTAATCTTTTTACTCACATAGCACTACGATTATTCTGAACACTACTGTAAGCATGAGTGTTTTGTGGTTACTTGTTGTGGGCATTCCTGAACATGCATAAGGGTGTTTGAACTGAGTAAGTAGCTACTGTATTTTCCAGGCGTTTTAGTTTTTCTTACTACTTTGGGAGGTCCTGCGACTTATACACTGAAAAACCACACAATTGGTATTAATAATAATTAAAATGACTATCTAGAACTTTCATAGGAATCAAAGCACTAAACAAAATTAATAAGAGAATGAATGTCAGTAATAAAAAGTACACCACAATAATTCACAAAATTCAAATTAGGAAATCTTTTACCAACACTAGGAACTTTAAGCAGTACTCCACCACAACGGGCTTACTCTCACTATATTTCTTATTATGACTTATTACAGGGCAGCTGGCATTAATTTGATGCTGAAACACTTACTGTGAATCACATTCAGGAAAATAAGTTACGTATTAGTAGCTTTTCACATTTTCCTTAATGCCTGCTGCAGGGAAGCAAAAGCAGTAGAGCTGCTTGCTCCAATTATATTATGGTTTGAAAGTGTACTTTCTGGTATTTTAGGGCCAATGGACCCAAAGCTTTAACCTGATCAGATGCTGGGCTTGTACAACAGATCATAATTACTAGGGTTTATAGTGCTTTTCCTTTGTTTTTAAATCAAAACAATGTTTTGGTTTGTTTTTATGTGAATGAAGCACTTTGCTTTCTAACCTTCGGCTTGGTTTTAGGTTCAATGGGAGTGTCATCACTATCTGCCTGTTCAGGCTGCAGCGCTCCACTCTGATTGAGAGGGGAGTAGTCTTCCAGAAGAGTGTCAAACAGCACTATTCGCTTGTTCTTGAAGAACCCATAGAAGTATGCATTGCTATGTGAGGAACGCTTTGATCCTGGAACATGAAAATTTAAAACCATTAAAAGTGAGGTGGATCACCCACAATGTTAACATAAATACATGACAAAATAATGTTCAACATATTGCAGTAACTCCTAATAATTTCAATACAAGTCTGAATTCACTGCGATATCTGTACCTTCTACTACATAAATCTTTGTGAGAGGAAAGCTTATGCTCTTGGCCATAACTTCAATCTCTGTCTTCAGCTCTCCATCTGGCAGTGGAGTGAATTTGTCAAACAGGGGAGCAATGTAGTCAGCATAGATAGTAACAAGCACCTGAAAACAGACGCAATGCATTATAACACAATTGCACAAAACAACTCTTAAGTATAACTACAGAAAAAGTGGTGCAATCGCTGAGTTAGTTCCTCTTCACTAGTGTTAGAATTCAAAGCAAGAATGAAAGAAAGAGAAATGTAGCACTAACCAGAGTAACAACCAGAGTAAAGAGCCAAGCGTAGATGAAAAAGTAATCTCCACCAATCTTGATGATGTAGAGAAGCAGCGACGTCACAGGGAGCAGGATACACTGGGTGACCATAAACTTTTTGACAGCATCCTTCAGGAAGAACCCTAATGTCTGAGATAGACCCCCCCCCACACACACACAAAAGTTAATGTGTCTGAGAAGAACAGTTAATTATATTTTAATCCACAAACTGTGTTCTGGGTCATAAATTGGTAATCAACTGAGTATCAGTCTTGTAAAGCAGCTATTAACAGTTTGCACTTTGTCACAGAGAAAGGCTGCATTTATAGTAAATTTGTCAGTTTAAAGAAATCCCACTTTTCACAGAGCAAAAAAAAAAAAAAATGTTATCGAATGGGTCCTGCAACATCATTTCCTGAAATTTTTACTGATCAGCTTCAAGGCATACTTTACATCAGACGTTATCAAAAGTAAGTCATCCAACTTCTGCTGCAGTGTAGTTATACAGATCTATTGATCCATTCTTTAATGACTATGAATTCAAGCTATGTAAAGCTGGTACTCTGTGAAGACCAAAACTGAACACTTTCATATAGCCACATATCATGCCTAAAGGTACAGTTGTATGTAAAAGTTTGGGCACCCCTGATGATTTCCATTATAAATCATTGGCTGTTTGCATCAGCAACTTCAGTTAAATATATCACATAGCAGACAAAGTTTATAGGATTTACAGAAAGTGTGCAATAATTATTTAAACAAAATTAAGCAGGTGCATAAATTTGGGCACCCCAACAGAAAATAATACTTCAATATTTAGTAGAGCCTCCTTTTGCAGAAATGACAGCCTCTAAATGCTTCCTATAGCTTCCAATGAGAGTCTGGAGTCTGGTTGAAGGTATTTTGGACCATTCTTCTTTACAAAACATCTCTAGTTCAGTCAGGTTTGTTGGTTTCTGAGCATGAACAGCCCACTTAAAATCACATTACAGATTTTCAATAATATTCAGGTCTGGGGACCAAGATGGCCATTCCAGAACATTGTACTTGTTCTTCTGCATGAATGCCTTCATAGATTTTGAGCAGTGTTTAGGGTCGTTGTCTTGTTGAAAGATCCAATCCCGGTGCAATGTCAACTTTTTCACTGATTCATGAATATTGTTCTCAAGAATCTGCTGATATTGACTGGAATCCATGCGACCCTCAACTATAACAAGATTCCCAGTACCTGCACTGATCACACAGCATGATGGAACCACCTCCAAATTTTACTGTAGGTAGCAAGTGTTTTTCTTGAAATATTTCAATTTTTAAATTTATTTTTCCTTTATATAGCGCCAAATCATAACAGAGTTGCCTCAAGGCGCTTCACACAGTAAGGAATACTGTGTTCTTTTTCAGCCATGCATATTGCCCCTTGTTATGTCCAAGTAACTCAATTTTAGTTTCATCAGTCCACAGCACCTTACTCCAAAATGAAGCTGGCTTGTCCCAATGTGCTTTAGCATACCTCAAGCGACTCTGTGGCGTGTACGCAGAAAAGGCTTCCTCTGCACTACAGCATCATACAGCATCTCTTCGTGCACAGTACGTTGTATAGCCGTTTGTGGTAGCACTATCTGCAGTAGGGCTACCACAAACAGCTATTTTGATAGTCTACTAGTCAACGATTACTTTTGGGATTAGTCGACTAGTCGGATCATACGTAATTTGCGAACACATAATGTACTCGCAAATATGAATGACCAGACGTCTATAGCTGCTACAAGCCCCAACAAACTATTACTAAAATCTGCTTTCGGTCCAAGTGGAAAGAAATATTTACATACACTCAACAAAAATATAAATGCAACACTTTTGGTTTTGCTCCCATTTTGTATGAGATGAACTCAAAGATCTAAAACTTTTTCCACATACACAATATCACCATTTCCTTCAAATATTGTTCACAAACCAGTCTAAATCTGTGATAGTGAGCACTTCTTTGCTGAGATAATCCATCCCACCTCACAGGTGTGCCATATCAAGATGCTGATTAAACACCATGATTAGTGCACAGGTGTGCCTTAGACTGCCCACAATAAAAGGCCACTCTGAAAGGTGCAGTTTTATCACACAGCACAATGCCACAGATGTCGCAAGATTTGAGGGAGCGTGCAATTGGCATGCTGACAGCAGGAATGTCAACCAGAGCTGTTGCTCATGTATTGAATGTTCATTTCTCTACCATAAGCCGTCTCCAAAGGCGTTTCAGAGAATTTGGCAGTACATCCAGCCAGCCTCACAACCGCAGACCACATGTAACCACACCAGCCCAGGACCTCCACATCCAGCATGTTCACCTCCAAGATAGTCTGAGACCAGCCACTCAGACAGCTGCTGGAACAATCGGTTTGCATAACCAAAGAATTTCTGCACAAACTGTCAGAAACCGTATCAGGGAAGCTCATCTGCATGCTCGTTGTCCTCATCGGGGTCTCGACCTGACTCCAGTTCGTCGTCGTAACCGACTTGAGTGGGCAAATGCTCACATTTGCTGGCGTTTGGCACGTTGGAGAGGTGTTCTCTTCACAGATGATGCGAAGGAGATGTGTTGCACTGCATGAGGCATATGGTGGTCACACCAGATACTGACTGGTATCCCCCCCCAATAAAACAAAACTGCACCTTTCAGAGTGACCTTTTATTGTGGGCAGTCTAAGGCACACCTGTGCACTAATCATGGTGTCTAATCAGCATCTTGATATGGCACACCTGTGAGGTGGGATGGATTATCTCAGCAAAGGAGAAGTGCTCACTATCACAGATTTCGACTGGTTTGTGAACAATATTTGAGGGAAATGGTGATATTGTGTATGTGGAAAAACTTTTAGATCTTTGAGTTCATCTCATACAAAATGGGAGCAAAACCAAAAGTGTTGCGTTTATATTTTTGTTGAGTATACATCAATGCCTTGTACTGGCTATCACTATTGGTTCTTTTCAATGGAACTGAAGGTAGATTTTTTTTTTTTTTTGTTTTTATTAGTTTTAGTTTTTTTGGGACTTGTAGCAGCTCATCACGTTCATTTTTATTTGCAAACATTATGTAGCCCTTTGACTTACATTATGTAGCTCTTTGACTTTTCTCGGGGTTTAAGGACTGTCTTCCTCAGTTAACCAGCATGTCAGCTGTTTTTTTTTCTTTAGAGGGATTATTCAACATTAATTCTTTTAAAAAGTTCCTCATAGAAATTGAAAGTTTGACATTTGAAAGAGTCTACAACCTTAATACTGATTATATATTGTTCAAACTCTGCCAGACGTCTGTCTAAATTGGGGGTTAAAACAGCTGCTGTACGTACGCGCGCACACACACACACACACACTCTTTAAAAAAAATACTTTCATTGAAAACACAAAGAAAAATGAAAAAAAAAAAAAAAAACATTCCATTCACACCCAGTGTAAAGATTTCCAAATAAGTCCACAGCAAAAAGAAGCCTTCACTCAAACATCACGCGTGTGAATGATCGTAAATCGTCAGGCAAGGAACGGTCCACTGGCCCATTAGTGGCACATTAGATAGTCCATTATCTCCTGAAAATAATTTAACACGTGATTTTACAGTGTATGCTCTGATCTTCGTCACAAGCAGAGAAATGCAGAGAATTGCTGAGAGACGTTTTTTGGAAATGCACCTGTTTCCTCGTTCGGGAGAGGAATAAAAAGCATCAGAAACCACTAATTATGACCACATGTACGCGGAAAGATTTACAATCATTAGTACTTTGATGCTGTGCTGCTAACTGGGACATTAAAACACACGCAACATGTCCTTTAAATCAAATAGACGACTCGACTAAATTAGTTGTCGACAGTTTCAATAGTCGATGTAGTCATGACTAGTCGTGGCAGCCCTAATCTGCAGCAAGATCATGTTGTAGGTCTTTGGAGCAGGTCTGTGGGTTGACCGACTGTTCTCACCATCCTTCGCTTCAGCTGAGATTTTTCTTGGCCTGCCACTTCAGGCCTTAAGTAGTACTGTGCCCACAGTCTTCAATTTCCTCATGTCCCTCACAGTGGAAACTGACAGCTGAAATCTCAGATTTTTTTTTTGTATCCTTCCCCTAAACCATGATGTTGAACAATCTTTGTTTTCAGGCCATTTGAGAGTTGTTTAGAGGCTCCCATGTTGCCACTCAGACAAGATGGAAAGAGGGAAAACATTTGCAAACGGCCACCTTAAATACCCTTTCTCTTGATTGGATTCACCTGTGTAAGGAGGACAAGGGTCAATGAGCTTACCAAACCAATTTTGTGTTCCGATAATTAGTGCCAAATGTATTCAAATCAATAAAATGACAAGGGCGCCCAAATTTATGCACCTGCCCAATTTTGTTTAAATAATTATTGCACTTTCTGTAAATACTATAAACTTCATTTCACTTCTCAAATATCACTGTGTTCATCTGCTATATGATATATTTAAAATTTCTGATCCAGACAATCAATGACTTATAAAGGAAAATCAGGAAAATTATTAGGGGTGCCCAACCCTTTGCATACAACTGTATGTGTTTGACAACACTACAACTGTTCAACCATAGTACCTGCTGATTAAAGCCATGCTTCTCCTCAATAACAAATGTGTTGTACAAACTCCAAGGAAGTCCAGTTAAGGCACTGAACAGGGTAGCAAGCATCAGAAACATGAGGGACTGGGTGATCTCGTAATCTGGACCAAATCCAAAGTGAGCTGTCGCAGAACCCGCTACAGCCCACAGAAATGGAATTCCGCCCAGGATCAGGATCAGCTACAAAGTTTTAAGAATGATATATGTTAGACATAAAGAAATAATTTACCAACGATGTTATAGATTATCAATCAAGAGAACATGAAAACTGTCATGGAATCCATCCTTAATTACTGTGACAAATACAATTCAATGCCCATTTGTCATAACATACTCTGGCATGAGTTCAGTGTTGGACTTTTGATGCATGCCAACAACTCACATTAGTAATTTCTCAACCATTCTGTGAAAAATGAAGGGGGAAAAACAAAATGCCATTCATTATTAAGCAATTTGGTGTTTCCTGTCATCTTACCGTCCCTTCTGTCTCAGAATACAGTCCAGACCAGAAGCTGAAGTTGCTTTTATCCAGCTGATAAAGACGTGACTTCTCAAAAGTTTCAGAATCAATGATGGTCCCAAGCTCGTGTGGCACATGTGTTGTTGATCTGTATATCTTTCTCTGCCCAGGAGGAGATCAGCACTGTTAGAACTTCATTTAATATAGCACTGCAACTATGGATTGTTGTAAATAATCTAACATTACAGTGCATAATTTCAAATAACATATGTTAGAAAAATAGGGCAAACAAGAAAAAAGTCTTTGCAATTTTCCACAACCAAAATTAATTGGATTTTAATGGTTGACTGACAGATAATCTTGGTGAAATAAAGAAAAACGGATTTCTTATCAATCCTTTCAGTTCTAGCACATTCATTTATAAAACATTACACTGGGCATCCAACTATGTAGGCTCCCCAAGAATTACATTTTAAAGCAGAAGTACCGAATTAATACAATACAAACTTTGCTAAAATAAATAATTCTCATCAGTTTAAGGAGTCAGCTCACTTTCGCTTTGAAATGGCATAGTTCAACTTACCTGTCTGTACGCAAGGTATGCTTCCCAAAGATAAACTGTCCATGAAAAGCACAGGACAGCATAAAATATCTGTTTTTCCACCGGGAGGTCAAGAATCACTTCTAACATCTTTGCTGCTCTTGTGGTCAAAGAGGAGCTAACTCGACTAGCTGACGGTGTGGCTTCAGGCTAGCAACTACAAACCTCCGGTTATGTACGAAAACGGGCTAAACGTCAAGTTGTATAAAGCCTTGAATAGACAAAAGCGGAGGGGATAAAAATGTCCACTCGCAAACATTCACAACCACTTTCCACTGGGTTAAATCGAGACTTTTACAGATGTATCAATCCATTCATGCTAGCTTGTTGGTGACGTGCAACAAAGAACTCTGCCCTCACGGAAACAAGCATTTTAACTTTGGTTCCGAGCTGATTAGTATTTGTTTTTTTAAAGTGGTCCTTAAAAAAGTATCCAAGCCCACATATCACAGTGGAAGAGCTACTGTGTTTCAATGAACCTAGCAGTTGTGTAACTAGGGATATTTGGCTGTAGTAGGGTCACGGTTCCAAGAGGACAAAGTTATGAGGTCCATAACCAGGTATGTTGGTGTTAGTGTTGAAGATACCACCAATTGTCAAAGGTCAAAAACACCCATCTTTAACCTAGCTGCAGCCAATAGATGGCTAATTTTGAGAGGTGGTAATGGATCACATTTGCCTGGGTGGTCACCCTCCAAAGCAGAGAGGTTCTGCAGCCTGGTGGCTGTAGAAATGCAGTCCCAGAACACATTCCCAGGGCAGACCTGCTCGTACAAGACCAATCTGAAGTCTCTCATGAATGAGAAATGGTTAACATTTTTCCTGGAACAAGAGAATCGGGCCCAACTTCCTGGTAGCAAGTTTTTTTGTTTCCTCCCTCATGCAATACAACGCTCCTCTCCTACAAAACTCTTCCTTATAATTATAGTTAGTGTCATACATGTTTGCACATTCCTCGTATTTTGTATGTTTTGTTTTTTTGCTTTCCTTCATTCTTATTATTCTATTGTACTTTATTTCAACTATCATTTATTTATCAACTACTGTACTGAAAAGAGAGCTGCTTCTTTTTAATTTTGTTATACTTTATACTGCGTGCACTGTAAAATGACAATAAAAGGATTCTGATTCTCAGGTGTGGAAGGGAAGTTCAGTAATACCAGGCAGGGTTCTCACCAGGAATTTATTTTTATTTTTTACAGCATAAGGGGAGAATTTAGCGGGGCATGGCCACACGGCGAGCGCTACAGGAGGGTCCGGGGCATCCCCGGAGAAAATGTTGAAATTTATAACCCTTTGAAACATTATTTCCTGCATTCTGAGGACCACTTTGTGCTGCTAACTGGGACATTAAATTATATGAGACATGTCCTTTAAAAAAACCCCAAAAAAAACAAAACAAAAAAAAAAACGGAAAAGCCCTGTATAGGGGCTCACAGCATAGGGGCCCCATATGCTCAACTGCACTGGCAAGAACCCTGCCAGGTCATGTAGAGTCTAGCTGATCTTCGACAGAAAACACGACATGCCACACATGGTTTTGCTAACAATAGGCGCTGCCAGTTTCCTCAAAATAATATAGTATTTACAACCACTGAAATTACCCATACCACTACAGACTTGCACTTTTATTAGCAACCTCCAGAATGCGCATCCCCCCCCAACCACACCACTGCTCCTTGAGAAAAATAAACCCAACCTTCAGTCAGATACATCACCGCAATAAAAAAATAAATAAAAATCAGTCAATCCAGAAATTAGAGAATGGTATATTTGGTTCCACATTTATTATCATTTTTTTTTTTTTTAGAAAGTATTAACATACATGTTTGCCAACATCCGCTCACTGCATCTCAACACTGAAGTAATATAAACAGAGTTGAAAAATAACTAAACTTAGAGAACTTTGCAGTAAGGATTTTTTTAAAAGTCACATTTCACAAAAGTGAAAAGCCTTGAAATACGCTACTGAGCATTTCTAACAATCTCAAAATCTGTACATTTATCTTTGAGAACTACAGTATGTACATTTGTGAAAAAATCATGACTGGACAATAGCTTTTATCAGAATACCTTCATACCACATGTCTAAAAACAATGAACTTGCCCTCCAAGTGTGCTGTCCAAACTTGTTTTCGGCTAATTTCTACAATTCTTCCATTTGGCAATTTACAATGAACAAAGTAATCCCCCCCCCCCCCCCAAAAAAAAATCTAAACATAACTAACTTTCTGAAAAGCAACATACTGGACATGGTGTGAAAATACAATGAAATTTGTCCCAGCCACGTTAAAAGGCTCCCAGTGAACTAACTTCCAAGAAGCAGTTTGCTGTTTTTTGAGTCTGATGGGAAGAGGCCAGGCATGCTGTTGGTGCACACAGGCCTTCCTAGAACGACCACAGGTCTGAGGTACTGAAGCTGCTTAATGGCCAGGTCTCCACACCCAGCCAGTGCTTTGTCCAAGACAGACTTCAAGTTTTGGACTGAGGTAAAGTGCCCAGTCATAGCACGAGGCCTCAGCAGTGGGGACTGAGTGCGTCTGCTGCAGGTGAGAGAGATCCCCAACTGAGTGTTCTCCTTGATGGAACAACTGCGTCGAAAAGAATCCCGCCCTTTCAACAGCACCACATCGCCATGTTTTAGCAATGATACGTCACTATTGTCTTGAGGGGTGTTTTCTTGTATGAACTTCAGGAATGAAGACTCAAACCCCATAGGCTTGTAAGTGGCAATATCAAAAGGGCGTGGAGCAGGGCTTAGACGCTCAGGTTCTTTCAAGTTTGGAGGCTGTTCAGACAGTTCGTTTTTGCGTTTCAGCGGCTGGCGAACAGGAGAACTGGACAATTCTGCTGACCCGTTCAACATTTTACTACCATCATTGGTGCTTGATGAGTCCTGGAAGCCCTCATTAGTAAAACGGAGTGAGCATGGTGGTGAAAGATCTACAGTGACAGGACGAAGAAGTGTTTTGAAGTTTTGCAAGTTTACTTGCTTCTCCTGTTGGCCGTTCTCCATTCCTGCAACAGACTCTTCAGTGTGCTCACTAGTACTCCGTTCACCGTGATCATGATCATCATCACCACCACCACCACCACCATCTCCAAGTACACCATTTCTCTCAACAGGTGATGGCTCCTCCACTTTCTCTTCTGGCAATCCCAGTAAGTCATGATTTTCCTCTTCCTGAGACTCATTCTTGATTGAGAGGAGTCCCATAGGTGCAGACTGACCTCCTAGCTTATCAGTTTCCGCCTGATACTCCATTTTGCGTACCCCATTGGGTGTACTTGCTCCCGCAGAAGTAGGCCTTGCTGACTTCCTCTGAATTAGCTCCTCAAGCTGCTCGGCATTAAAAGCAAGCTTGTCTTCGTTGTCCATCAAAACCTCTCGAGGCATACGGTGAACTTTCATATAGTGACGATGCAAACTGTGCATGTAGCTGACGACAGAATCGCAGTGCTGCACCATGCACGGGTGAGCCACACGCAAACAACGGTCTTGGCACATTTGCAATGCTTCTTCGTGAGATCTGTAGACATAGCTGTCAAACGTGTTCCGTTTCTCTGAGACTTTACTTCTATTGTGATGAGACTCATCCATTTTCTCTGACTGGGAAGTCGCTTCAGACTTGGGATCGGATTTCTCAGGCTGTGCGGCAGGTGAACTGGGTTCCTTCACGGAACTCTGTGATGTGACTATAAGCTTCTTTTGGCAACCAGTAATTGATTTTTTGTGAGTGCTCTGTAGACGCACTACCAGGGAATCATAGTATTCACAGTGGCTATAAAGAATATGCTTTTTCAGGGCATTATCATGGGTGAACACTTTTGTACAACCCTCCTGTTTGCATCGTACTAGCCCTGGTGCCTGTGAATGATAAAGACGAATATGACGGACAAGGCTGCTTTTAAGGTGGTAAGAGGCATTGCAGTTGGCAAAGTGACATTTGAATTGGGGCTGTGGTTCATCAGAGTTTGTGACGGGCCTTTTCCTGGCCGGCTCTTTTTTGATATCTGAGCTGCGATGCACATCGAAGTCTTTTTCCAACAACAGTTGAGAGCGATTGTAGTGATGTACCAGCTGCAGGTGGCGCACAAGCCCTGCCTGGGTGGAGAATGCAGCATCACAGTGTTTTGCAACACAATGAAAAGGTTTACTGTATTTATCCAATATATAACACAGTTTACTTTTTGCTACCAAACGGCGTGTAGGCCTGGCCTGTTGCGGCATCACATCCTGACCTTGTTCCTTTTGCTCCCTCTCTTCCTCCCTACTGTCTGCTTCATCATCCCCTTCCTCTTCAGATGAATGATTGCCCATGTTTTGCCCGTTTTCACTGACCCTATTTGATTTTTCACTTTGGTTTTGATGATGCAGTGCAGGGATTTCTTTCCCTTCGAGAGAACAGTTCAGGGACTTGGACGTATGCACTGCAGTCACCGTGGTTTTCTTTTCGTCCGCAGGTACAGCATTACAGTTTATTTTGTTCACCATAGCATCAGTGAAATGATGTGCCTGAATATAATGGGCCCTCAATACACGTTTTTCTCTGTGCCTCTTGGAACAAAGCTGGCAGACATAAGGTTTAAATGTGCTTTTCAGAGATGTCAGTCTTTTGGCCTGCGAGATGCTGCGACCATGTAGGTTGTTATAGTGGCGTAGCAAGCTGTAACTTTGCGCAGTCCTGAAGCCACAGCTTTTCACCTCACAAACATACGGCTTGGCTATGGCCAATAATTCTGCACAGATCTTTTCAGCCGTGGATGACTTATTTGATGCAGCCCTCACCTTTTTCTTAGACTGATATGGATGTCGTTTCTGAAGCAATACAACAGGTGGCTTTGCCATGATTGCCTGGTGAAGGGATGTTTGTGAAGGACATGAAGGGGTGTTGGACATCAGGGGCTCACTTGGTGCACTGTTGGAGCCATTCAGGCTCAGTTTGCTAAGCCCAATGAGAATTTCTTTGAGGGAATCGTTTTTTATGGAGCTCGAAGAGTATGTTCCAATGTATCTGGGCTGATGGGATGACAACCTTTCTCTGCCAGTGTCGAGAGAATGAAATGGGTTTGGGAGTTCGTCACTTTCCTTTTCTTCACCATGTGACTCAATTTCAGCCTTTAGCTCTTTGGACGTTGAATCCCACTCGCTGTCATGTTTGTGTTCTTTGGGTTCCAACTTCAGATGCTCTGGGTGGGCACATTTCAGATGTCTCTGGACATCTCTAGCTCTCGTAAATGTCATGCCGCACCTCTCAAAGCCACAGGTGAACTTACTTCCATCAAAACACACAGCCACCAAAGTCGTCACAGCTTTGGGCTCCTTAAATTCTGTTGGCTGCAATGGAGAAATACAACTCAATGAAGGGGGACTGACATACTCAAGATTTACAGTCTTTTCTGATCCGCTTGATCTAGTGACATGGACAGTCTTGTCCACAAGAGTCTTAAAAAGTTTCTGCTTAGCCTTCATCTGAGCCTCAAAGTCATTTTCAGAGAAGGTAATGTTATGTGTAGACAGATGATCAATAAATTCCCTTTTGGAAAAATAGTATTTACTACATTCAGGGCTACAACAGGTAAATCCTGCATCTCTGAAATGCTGTGCTTCATGGTGATATAACTGTCCCAAGTCAGAGAAAGAGACATAACAGCCTTTGAGTTCACACTGGTAGTTGAGCTGATAGCCGTGGGTCTGTTTGTGTGTGATAAGGTCATAGGAAGACCTAAACCGTGCGCCACAACCTATAACCACACATGTAAAAGGCTGCTCACCATGATGAACTTGCCGATGCTTGCGGTGATGGTAATCTGACACAAAATGGCGCCTGCAAAAGCCACACTTTTCCCGCTTGTCCCTCATGAGATGAAAATGTTTAACATTCTCATCATCTTTGTGCTCTGACTTTAAGTGAACGTACAAGTACTTGGAATGTTTAAAAACCCTTGGACACCCAGTTCCAGGACACGGATACTCATCCCGGTTCTGCAGCTCGTAGTGACGCTCAATGTGGTCGAAAGTGATGTACACATCATCGTCCATCCGCTTCGCTTGCACAGATTTGGCTTGTTGCACAATGTGGTTGAGCACATCCTGATCGTGCGTGGATTTGTAATACAGCATTAAGGAAGGGTCAATAGTGATCTCACCAGGCTCGAGCTCGTCATTCTCATCTATCTTTATCTGAACACTGTCTATCTGTTTCTCCTTTTTGTAGAAGGATGCTTCACTGTGAACATGTTGCTTCATGTGGGGAACAAGTTCCTTCCTGCTTTGAAATTTTTTTAAGCAAACTGGGCATGGGTGAATGTTCTCCAGTCCATGCCTTCTAGAGTGAGGAAGGATTTGGGTGTCAGTAAACGACCTACTACAAATCTGACAGCAGAGTTTGTGTTTCTTTATACGAGATACATCCTCTATTTCAGCATGTTTATCATCTTTCTGCTCATGGCCACCAATACTTCCATTTAACCTGTTTTGTTGTTCAGATTCCACACACTTCACTGCGATTTCATGTGGCTCATGTGGTCTACTGCTCTCCTCTCTGTCTGCTGGTTCTTCCTCTTCTCCCTCTGACTCCACCTTTAATCCAAGGAGGGAAGTGCATTGATATTTGAGAGTTTTCCAGTCCCAGAATTCAGGGTCAAAAGGCCAGTGTGCTTTAAGTGCTAGTAGTAACTCACAGCGGAGTGAGTTAGGAATAACCCCATTTTCTTGGTCATACTTCTGGTCTGGTCGTAGGTAGAGCTCTTCAAGGTGGCCAAAGACTTCCTGTCTTGGTCCAAGCAGGAACTCTGTGAGCAAACAGGCACGCAGCACTTCAAGGTCACCAGGAAGAAGTATGGACACAGTTTTACAGACAGAAATTCTTGTTTCATTGTCATCTTTCTTTGGAAGTTGGAGAGCTTTGACACAAAGTTCAACTGATGAAGCTAGCCCCAGTTCCCGTGCCTGAAAGAGAGCGATAATTTTAATACAGTGTGACTGCAATAACACCTTAAAAAAAGAAAAAGACCATAGTAGACCAAGATGTTCATATACAGTCACATTTCAAAATTAAACAGGAACTAAACCATTGTTAAGGCTGGTGGGGGGAAAATCCATGACAGCGAAAATCTAGAAGAGGCTGAAAAACCTGACTACTTCTAAAGCAAAAGTGAGAAACCCCCCCCCCCCAAGTATAACAGTTGAGGTTTTAAAATACACAAACATTTTAATGTTTGAGTGAAAGCTATAATTGAGTCAAAAACAATAATTTACACAAAAATAATCAATCACTAAGTTTGTCCAAATAAAATTGTAATTAGATATTTTCGCTACATTGTTTCACCATTAGCAGGGCAAAAATGTTTTCTTTATTAATAAATCTAAAATATTCAAGTACTTAATGTCTGTGGGGTCACCACCAAGGGCCAGCAAGTGTTTGAATAAATTATTAACTTAAAGTGAGAAATAGTTTACAGCAGAATAATAAAAAAATGACACTGGGCAATAACATCTCTGTTGAAATGTTTCCAAACACCAAAATGGCTAATTTGAAGCATCTGGATTTTTAATTTGCTCTGTATGTTATTGGTAAACATTATGGTTAGTATTTTAAAACTGCTCATCTATAATATAATGAAAAAACTCTAGTCCAACATTGTTCTTTTTTTTTATTTATTAAAAAAAAAAACTGCCTGGTTAGGCTCACCTCTGCTTGAATAATTCGGACCAGAAACAGCAAATGGTCAACAATTTTGGCGATGGCACCCAGCTGAAGGCATCGTTCCAGAAGAGACTCCAAAGAGGGGTCAATTCTTCTCTGAAGCTTACTCCACAAAAGTGTCAACTCCCTTTAAATAAAAACAAAGGGACAAAAATGACCAACTGCATCCTTGTAAGTTTCTATATCAAACTTTTACCTCATTGAATACAAACACTAACAAGTGATTGATTCAAATTTCTTTCAGTCGTAACTGCTGCAGCTTGTTTTTTACGGATGAAAAAAAAAAAAAGAACTTCGAACCTAATTTCAGATGTGCCTGAGCAGCAGTGATGTGAATGGTCCTTGAAGGGGGGGGGGGCAGAAAATTTTCTTTACGACCTCACAAGACCTGCAGGGCAGCAGTGTCTCAAGGGGGAGTCTGGGGGATGTTCCCAGAGAATTCTGAAATATTACAAGCAATCTGGTGCAATCGATAAGCTAAATCAGTCCCATTTTCTTGCTCATTTTAGTCATAAAAGCATATTTTCCGCATAGTGACAAGATAATGGGCCTACACTACACAGTCTGTCACATGGATAAGAATATGGCATAATGCCATTTTATAAATCCACGTATTTGCATGGGATTGTTACTGTTCTATTGCTACCCTCATTCAAATATTTGACTTCAGCAAGTTGTTCTATAACTGAGTTTTGTTTTTTGTTTTTTTGTTTTTTTAAACATGAACAAAAATAAAATTTGACATAAAGCTTTTCCTACCATTCATTAATTATCACTAATATCACTGACTTCTCAACAACACCGATTTGGGTTTAAATTTTATTCTTATTCTCTTAAATGAGAAATGGACTAACATGGATTTTCCACCTGGTGCTAATGTCATCATGTCTTGGCTATTTAGAATTTATGTGTAGTCCAGAATGATGCATTTAGTTTTTTAACATCAATATTTGACATCTACAAGCATGTTAAAGTGTGCATCACTAGTAAATGAAATGTCAAATGAGCTGACTTCTTTGTCTTTCGGCTGTTCCCGTTAGGGGTCGCCACAGCAGATAAATCGTTTCCATCTCACCCTGTCCTCTGTATCTTCCTCTGTCACACCAACCACCTGCATGTCCTCCCTCAGCACATCCATAAGCCTCCTCTTTGGCCTCCCTCTTCTCCTCCTGCCTTGTGGCTCCATCCTCAGCATCCTTCTCTCTATATACCCCGGGTCCCTCCTCTGCACATGTCCAAATGATCTCAATCTAAAGCCAAATCCAATCTAAATCCAAACCGTCCAACCTGAGCTGTCCCTCTGATATATTCATTCCTAATCTTGTCCATTCTTGTCACTCTCAAAAGAGAATCTCAACATCTTCAGCTCTGCCACCTCCAGCTCTGCCTCCTGTCTTTTTGTTAGTGCCACAGTCTCTAAGCCGTACAACATAGCTGGTCTCACTACTGTCTTATAAACTTTCCCCTTCACTCTTGCTGATATTCTTCGGTCACAAATCACTCCTGCCACCTTCCTCCACCCACTCCACCCTGCCTGCACTCTTCTTCACCTCTCTACCACACTCTCCATTACTTTGAACAGTTGACCCCAAATATTTAAACTCATCTACTTTCACCACTTCTACTCCTTGTAACTGCACTACTCCACTGGGCTCCCTCCCATTGACACACATGAACTCAGTCTTGCTTCTACTGACTTTCATTCCCCTTCTCTCCAAAGCATATCTCCACCTCTCCAGACTAGACTCAACTTGCTCTCTACTCTCACTACAGATCACAATGTCATCTGCAAACATCATAGTCCATGGGGACTCCTGTCTGATCTCATCCGTCAACCTGTCCATCACCACTGCAAACAAGAAAGGACTCAGAGCTGATCCTTGGTGTAATCCCACCTCCACCTTGAATGAGTGTCATTCTGACAGTGCATCTCACTGCTGTCACACTATTCTTGTATATGTCCTGCGCCTCAGAGCAAACATTGCATCTGTAGTGCTCTTTCTCGGCATGAAACCATATTGCTGCTCACAGATCTTCACGTTTTCTAAGCCTAGCTTCTACTACTCTTTCCCATAACTTCATGCTGTGGCTGATCAACTTTATGCCTTGGTAGTTACTGCAGCTCTGCACATCACCCTTCTTGATAATAGGAACCTGCACACTTCGTCTCCATTCCTCAGGCATCCTCTCACTTTCCAAGATTTTATTAAACAATCTGGTTAGAAACTCTACTGCCATCTCTCCTAGATATTTCCATGCCTCCACTGGAATGTCATCTGGACCAACTGCTTTTCCACTCTTCATTCTCTTCATAGCAGACCTCACTTCTTCCTTACTAATCTCTTGTGCTTCCTTTACTCTCACCACATCATCCAGCCTTTTCTCTCGCTCATTTTCTTTATTCATCAGCTTTTTAAAATATTCCCTCCACCTTCTCAGCACACACTCCTCACTTGTCAGCACATTACCATGTGCATCTTTTACCACCCTAACCTGGTGCACATCCTTTCCAGCTCTGTCCCTTTGTCTGGCCAATCGGTACAAGTCCTTTTCTCCTTCCTTACTATTCAAGTTCTTATACAGCTTGCAATATGCCTTTTCCATCGCTTTTGCCACTTCTTTTCGCCTTACACAGCATCTCCTTGTACTCATGTCTATTTTCTTCATCTCTCCGACTATCCCAAAACTTTTTCACCAACCTCTTTCTCCTTATGCTTTCCTGGACCTCTTCATTCCACCACCAAGTCTCCTTGTCTTCCTTCCACTGTCCAGATGTCACACCCAGTACTGCCCTAGCTGTCTCCCTCACCACATCTACAGTACTTTTCCAGTTGTCCAAAATTGCTTCCCCTCCAACCAGTGCTTCTCTCACCTGTTCGCTAAATTTCACACAAGTCTTCCTCCTTCAGCTTCCACCATCTGATCCTTTGTTGAGCTCTCACTCTCTTCTTCTTTACCTCTAAAGTCATCGTACAAACAACCATCCTATGCTGTCTAACGACACTCTCTCCTGCCACCACCTTACAGTCTCTGATTTCTTTTAGCTTGCATCTCCTATAAAGAATGTAGTCCACCTGTGTGCACCTTCCTCCACTCTTATGTTACCCTGTGCTCCTCCCTTTTCTTAAAGTACAACCCCTGGCAAAAATTATGGAATCACCGGCCTCAGAGGATGTTCATTCAGTTGTTTAATTTTGTAGAAAAAAAAGCAGATCACAGACATGACAAAACTAAAGTAATTTCAAATGGCAACTTTCTGGCTTTAAGAAACACTATAAGAAATCAGGAAAAAAAGATTGTGGCAGTCAGTAACAGTTACTTTTTTTAGACCAAGCAGAGGGAAAAAAGATATGGACTCACTCAATTCTGAGGAATAAATTATGGAATCACCCTGTTAATTTTCATCCCCAAAACTAACACCTGCATCAAATCAGATCTGCTCGTTAGTCTGTATCTAAAAAGGAGTGATCACACCTTGGAGAGCTGTTGCACCAAGTGGACTGACATGAATCATGGCTCCAACATGAGAGATGTCAATTGAAACAAAGGAGATGATTATCAAACTCTTAAGAGGGTAAATCATCACGCAATGTTGCACAAGATGTTGGTTGTTCACAGTCAGCTGTGTCTAAACTCTGGACCAAATACAAACAACATGGGAAGGTTGTTAAAGGCAAACATACTGGTAGACCAAGGAAGACATCAAAGCGTCAAGACAGAAAACTTAAAGCACATGTCTCAAAAATCGAAAATGCACAACAAAATAAATGAGGAACGAATGGGAGGAAACTGGAGTCAACGTCTGTGACCGAACTGTAAGAAACCGCCTAAAGGAAATGGGATTTACATACAGAAAAGCTAAACGAAAGCCATCATTAACACCTAAACAGAAAAAAACAAGGTTACAATGGGCTAAGGAAAAGCAATCGTGGACTGTGGATGAAAGTCATATTCGGTGATGAATCTCGAATCTGCATTGGGCAAGGTGATGATGCTGGAACTTTTGTTTGGTGCCGTTCCAATGACATTTATAAAGATGACTGCTTGAAGAGAACATGTAAATTTCCACAGTCATTGATGATATGGGGCTGCATGTCAGGTAAAGGCACTGGGGAGATGGCTGTCATTACATCATCAATAAATACACAAGTTTACGTTGATATTTTGGACACTTTTCCTATCCCATCAATTGAAAGGACGTTTGGGGATGATGAAATCATTTTTCAAGATGATAATGCATCTTGCCATAGAGCAAAAACTGTGAAAACATTCCTTGCAAAAAGACACATAGGGTCAATGTCATGGCCTGCAAATAATCCGGATCTTAATCCAATTGAAAATCTTTGGTGGAAGTTGAAGAAAATGGTCCATGACAAGGCTCCAACCTGCAAGGCTGATCTGGCAACAGCAATCAGAGAAAGTTGGAGCCAGATTGATGAAGAGTACTGTTTGTCACTCATTAAGTCCATGCCTCAGAGACTGCAAGCTGTTATAAAAGCCAGAGGTGGTGCAACAAAATACTAGTGATGTGTTGGAGCGTTCTTTTGTTTTTCATGATTCCATAATTTTTTCCTCAGAATTGAGTGATTACATATTTTTTTTTTCCCTCTGATCAGTCTAAAAAAGTAATGTTACTGACTGCCACAATTTTTTTTCCTGATTTCTTATAGTGTTTCTTAAAGCCAGAAAGTTGCCATTTGAAATGACTTTAGTTTTGTGTCATGTCTGTGATCTGATTTTTTTCCTACAAAATTAAACAACTGAATGAACATCCTCAGAGGACGGTGATTCCATAATTTTTGCCAGGGGTTGTAGGTATTCACCACAGCCATTTCCATCCTTTTTGCAAAATCAACTACCATCTGTCCTTCCCCATTCCTATCCTTGATACCATATCTACCCATTACTTCCTCATCACCTCTGTTCCCTTCACCAACATGCCCACTGAAGTCCACTCCTATCACCACTCTTTCATGCTTGGGCACACTTTCCACCACCTCATCTAACACACTCCAGAAATCTTTCTCCATCTCACAACCTACCTGTGGGGCATATGCACTGATGATATTCATCATCACCCCTTCAATTTCCAACTTTACACTCATCACCCTGTCAGACACTCACTTAACCTCCAACACACTTTTAACATACTCTTCCTTTAAAATGACCCCAACACCATTTCTCTTCCTGTCCTCACCATGGTACAACAACTTGTACCCACGGCCAATGCTCCTGCTCTTACTTCCCTTCCACTTGGTCTCTTGCACACACAATGTCTACCTTTCTCCAGTCCATCATATCAGCCAGCTCTCTCCCTTTACCAGCCATACTACCAACATTCAAAGTCCCCACTCTCATTTCCACCCTTTTGGTTTTCTTCTCCCGCTGTTTGTGGAAACGTTCTCCCCCTCTTCTTCGCCCAGCAGTAGCCCAATTTCCACCGGCACCCTGTTGGGCAACAGCACCGGTGGCGAGCGTTGTTAACCCGAGCCGCGACTGATCTGGTATGGAAATTCGATTCTTAGTCTGCGTAGTTGGGTTGGCTTGTTTTACGCCGGATGCCCTTCCTGACGCAACCTTCCTCATTTATCCGGGCTTGGGACCAGCACTCAGAATGTACTGGTTGCACACCCCATGTGGCTGAGTTGTCAAATGAGCTGACTATGCTAAATAAATAAAGAATTATGAAAATACTGATGTAGTGCATTTTATTTTTGGTGTCATGTACCCTGAGAAATCAAGTCAAACATGGGGAATTTAGCTTGATTTCAGCTGCTGCCGATAAACCTCAGAAACATGAGCTATGAGGAATGTGGACTTTGATGACATCATGTAGAGTAACACCCCTGGAGACCCTCTATTGAAATGAATGAGGAAAAACTGATTTTTTTTTTTTTTTTACAGTGTGAAATCAGTGTTTTTTGTGGACTTGAATGGGCGCATGGACATGAATACATCAAAATGGTTAAAATTTGTTTTAGAAGGATGTAGTCACAGGAATGAGTAGGAAAATGGGAGTTTTTATTTATCTATTTATTTCTGGGTGTCTGTGGGAAAGACTGCAGAAGTGATGCCCTGCAAAGCATGAGAATGGTCGGCATGTTAATGTCTTCTTTAGAAAATCTCATGTTATATACCATTGATTCCAATACATTCAATATACAGGAACGGTGCTTGTACTGCTCTCATGTCCTTTTAAGTGCCAACAAGTCTGCACAAGGTTGCTGCGTTCTTGCTAAAAACCCTGCGATCTCCATGAGAAGGGGCACTGCATTCTTGCTGAGGTCAAAAACAACTTATCTACATTTATCTCTTAAAATTGCCAGCCAGTGTGGACATTTATCTAGGCTCGATGTGCTCAGTGAGTCAAGGTGCCCTCGCGCATCCCAATTTGAACCAGTTAGTGACATGGCCAAACTCAAAACACCATCATGCACATGACATGGGAGGACCACCCCTCTGTCGCAGTGAGCCAATAGAAATCATTGTGAGAACAGGTCCACCCATTGTATCGGGAGAGACTTTCCATTCTCTATAAAACATCACTGTACTATTGTTCAAGGTTCCTTCTGGATGAGTTCCTGTGGAAGCTACGTTCATTAGGGACCCAGATCTGTCTAAATTCACATAAAATGTTGATAAATTGAATCTTTTCTATTTACAGAGTCTTTCCTTCTGGGCCAGGTGTTCAGGACAGTACTATTTAGATCCAGGGTCAACAGTCAAACATGGATCTAACTGCAGATTCTATACTTTCCATGCATGGACACAGGTGGACTTTTCAGACAGCTAATAGTCAGTGCTTACATCACAATTATGGATTAGAATGACTGTCAATCTGTTGTGCATTTTTAGACACACACTGGTTTATTTTATTTTTTTTATCAGTTTTAGCAGAACTCTCAAGTTTAAGAGTTGGAAGTATAGATTTATAATTTGGTACATAATTTTTTAAAAGATAGTGTTGACTGGAGTGAGATATGTCCTTTAAATGTTTATAATTTTTTTTCCACGTGAATATTTCATGCCCATGTACCAGAAGCAAGCATAAAATGCATATTTTGCACGCAAGGTTAAAACAAACTTACTGAGTTTGCATGCAAACACTCTGAAGTAAATCTCAAAGATAGATTTTGATAGGTTTGTGTGAAATATCTTGTGTCAGCTGCCAACAAATTCATGCCAGGGGTGTTAGGTTTTCATATACACAATAAGAAAAAGTCACTATTTTGGTTCATCTCCTCTAACCAGGCCCACTTGAGTTAATTCCTGATGGAAGTGTTGCGCTTTAAATAGTCTCCCTGCTGCAGAATGTCTCAATCCATGAGTTGCTTTGTAGTTTCAAAATGACGTGGCTGTTTGGAGAATGCCATGGACTTCATGGTAAAATCTGCATTAACGTTTCTCATTGGCTACTGCTTGTACAAACACCGGGGTCTTCATAGAAGGGATTACGGTTAACATTTATTTTTCAGTCTTGGACGTTTAGGATGAAGTGAAATGGCAAGACTTCATATTCACTATGGCTTCACAATGGACACATGTCCAATTGATTTCACAAACAATACATTGCTCCAGCAAATACAAATAGACTTGGGTATGAATTCCACTCATGCTACTTGTCTGTGTTCTTGGACAAGACATGTCTCAGTCCAACCAGCTATAAATGGGTACTGGCCTTGGCTGGGGAAGTAACCTGTGTCGGACTGATGTCCTGTCCAACAATCACACACACACTCAGCTGCTTAATGCTACTGAATCTGGAGACAAGCACTGGCACCAATATGCCTCAGGGACCTATATACAAGGCTGTGAAATGAAAATTGTGAAATCCGAGGAAAATTCGCAGGGGGTCTGCCGGCCCCCCCGGAGCTGGGGTCTAGGGCCTTGTGGGGCCCCAGAAACCAAATTAAAAATTTTCATCTACTGATACATTTTCAAAATCTCCTGGAAGAACAAATCTCAAAATTAGTGCATATTTAAATGATCCTAGATTCAACCTTTCATTTGAACCGTCAATGATCATGTTGAAACAAATTATGCATTAACTCAGAATAATTAAACTACAAATTCATTTAGACTGAAAAGACTGTTAAAGTATTTCAAAAACGACAGCTAAAGCTTGTAGAATATTTTAAAAAAATCAGGGTAAAATATCAATAACATACCTTATAGTAAAAAGCCACACATTCTTGCGTAAATTCCTGTAAATCCACTCAAAGCCAGTGTTTTTTTTCCCATGAAAAAAAAGTGTACATTAATAAAAACTAATTTCCATTCTTGTGTAAATTCATGTAACCTAAATTCATTCGAAGCCACAATGTCTTTTTTTCAATTAAAGAAAGTCTAGATTTAATGAAAGAAAAAAGGCACATAATCATTTCTGAAATCCTGTTTGAGGGTGATTCTTTAACTATGGGCACTATTGGCCTTGTAAATGTAATTTCCACCACACCATTGCCTTACAATATAAAGCGCCTTGGGGCAACTGTTTGTTGTAATTTGGCGCTATATACACATGTGCTCTGATGTCACTGTTTATCTCCATAGAAACTACCCAAACAATCTTTCATACAAGCTGTTTAAAGGGACATTACAGTGTTGTGGTGGAAATTACGGCAATAGTGTGGGACAACTACATTTTGTTTAAAAAAAATAAAAAATCACAACAGTTGTATGACATTGAATACCCCAATTATGTTTTGATTATTTTACTGATATTTTATTCAGAGATATTTTAAAACATTAGAAAAAACGTTTCTTTACCATTCATTTTTATAATTGAAGATCAAAAGTCTGGGTGTGGAACAAGCACAAAATGGCAATATTTGCATATAATGATGCTGAAAAAAGGTGAAAAAGTCATCATAGACTACTAGAACAAATTTCTTAACACACTTTCATTGTAAAGATAACTATAAAAGTGTGAAATTTCCCCTTTTTTCTGTTTTTCATACAATATGATCAAAGGACATAATAAGTGCCCGTAGTCTAAGAATCACCCTTGAACAGCACAATGTTTATTTTCCAAAGAGAGAAAAAAAAAAAAAATTCTTACCAGTTCACTTTTCCCGTTTATCTTTCAGGTGTGTTCATGAAGCCAGCAACAATTCCACAGATTCTTGTCCTTATCACACGTTTTCAAACCGTCTTTCTCGCCATCTTCTCTCTGTCTGATGTCGCTCCGTGACACAGACATGCTGAAAAATTCTTCTTTTAAAAACTTGAAAGTTCTAAAAGTTTGTGATGTACATGCTACTTTTAGCTAAGCTTCACACAGGAGCCACACAGTGTCACCGCAGCAACCAACCAGTCCCGCTTTACGACAACTGTCGTAACAGCCAGGCTTTGAGTGGCATTTATTCTCCTCGAAACTCCGCGGATCCGAGGAAACTGATTTGTATCTGTAGCACACAGATCAGTGTCCGCGGACTTATAAAACTTGCATGATGTCATAAAAAAAGAACGCTTTGCGAGAAGCATTTTAAAAACTCTAACGATCACGATTAAAGAGTACAACACTAACACCCCCCCCCCCCCTCCCCATGATGAAATCTGCGGAATCCCGCGGATCTGTAGAGTTTTCACAGCCCTGTATATAGAACGTACTACTAATTTCACACTCGACAGTTAAGAAATTTGGTAAATTTAATTTAATTCTGTTCAGTACTTCACAGCACATCCATTCTGCAGCAGCACATAATATGCGAAATTCAATGCATTTCATTGCCGATTTTGTCTTAAGACTAGTTTATAAGTGGTTACTCACCAGGAGCAGTATAGACTTTGCTGCTGAAGCTGCTGCGTCAGGAAAGTTGTACACAAGATGAAGGCTGTATTCTCCTCCCCCTCCGTCTCCAAATTACACGTGATTTCCAATACATCCTTACAGTCAAGTCTGGATATCTGTTCAGGAAATAAATATAATGCTTCAAAAAAAAAAAAAACAAACATTCACATCACAACATGCTAAGAATTATCTTCAATCTTTCCTCAAACAAATGAAACTGTTGCTCCAAAATAATGTCTAATGTCAGGCATCAACACAAAATCAAAGATTACTGATGGGCCAAAGGGCTAAGACTCTTATGTAGTTACATTTCTGCATATTTTAACAACTATCTACAGTAACTAATTGACCCACATCAGTCAATGCCAGGAAAAAAAATAATAAAATAACAAAATCTGTCCCACAATGTCTAACTGAGTAACACACCAAACAAAATTAAATTCAGGACTCCAGAGTATGACTAATTAATGTGGTTTTGGAGACTGTACAACAAAAGTGCTTACATTTCGTTCGCTGAGAGTCAGAAGGTTATACGTCCACTTTTAATTCAAAAAAATAGTTATTTGATCCACTGTATATTAAAAGCCAAGTGGTCTCTGTGTACGTGTACGCATGGGTGCATGCAGCTTCGATCACAGACAAACTGGGGAGAGCTGACATTTATCATTTGGTTTGCTTATGTATTTTGGGTCAAGGATGAATGCTGCAAAAACAGGAAGGTGATAAGACTAATAGTTTACATAGCTCCGGATGCTAACAGCAGCACAGCTCTGACATACCTCCATAACATTATAACAAAACTACAGAAGGCACATCCAGATGGTGCACATGTAATCGACAGTGATTTTAATCAAGCCTACCTAAAGACAGTTCTTTTCAAATTCTATATTTGTTAAATGTGCCACCAGGGAGAAAAACATACTCAACTGTGTGTACTGCAACATCAAACAGTCACATGTAGGACTATCAGACCACCTTTCACTCCACGTCATCCCAGCCTACATCCCCTTTAGAAGGAGATCCAAATACATGAAAACCTGGCCAGAACAGTCTCTCAACTGCAAGACTGTTTTGAGATCACTGTTTGAGAGCCAAAACATAGAGGAATACAGACAAACTGTTCTGTATCTTTCTGTACTGTACGCCGTCGGGTTTTTGCAAACCAAAAACGCTGGATGACGAGTGACATGTGGCTCCTCATCAGAATCTGTGACAATGCTTTCAGATCAGGGGACAAAGAGCTGGACTCTGGGGCTGCAAAAGATGTATACAAGAGCAAACTAGAGAGACACCTCATGGACAACACAACCTGCGGCAGGTATGGTGGGGAATCCAGAGCATCATGAACTACAAGGGCACCAATACCCCCACCATCAGTGTTAGTGTTGCTGCCTCGCTGGCAGAAGAACTAAATGGCTTCTTTGCACGCTTCGAGTCCTGCAGATAACTAATGCCCCACCTGTCTACAGCAGCCTCTCACTGACTCTTCAACAACATGATATGAGGAGAGTATTACGCCAGGTGAACCAGAGGAAAGCCACCGGTCCTGAAAGTGTAACTGGAAAGGTACTCACTACCTGTGCTGGACAGCTCTTAGGGATCCTCACCACAGTCTTTAACCTCTCCCTGACTCAAGCTACTGTCCCAAGCCTGAAGCTCAACCCTCACCTTTCCTCCCCCTCACACTCAGCACAGGCTCACCACAGAGCTGTGTGCCGAGTCCACTCACGACTCTTGTACACTTCCCTGCCATTCCACAAACACATCATCAGGTTCGCGGATGACAGTGGTGATCAGACTCATCTAAAGGGGAGATGAGACTGCCTACAGCGAGGAGGTCCAGCACATGTCAGAATGGTGTCAGGCCAACAGCCTGCTACTGAACACCACAAAGACAAAAAAGCAGGCCATCATAGACTTCAGGAGAAACTGGGGGGTTATGTCCCTCTCAACAGCAACAGAGATCCGTTGGACAGCGTGTCGTCTTTTAGGTTTCTGGGAATCCACATCCAAAAAGAGCTCTCCTGGTCCACCAACACCACAGCTGTCATAAAGAAGGACCAGCAGCAACTGCACTTCCTGACTGAGGCTCCTCAGAAAGAGCAGACTGGAGCAGAAGCTGCTGGTGGCCTTTTATTGTGCCATCATTAAAAAGTGTGAGGACATACTGCGTCACAGTGTGGTTTGCCAGGAGTACAACCGCAGACAGAAAGGCTCTGCAGTGAGTGATTTTTTTTTTTTTTTTATATATATATATATATATATATATATATATATGGGATTCCATGCATTTGACAACCGGCCAAGGAGAGAAGAGCACTCAGACTTGTTTGCTAACAGTGTTTTAATATGACTAGTTTTGTAAAAGTCAAATTATCCTTCAAGTGTCGTAATCATACCTCTCTGATGGCTTCTTCATTGGGCAGCAGCTGACAAAGCAGAGAGACATATGTTTGACGAAAGGTAGCTTGGTTGGTGACCAAACTGCATTCAGTGCAAGCTTTGGCCAGAACCACCGCCTTGGCCACTTCACCAATCTTCTCCAAGTGCTTGACTCGCATCTCCATGAAACCCTCACCCTCCAGGGTGATATAGCCATCCACTAAAAAAAAAATTGTGGAAAAAGAATGTTCCAAAATTGAAGGAAAATCTCATTAGCACTTGCAAACAAAAAGCACAACAATAACCCCTCGCTCACACTGCCTCCGGTATTACCGTTGTGGGGTACAGATGTGGGACCCGCAGAGAATCCAAGTCGTTAAAAAGATACAAACCTCTCTCAGTGGCCACGGAGCTCTGTGGCTACGGTTACTGAAACCCTGCGGTGCTGCAGATTTTTCTGCAAGAAGTCTATCCTTGCGGGCTGCCGGAGCGCGCCGCATCAAAACAGTGAGCGTAGCCTCTGGACCTGTTGCCGGGGTTGGCCGCAGCTCCACACAGGCGACTGGGGGGCAGTGGCCCGCTGCGGCGCTTACCGAGCCCACAGACTCAGTAAGTGCATCGGATGCAGTGAGAGCGAGGGGTTAGACAGTTAAGCATAATCCTGTCATATTCACATGCATAACCTAAAACCCCGTTCAAACTGGGATGGGCAATCCAACTCGAGCCAGATTCAGATCAAATCGGAGGTGGCTCGACCTCGATTTTAGCGGAATTCACTAAGGTCTGAACACAAATGCAACTGCGTTTAACCATGTTAATTGTCCAAGGGTGGCTGCACCATCTGGGAGCTAAGAAGTGATGCTGTTGCTCACTTCTCCACCATCTGGAAATGCCCCTACAGAAAGACTTTTAGTGCTTTGCACAGCATTATATTGGCTCTGCTGGCATCTTAAACAAGAGCCATCAGGAGATGACATATCAGTCGACTCAAAACCACAATCGACTGGTGCCGGGCGATCACCCAAGTACACCCTTATGCTAAATATGAATGAAATAGCTACATTCAAAAATGCTAGGGGTGCTGCAGCAAGTTGCTTGTGTGCATGCGCAGCTTTTGCAATACCTGGAAGTTGAGACCCAGGCCGTTTTTGGCTACCCAGAGCTCAGAATTCCGGGTCATTGCTATGGGATATTTCTGCCACAGAAATGACAGATTATGCTTAAATTTGATACATCCTTTGAAAGAATTACATTTTAGATATGTCTGGGTATAACTGTTTGGCATCTGATTGCAAATTGGACACAAGGAAAAAAAAAAAAAAAAAAAACAACAACAAACAAAAAAACAATCGACAAGAAAACAGGCCTCAAGGCATTACATTTCACCCATTTCTACACAAAACTCATCAAGATAAATTAAGATCTCAATGGGTGTAGATATGTCATAGGGCCGACAAAAAGACCCAACTTGCGTACAAATGACTCGCCATTATGGACAACAGTTCTACGTCGTCGATATTCCCGTTCATGCTCATCTTCTCGCACCAGCAGGCCAATCTTGTCCGCTCTCAGCCAAATGTAACAGCTGCTACTGCTTTCTGTAACCCGTGTTCAAAATATTCCTGTCTTTTAAATACTCTGATGCTTTTAATCACCCATTCTCAGCCGTGGCATTACTTTAACTACCTAAACATAGACTGATGTTATCAATTAATTGCTTTCTGAAACACCACACAAATCCACATTTACTCGGTTAAAACCAAGTGATTCTCTGCAGTTAAATAATGCATCTCTTGCTGTCTGTTTGTCCTCCACGTTCTGCTCTAATGACTGCTGTGACAGGTTTTCTGACACCAACAACTGGACGCAGCATAAGTCCAAATATACACACACAGCTTGAATTTGGTTTGAGCCGTATAGAGATTGGATGTGTATGTAGGATGATATGGATTTGAAAAACATGTCTCAATGCTATGCAGAAAGAAAGCAATCTGGATTGAATCTGGTTCAAACTGGATTGCCAACTCTGTCTGAACATTGTCCAAGTGACATAGCTAGAATCCAACCTTCTTCTCTGCTGGTTGGCTGACCGGTGAGAAGGGCAGTGAGGACAGGATTATTCCATGCTCCTCCCTCTCCTGTGATTTGCAGAAGAGCTTGGAGATCTGTGCTCCCATACTGCAACAAGGTATCATGAGCACTCTGCAAAATATTACAAGATACACTTTGAACACCAACACACCACCACAATAAAATGCAGACTTTTTGATGCTTTACTTAGACCGCAACATTTGAAGGGCAATAAATGCAGAAACAGATGGCACCATTCCAAATACAAACTTGTTGCCTAAATCAAACGATGCATTCATACAGGGGGATCAAGGACAGTAACTAGGGCTGCCACAATTAGTCAACTAACCACAATTACATCAACTATCAATATAGACGGCAACTAATTTATTAATCATCATCGTTTATTTTTTTAAGCTTTGTTTTTCTCTCAAACCTGCTGCCGTATCTTCTGCTTCCTTTCTGTCCTTGACGCACGTGGACAGTAGCGGTAACCTGGGTCAGCAGTGATGTCACCGGAAAAGTTATGCCCAAACAATATCATGGCTTGCCGGCAACAAAGATCAAACGTTTGGGAGCATATTAACCAAATTAAAGAGAAAAACGCGAAATGCAAAATCTGCAAGGTAGAACTTGTACAACGGCAATGCAAGATCATCTGAGAAGGAAACATGCTGTAGCTGATTCTGACAAAGCGAGAGTCGTCTTGTTAACTGGTTAGTAAGCCGCTAACACTGATGTCTATAGTGAGCTACCTACTTAGCTGTAAACATGAACATTAAAGATGATGATTTCATTAGCCTTAGTACACATATGTGTTTGCTATGTAATAATGCTACGTTACAGTGCTTAAAAAAAAAAAAAAAAAAATTTACGCATGATCCGATAGTCGACTAATCGCAAAAATAATCGGTGACTAGTCGGTTATCAAAATAATCGTTTGTTGCAGCCCTAACAGTAACTGATGAAAATTCCTGGACAGAAATCATTTTTATAATAGTCTTTTCTTCAGCATACAAGTGAAAAATGCAAGATCACATTGAAGACAATATAATTTACCATCACAATCTGAAATTTGATATACAGCCACAATCGGTGATGCTGAAATAATCGATTTTCACAGTGGGCTCACTTCTCAGATTCAGCTCAACCTTTAGCAACTAAAGTGCTGCTAACATGCTTTGAATGGACAAACAACTACCAGAACCTGGATTTCTAAAACCTACTTCGTATAACCAAAATTTTTTCTTTTTTAAATTGCTGACTTGATTCATCACTAGAGCTGAGTCAAAACTTCACATATTCTCAAGAAATGTTGGTTTCTCAGAATGCAAAAGATGGAGAACCACACCCTAATTTTTTCTGGGTCAGGCTCAAAACTTCTCATTCGCCTCTCATACTTATCAAGATGGACTGATAGCCCAAGATGAGGTCCATAAATGTCTTGTTTTGCCCACAACCTAAAGATATTCAGTTTATTATCACTGATGAAAAAAATAGTCACATTTAAGAAATTCAAATAGGTTAATCAGTTAACTGAATAACTGGGTTAATTGAAATAAATTATTCATTGCAGCTTGATTAATCAGTGCTTCAGTTTTTCATAAATCAGAAAATGCATCAGTAAATGACTTTCTCAAACAAGTTCCTCTACCTGAACAAAGTGGTGGAATTGAACCCAGGCTTCATAGGGGATTTCATTCTCAGGCACTGAAAGCAGCAGTTCAAAACAGCTCCTTCAAGAAACAAAGAAATCAAGATTAAACTGGCAGACTCTTAACAGTGAAAGCAAGCTCAGAATCATTCTCATGAAATAATCAACCACAATGAATATTTTGAGCACTCACAAAGCCAGTCTTTTCAATACAAGAGTGACACTGTCGGAATCTGCTGTGAGATGGCATCGGGCTGCAGCAAAGCAGTTTATGGACAGACAGTAAACCTCCAGAAGAGGAAGACCATGCTCCACAGAGTTCCTGCTCCCAGCATAGTGCATCAGTGCCTGTACATGCAAAATGAAAACAGGGATGTAAAGAAAGCTGTGGGCAATTTCACAAAATGACACACCCACACTGTCACTCTAGTTACTTGTACATATTATACACCTGTTGTTGTAAATCCTGTTTGATGAAATACCTGAATTAAGAAACCGATTGCTCTCTGTATTGAAGAGGAACAAGTCTGTTAATGCATGCAATTGAAACATATGATGTATGTTTTTTAAGTCCAATCAAAGATGCTGAAGTGATATTTGATAGTTGGCACACATCATTTTAAACTGTCACACTGCAGGACGTGTGATGTAAAGTAAGGGAAATTAAGCACATACCCCACAAGGTCTTTGTTGTTTGATTAAAAAAAAGCTCAGTTTTCATCTTCCATGACTAATCTGTAAGAGAGGTCTATCTGATATAACATAACGTAATTTACTCCAATTTAAGGGTTCTTGTAGGCAATGACTTTCCTGGAAACATGATTCCTGGTGTGAGAACTACCACACAAAACCAATCTCAAATATGTGAAATTGTTAATTATATAACAGCTGAGTTGATCCTTGTCATTTGATTGGTGGCTTGTGTGTCAGATGACATGGATTATTCATACCATTTGCCATTGTAATTCACTGACCATGCAATAGTTCTTTTTTGCGTGCAATGTGCTATTGCACTCCCGAACCACCGCACATGCTCACACTACCGGGGGCAGCGTTTAGCTAAACATGGCAGAGTTTGTTTTGCTGGCAGATGACGATCTGAAGGAGCTAAATAAAGCTAATTCTTCTAACACACACAAAAAAAAATCCACCGTGTCAAATATCAGATGACAACTTGTCATTTGATATTTTAAAATCATCCTTGTCAACAATCTATTTTCACCGTTATATAAAACAAATAATGAATGTTTTCCATTCCTTCAATGGAACAAATATTTAAGTCAGTGAAAGCTGGAACACAACTTCTTTCACCTCATGAAATATTTGTACCACTGAACTCAAACATTCATTATTTGTATACTATTGCATTTTTGTCTGTGGAAAATGCTCAAATTTGATGTATGTTCCAGCTTGTCAGCAGGAATTATATTAAGGACTTTTACGGTAAAATGTCAGAACAGAAGGACCCGTTTTCTTGGCTTTGTATTTGAATGTGAAAGAAGCTCCTACCATGGTAGCCAAGCCTATGTTTAGGCAGAATTGCAGTGAAAATGACCAAAACGGGAGAATGTTTGATGACGTTAGTTCGGGTACAGAAAGGACAATGTTGACAAAACCAAAAAAAACATGTAAGTTTTTGAGGAGTTCCTTGGAGTGTCTTTCAACTTCTACTTTAAATTTTAAATCTTCTGTGCAGATTCATTCTGCTAAAATAACTAATTAAATAAATAAATGAAAAAGCTTACTCTAATCATTCCAGAATTAGTTATTCTTTCCAAACAGACCTACAAATGCATGAACTGGTTTTAACAGGACCTGCAGTTATAAGACTAAGGGACAGATGGACCGGTCGATTTTTAATGACATAGTCCAAGTGCAGTACGTTCAGTCTGTGCATGCCGTACCAAAATTATAACTGTAACTAACCTCCCCCCGCCCCCAAAAATGTACAATTTTCAACTTAATTACCACAAGGTCACCGACTAGGAAGCAACTCCGCAGCTACATTTCTGGAAACCTATCTGGAAGGTGCACACGCCGCTCTCCGCCTTACTGCAGCAAGATATTCTTTTAAGCATTTGTGTATAGGATATATATAAAAATATGAAGTCTTTCCTGTGGAAGGATTCAAACATGGGACTGGATGCCAGAAACGTGTGGATGAACAAGGCCTTCCCACTTGGGGATATACCAGTCTAGAGCATATCTGATTGATCCCAGTTGGTTTTAAGTAGAGATGAATTTCTCCTGATTAGACCTGAAGGGACCTGTCCAACACCCCTGCACCTTCAAGAACAAATCAACATGCACTACAAACTGTAAGACAAGACAAACCCTCTCTCATACACACTACCGTTTACATTTTTCCTTAATCAAAGCTGTTCACACACACACACACACGTCATAAAATTGCAGTAATACACAGTAAAACTCACATATAATGGATTCAGGTGGACCCATCGATTTCTATTTAACCGGATGCAGCCTGTGAGAATACTCGATTACGAAAATAATCGAAAGCTGCAGCCCTAGGTACCTTAAAATCCTCAAGCCTGATTTATGCCTCAACAACTAAGTAACTCCACACTCATGCAATGATGTTGACACGCGCATGACCTTTTACAAGTTCACCGTCACATCTTTATGCAATATACCACAGAACAGCAGCTTCATCTGGATTCATTTGTCCCTCAACGCACTCCACTTCTTTATACAATCATCAACCTCCAAACCAACAGTATACGTGTAATTTCCCTCCGTGAACTGCAGGTCATTTGAGGGTCTTTTTTCGACTCTGTTGGGAAGTTGGTCATATTTGCGGACTTTCCTGGCAAAAGCACTTGATCCATGATCGAAACATAATCAGTGAGTGCACTGCAAAAACTTTTAAAATATGACGGGAGAGGAAGGAGCGAAAGTGGAAGTGACCAATCACAGTCCTTACGCTCTGTCCTTTCGCAGGTGCGCGCCAGGCTACGGAGAGCCATGCAGAGGGCTCTGATGGTTCCTCACACTTAGAGATATGTGTGAAACTTACCACCATATTACAGTGCAGGCAACAAGCAGCATTTTGTCAATAATCACTGGCCTTGAATTATGGCCTACCTCTTTTAGGTGTCGGATCTGAGCATGGTTTGAAAAAATAAACGGCCAGGCTGTAAATCAAGGAATTACAGCCCCACCTTCATGGAATCGGTGAGCATCAGTGTGAAACTTCATTTCATACCTCTGTTACTGGGCATTCCCAGACTGCTCTGTCCGGTATATACAAGGTTTTTTTTTTTAATGAAAATTCACTGCACTCGGACATGATGTTTTGTCCGATGTGAGCAACAATCCGTCATACAAAATCTGCTATATATGGTGTTTATTACATGGAAAACCACACAAAAGCATTGGGACTTTTGCTTTTGTCCAGTGAGTGCAAATATCTGGGTTTATACAATGACGGTTTAGGCAGGTTTTACTGTAATTCACTTCTGCAAAACAGAAAACTTGCTGTTATTCATGTCTCACACACACACACACACACATCAACTACTCATAGTACAATTAACATCCCACAAGACTCATTTGCCATAAATCAGGAACAAACCTTGACAGCTGGTGCAGGTGTCTGGGAAGGTGCTAAATTAAGTCAGATGAGAGATACATGTGTGCCTCAGTGGGAGGCAAGAATAAGAACCCAACCCCTGAGACACATCAGTGCACTAATTATATCTGAACCACTTTTAACTTGAATAGAGAGCATAAAGATGAGGACAAATTATTATTAGCTTTCTAGATATTTTTTGTGATATTATTTTGTTTCCATGTGTAAAGTAAAATAATGCAAAACGTCCCAAACTAGGATATCTAGAAATGCTGTGCTGAAAATTCCTTGCTGTTAAAAAAAAAAAAAAAACATTAAAAAAAGAGAACACAATTTGGAAAATTTTTTGGGGAAAAAAAAAAAGCCACATTTTTAGGGGAGAGGGGCTAACAATTTTGTCCTCATTTGTACATCCAATGAGTTCAATATCAACCACCAAAAACATCAACATTACCCAAAAGAGACTTAAAAAGCATCTAAAATCCAAATAGAGGGAAATTTGTGTGGTTAGCGGGTTTCTCTCATTTAAAAATCTAAACAAAAAAAAAGCTACAATCATGAAATAATGATGTAATGGAGCATAACTGATATTTGATCTGTATGGACTGACTCCTATGGTGAGACACAGAAATGAACCATGGATTAATTCCAAAGTTTACATATTAATGTGTGAAATATAGTTTTACTGTCATGATTGCTTGTTTTTAAAGTAAAAATTTTGACATTCTTCATGCACCACTGCAATGAAATCAATGTAGTTATGTTTTCATGTGCATGTGAACAGAGCATGTGGCAGCCTGGTGCAGTTCTGATGCATGTTGAACACAGAAAGAACCAGTCAGTGAGTTGACGATGGAGCGTGCACAGTTTCTCCCCCGTCACTGAACCGGGGTGGGGTGGTGGGGGGGAGACAATCACTGAGTCAGTGATTCAGTACTCAAATCACATTTACAGTGCATCCAGAAAGTACTCAACTTTTTCCACATTTTGTTATGTTACAGCCTTATTCCAAAAATGGATGAAATTCATTTTTTTCCTCAAAATTCTACCCACAGTAAATACCCCATAATGACAATGTGAAAAAAACAAACAAAATAAGAAATCACGTATACATAAGTATTCATAGCCTTTGCCATGAAGCTCAGAATTGAGCACAAGTGCATTCTGTTAAATCAATGATCATCTTTGATATGTTTCTACAGCTCAACTGGAGTCTACCTAGGCCTGGGTGATATATCGATTTTATCGATTAATTTGAGTTTTTTTTTGTTGCGGACGATTTAAAAAAATAAAAAAAATCAAGTTTTTTCTCATCTTGCTATGGTGCACCTTTCTGTCCCCAGGATGTTCCCCCCTCCCCGTCCCATTTCCGTCACACAATAACAAATATGGCTAACCACTAATGAAGAGCGAGTTTCGTTAGTGATTTTGGATTGCTGAGACAGACGTGCAACAAGTGACTGCATGCTGCAAAGTTTGTTAAAGCCCACTGCAACAACAACAACCGCAGCACAATAAACTTATTCCAACATCTAAACCAGAGGCATTCAGCTGCATTGGAGACATGTCACACTTCGCGAGGGGAACAAGAGTGCAAACTCCAACTAAAAAGCAGCTTACTCTGGTGGAATCATTTACCCAAGTGTATTTTTTAAATCAAAAGAACAGTTGGAGCTTCAATTCCAGGTGATAAGTAGGGGTAACTTTTGTTAAGTTTTTGATCAAAGAAAGCAAAACTTGTTTTGAGTTATCTCTGTCATTTGTACTAAATGTTTTCTTTAAAAAAAAGTATGGGGGGGGGGGGATCAAAAGTCGATTTTTTTCTGAAAAATTGGAGATTTTATTTTTAGAGGCCAAATCGTCCAGGCCTAAGTCTACCCAGGGTAAATTCAGTTGATTGGATGCGATTTACATATATGGTCCCACAGCTGACAGGGCATGTCAGAGCACAAACCAACCATGAATGCAAAGGAATTGTCTGTAGACCTCAGAGACAGGACTGTCTCAAGGCACAAATCTAGAGAAACTTATGTTGCTTTGAAGGTCCCAATGAGCAGAGTGGTCTCCATCATCCGTAAAGCATGGTGGTGGCAGCATCATGCTGTTGGGATGTTTTCAACTGGGACACTAGTCCATCTAGAACATCTCTGGAAAGCTCTAAAAATGGCTGTGCAGCGACGCTCCCCATCCAACTTAACAGAGCTTGAGAAGTGCTGCAAAGAGGAATGGGTAAAACTGCCCAAAGACAGGTGCACTAAGCTTGTGGCATAATATTTAAGAAGACTTGAGGCTGTAACTGCTGCCAAAGGTGCATCAACAAAGTACTGAGCAAAGGGTGTGAATACTTATGTATATGTGATTTCTTAGTTTTGTATTTTAATAAATAAATCAAACATGTGCCATGTTGTCATTATGGGGTGTTGTGAGTAGAATTTTGAGGGACAAATAAATGTACTCCATTTTGGAATAAGGTTGTAACATAAAACATGGAAAAGGTGAGGCACTGAATACTTTCCAGATGCACACTGTATGGAAGTCAACAACACTTTCACTTTCTCTGCAGACTCAAAAAGACAAGTCTTCAATCACCAACACTTATGCAGAGGGGACACTGTCCTGACTTGTTGTCTTACAGTCTGCTATGGTAACACTAATGCATCAGAATACAAAACCATTCACAGAATAAACAATGTAGACAACCATGCAGGATCTTAACAAGGTGTAGTTAAAAGGCCACCAACACCATCAGTTTTCTCAGGATGCATGTGGAGATCTCTCAGGGTGCAGAAGGGGTGCACATGGGCTCTGAGATTTGTCAGTGATGACTGGGGAGATTTTGACAACAAATGTGCACATTTCACTTATACCAAAATGCACTGTTTGCACCCATGCAGTTGGTGGTGTGGAATTAGTGATGCTGAAACTGTGTACTCTAGTACACAGAGTATTCGTTAATATTAACCATACTTGTGTATTTTTTCTGAGAATATTTTAAACCACCAATAATCAAGCTTTGCAAGACTGCAGTAGGATTATATAAATAATGAGCGCATCACTTAACTTTAGCTTTTCTGAGCATCTCACGATTTGAGGGTGGGGAAGGTTTCAGTGAGTACCACTGAGCATAATATAAATTCTGGAGAAACACAAATAAATGTGTGTCCACATCTCATTGTTAAGATTTTCTGTTTGTTTAAAATGCAATAAGACAACCTGCCACTTTGACAGGAAAATGAGAATCAGCTGCCAAGGCCTTAATACTGAAACAAAGCTAAAGTTCTTTATAACATTTAATCTTTACAAGAATTCTGAAAGACTCTGCAAGACGACATTTCACATAAAGAACCTCAAACTAGTTAACATTTTTATGCCCAGCCAGCTGATAGTCCATGAACAAGGATATAGAAACATGTTCCGCAGGTCAGTGTGGGCATCTTTTTCTCACATTTCATGTCAACATGAAGACCATATGGTAAAAAGTCATGAGCGTATGCACGTCCAGTACTGTCTCATAAGACCAAAGAACTTTGTTGCTCATGGTCCTTCAGGTGCCTTCTGGCAAACTCCAGGTGGGCTGCCATGTGCCTTTTACTTAGGAGTGGCTTCCGTCTGCCCACTCTACCATACATTCCTGATTGGTGGATTACTGCAGAGATGGTTGTCCTTCTGGAAGGTTCTCCTCTCTCCACAGAGGAATGCTGGAGCTCTGACAGAGTGACCATGGAGTTCTTGGTCACCTCCCTGACTAAGGCCCTTGTCCCTCGATCACTAAGTTTAGACAGGAAGCCAGCACTAGGAACGGTCCTGGCAGATCTGAACTTCTTCGTTTTATGGATCATGAAGGCCACGGTCCTCACTGGGACCTTCAAAGCAGCAAAAATGATTCTGTACCCTTCCTCAGATTTGTGCCTCAAGACAATACTGTCTCGGAGGTCTATAGACAATTCCTTTGACATCATGCTTGGTTTGTGCTCTGACATGCACTGGCAACTGTGGGCCTTTATAGGCAGACAGTCTTGTCCAACGAACTGAGTTTACTCCAGATGCATTCCAATTAAGCTGTTGGAAAATCTCAAGGATTATCAGTGGAAACAGGATGCACCTGAGCTCAGTTTTGAGCTACATGGCAAAAGCTGTGAATACTTATGTACGTATGATTTTAGTTTTTTTTTTTTTTTTTTTAATACATTTGCAAAAAAAAAAAAAAAGTTTCACATTGTCATTATGAGGTATTATGTGTAGAATGTTGAGGAAAAAATAATAATTTCATCCATTTTGGAATAGGGCTGGAACATAAAATGTGGAAAGAGTGCAGCTCTGTGAATACTTTCCAGATGCACTGTAAATTAATTGATATTTGGCACTGTTAAATAACAATTCTGACCTGGCCAGTGGCCAGGCGTATAGAGGGTTTTCAATCACGTGACCGATTTGCTCCCGTCTCCATCGTGGATTACTACACGGCTGGCGCGTGAAAGAAAATAGAGAGAATGAAAGCTTATTACAAGGCTTTAAACCCTCGAGATAAAGCTGTTTATCGTGATCGATGTGTAACAGTTGGTTCAGTGGATCCGTATGTTGTACCTGATAGTGAATTTAATGACGATGTGACAAAGTGGCTGGCAGTTTCACAGCATAGGCTTAATATGGCTAGAACCAAGCAGACCTCCCGTAAATCCACCAGAGGAAAAGCTCAGAGGAAGCAGCTTGCTACCAAAGCTGCCCAGAAAACTGCTCCGGCTACCGGCGGTGTGAAGAAGCCTCACCGTTACAGGTCCGGCACCGTGGTGCTGAGAGCGATCCGCCGCTACCAGAAATCCACCGAGCTGCTGATCCGCGAGCTGCCGACCAGGTCAGCAATTGCTGGCCTCCTGCAGAGCATCACAGCGGAGCTCTGAAAGCGGAGGTGGGTCTTGAAGTCCTGAGTGATTTCTCTCACCAGGCGCTGGAAAGGTAGCTTGCAGATCAGCAAGTCGGTCGATTTCTGGTAGCGTTGGATCTTTCTGAGTGGCACGGTGCCGGGCCTGTAACAGTGAGGCTTCTTCACACTGACGGTAGCTGAAGCGCTCTCCCAGGCGGTTTTGGATTTATGGGGCAGTCTGCTTGGTTCTGGCCATATTAAAGATTCTTTCAGATCTGCTCTGACTCTTCTGCTGAGCCAGGTCTCTGTGTCGCTTAGAAACCTCGTAACACTCCACTGCTTGATGCAGAATAACTGCCGGTAGCCTGTAAAATGAGGGATCTGACTCATTTTATCACCTCTTTTTGAACAACCGACAAGAGCACAAAAGCTGACCATTGTTGAAGCTTTTGCAATTGTTCGCCAGATGCATGGAGCATATCACAGCGGCCACCGCCTCGTAATCCAGAATGGCTGCGGGGCACAAAATCACGTGACTGATACGTCACATGAAAACCCTCCCCTACCATATCAACTTCCTCCATATTTGGATTTTATGCACTCTACAAAAATAAAAATGAATCATTGGCCAAAGATTGTCCAAACTTAATTAAAACTGGCACAGTTGATCTTCAGACTAAGTTTCACGTTTCTAGTTGATTTGTCAAGCCATCTGTTCATCACAGGCGTGTGGAGTTTGTGGTTAAGTAATATCTCATGAAGGCTTTGATACATCAAAACCAAACTTGGTACGAGAACATGAGACCCCATTAGGAGGACGCACAAAAGAATGTTATCATTTAACCTCCAAGACGTGTTATTTTCAGCGGGTAACGCTAGCCACGAGCTGTCTATAAACAAAAGACCACCCCGCCCCACAAGTATGCAAGTCTGCACGGTTGAATTACTCCCCCCCCCCCAAAAAAAAGTCAATAATACGTTGGGTCAACTATGACAGTTTGTCAATACTAGTACAGCAAACCAGCAAAAAAAAAAATAATAATAAAGTAATAAACTGCTTAGAGTACCTTATCATTAACATTAGCATTTGCTTAGTAAGCAATCATCTTTCAGCGTCAAATTACATGCACATATTAACACAAATGCAAAGAAATGCTGTCCATTTGCACCCACTGTGAACTCACTGAGCAGCGGACAGTCGCACATTAAACTCGCAGGCTGGAAGAAAAACACATTCCAGGCGAGCAAAGCTAGGCTAGGCTAGGCTAACGGCAGCTTTGATGATTTGCATGTATACATTACCTGACAGAAGTTGTCGCAGTACTCATTGGAAGATGCTACCGATATGTCTTGCTGGCTGAGTACGTCTTCGAAGGCTCTCAGCGTGGCCAGCAAAGTTTCCATTGCAACCAGAGTGTCCTCAGCCGAATCCAGGGCCCGATCACTCCATTCGTGCTCTGTTTCGACATTACTCTCCGCCATCTTCGCTCTCCAGCGCGGCGCGTATGCAGTCAGTGCAGTGACGCCTCCTTAAAGTGCTGTCGGAAATTTGTCAATTCCATCCGAATGGCCACAAAACACAGCGAAACGGTGACCTTTTTTTCAGCAAAAGAGAAAAGTTTTCTCCTACGTCTATCTGAATAATTGCTCGCCGAGTTTACGGGTTATAATACTGTTATGATTTTTTTTTCCTATGGAGAAAGCAAAATTTGAATCTCGTCCACAGTTTCTGAAGGTTTCAACAGTCGTCTATTAAAAAGAAAAAGAAATTTAAAATAAGTACTGTTTATCCATTTTTACATGTTATCAACAGCCTTCTTTATTTTGTGCATAATTTGATTTATTCCTGTAAGAAAAAAAAATATTCAGCCTCTAACTGCTGAATTCCCACTCTCTGCAACATCATCTATCGACTTCAAACAGGGCGGCTCCAAATTTGGCAGCGCCTACAACCCACAGATGGGAAAAGAGGCGGAGCACAGGGAAGAACGAATGACGTCCGAACACGCCCCCATCTGACAGTGGTGAGGACTAAACAAGATAAACTAAGGCTAACAAGCTGTCTTTGGTTTGGGTGTTTTATTAATGTCTTTATTGATGCACATTTTTTGTGGATTGGGTGGGTATATTATTTGAGTAACCATTGCACCATCGGTGTCACTAATTTACCTGCTTGTGCTAACCTGGTGCTAACAGTGCTACATCTAAATTAAATATTATTAAAATATCTCTGAATAGAAATACCAGAGCACCAACATTTTTAATGGTCCGCTCATACAAATAATGGCACAATGAAGAAAACCTGCAGAATTAGTGTAGATGTAATATTGTGTCAATGTAATGATTCATTGTTTTCATTCCAGATAAAACAATGCTGATATTTCATCGTCATTCTAGGAAGAGTGAGATGAATCCATGTGTGTTTCTCATCAGATGTTGGTTAGGATCAACACCAGGTGGCACTAAGTGATAACAATCCTTAAATAAATAATAGCAAAAATATTTTCCAGTTTTATTACATAATTAAAATGTATTATAAATCTGTTGCTAGTGAACTTTCATTTAGGGTGCTTGTAATCTCTTTGATTGCAAAGTTTCAAACATGAGTGATTTTTCTATTTTGAATTATTATTGACTCCCTCCCTCACTCACTCACTCACTCACTCACTCACTCACTCACTCACTCACTCACTCACTCACTCACTCACTCACTCACTCAGTCACTCACTCACATTTTAACCCTGTAAGGCCAGTTAGTGTAGGCAATACCTTTTTCAGTTGATGCCAACATGTCTTTTCCACTCAACAGCCACCCAACATCTTGAATGCCTGAAAGGACCTTTCAAGCATTACCGCATGCTGATGGAGACATCTTTCCCAACATCTGGGAGATGGTGTTGGTGGGATGTGTATCTTCTGTGGGGTCCTGTGAAGCAGAAAGGTTTTTCTCTGCCCTCCAACGTGTGAAAACACATCTGCGAGCAACCATGTCTGAGGAGAGGTTGGCAGGATTGACCATGACAGCAGAGGCGAAGGAATGTATCACTGAGAATGTTGTCAAACGCTTCATTCAGGATCACTCCAGGCACGTCTTCTGCACCTCTATGTCATTTGAGATCCAGGTGGATAAATCATCGTTGAACAAAGACTCATTAATATCTCCAAATAAGGATGTGCTATTTCCAACTTTCTATTTGCCTGCCTGGTTGTTAGTGTGTAACCTGACCATTATGCAGAGTATAAAACAATGCTGTGGCATTTGAAGTCAGAGACTGAATTAATTTCTTTATGTATCATCCATCTCAACTTGTTCATAAAATTATAGCAACTACCTCTTCCAAATGACCACAATACATACTTGAATTGCCTGAGATTGCAGGAAAATGCATCCTTAATTTCAAGATTTTCCAGTGGAGGGGGGCATGTCCCGCATCTCCCTAGTCAACCCACCCCATCCAAGAAACCTAGATCCGTCCCTGAAGGTTATTTATATCACTACAGTTTTGTCCAGAATCAGACCCAGACCAGGTAGATTTGAATATATATATATATATATATATATATATATATATATATATATATATATATATATTCAAATTTAGTACATTGTTCATTCATGTGGTAAACGAATGACCAACACACACACATCAAATTCATTTATGTGTGTGTAAGTAATACACAAACACACACACATATATATGTATATATGTGTGTGTGTGTGTGTGTGTGTGTGTATTATTTTAGATTTGTTAAAATATATGAATTATGTGTGTGTGCATATTATATTATATTATATTATATTATATTATATTATGTATTATGTGTGTGTATTTAGAGCATTGTTCATTCATTTATGTTGTTGTTGTTGTCCATTCGGCTGCTCCCACTGTTTTGGGGTCGCCACAGCGGATACAGCCAGATATAATAATAATAATGACACTTCTTTAATATTCGTTTACATCTCAAAAGGTCAATTTAAAACAAAACTAAATGAAATACTCCATGAAAAAGAAAAAGAAGGATGCTTTGATATTTTCTTTTCTTTTATTCCCGTATGCCGATCCCTAGCTGATAAAGCGGTCGAAGATGAGTGGTGTCCGCCATCTAGTGGTGAATTGGCGTAATACGCCGTTTTCCTGTGGGGTGTTTTTTTTTTTTTGACCCGGAAGTAGTTTCGTTTATGTCGGCCACGTGAGTGTAGCGTCGGGAGTGGAGGGTAAGCAGGTTGTTATCACTGACTAAACAACTTTTTTAAATACAAATTGCTACGTCTTTTGGTGAACCTAAATTTAAAAAATGCGTCTGGCAGTCGGTTTATACGGAAGCCGACAGAGGACTTCATTCGGTAGGTTTATGGTACACAATATCCGGTTGTGTTGTAAATTAGTTGGTTGACAACGTCTGTGTTCGGCACGTGGGGATTAAATTTTAACCTTAAAAATGTTTATTTTGACGAGATTTTAAATTCTACAGTGAAACGTGACGTTAAGGTGCAGCACTTCGGTCTGATAAGTTGAGACGTGTTCTGCTAATGTCAGAAGTGGTTCACGATCTGAATGTGGATCATAATCGGACAGTTCCGGTCTTGCGCAAGGAAGGGCGCTGCGTGTTCTTTAGTGTCAAAACAAAACTGTACAAATGATGTCTCAGTCATGGAAATAGAAACTGGAATGGACATCACGTGACTAGTGGCGTCCCGCACGGCGGTCATTACTAAGGATGGACAGAGCGCCTTGAGCAAAGTTAAACAGAAGTAAAATGAGGGGAAAAAAAGGCAGCCAGTGCTTCACCATCAACTGCATGCCTGTATATAGAGGGGGTTCAGTGTTCAACCGAACCCACCCCTGAGAATTCTGCTGATTTTTTTTTGTTTGTTTTCTGCTGATTTTTTTCTGATCTGGATATCAGTGTTATGTATTTTCTTTTCGTTGATAATAAGCAACAAGCACTAACTGTTACACAGCTATTATCACACACCCTCAAGTTTCAATTTCCTCTGCCAGAGTAATCCTTTAAGTGATGAAAGGGGAAACTGCTATATAAACTTTTCCTGTGGGGGTTGAGAATTTTGCTCCCTGGTCCCTATCCTCCTCTGATATCAAACAGATTAGTAGGCTTGTAAATACCCATGTAGAGACATAATTACACTTGTCTGGTTTGTAAAAACATGTTTGTATGTACGAGGTCTGTGAGAAAAGTATCTTTTTATTTTTTGCAAAAACTATATGGATTTGAATCATGTGCGCTTGCATCAGCCAAGCTTGAACCTTCATGCGCATGCGTGAGTTTTTTCCACGCCTGTCGGTTGCGTCATTTGCAACCGACAGGCAGGTATAAAGTTTGCATTAATGTTATCTTGGTTCTTCCTGGGTGGTTCTTATGGCAACTGATCCAATCCCAAGCAAGGACTATTTGTATATAAAAATGTATTTCCTAAAATGATACATTTTGGGTTTCAAATGAAATTTATGTAGCTTTTTACCCCTCGAAATCCTCAAAAAGCTTCTGCCCACTGGACCCCCAACTCAAGGATTTGAACCCCCCCTTCACATTCCTATATACGGCCCTGAACTGCACCAACTACAAAAAACAAATTCTCCAATACTAAAATGAACTGTACAAGAGCCTTAATGTAATTATGTAAAACAAATGTCTGTTTTAAAGTAGTTATGTCGCAATTTAATATCAATATACTGAGACTATAACTCAACGCCATAAGTTCTTTTCATTAAGCTGCGTTCACATGCATACAAATATGGAAACAAAAATGTTTATATATATATATATATATATATATATATACTTGCAGTTGTTTAATATGATATGTACATGGTGGTCACAGGTGGCATTTAAATTTTAACAGTGTGGTTGGAGGGGATGGAGGAGGTCATTTTTACCCTGACTGAGGGTCAAAAGTTAGAAATTCTGAATGGCTTTATATCTACTTGTAATAAAATGTTAGTAAAATCATATATATGTTGTTGTCATTAAAAGACTAGCAGTAATATTACAGTGGAAAAAGCAGCAAGGTAAATGACCACAATGGCAAGGCATATTTCAGATTTATATTTTAATACAGATGGTTGCCCAGTTCCAGATCACCTTTTTTAAAGTCCCGCTATACGGAGCCATAATGCAACTGAATGTCCTTTATTGTGTATTATTGTATTGGGTATTTGGATGTTATTTAGCTGAAAAAGTCTGGGTGGAGTAGCGCTTCTACTTAAAGTGTGAAGCCACATTATGTGTGGCGCAAACATTTGCCAGAAACGGATCACTTTTGCCAATTCTGGATCACGACACTTTGGGGTCATTCCTGGCATCTGGCTGGAGCCCTTCTAATGCAGAATCATACACACTGTGCCTGAGAATGTGTTTTGAACAGAAAATGATATAAATTATACTTATTAAATGAGAATTTACTTAGTTTCGAAAGGCGCCATTATACGTTTTTACGAGCAAAAAAATGAAGCGTGGAGGTGAGATTTCTCCCGAATTAAAAAGTAAAAGCCCCCACATTCATGTCCATTCGTGATGTTGAGATGACCCCCAAAGTCCACATGACTCACAACTACAGATACGAGGCTGCTGCTTCAGTGATCCGCAACCGGCAAGTTTTCGCGTCGGAGATAAATGCGCGCAGCAATTAAACAGCAAGACGTAACACACTGACATTTTCTACCCAAGTAAGTAAGTATTTTCCCACTCTAGAACCAAAAACACAGAATGGCTAACTCACCTTTGCAACGTTTTAGAGATCGTTACTTTCAAACTTGCAGGAATGAGTGAATCAGAAAAAACGCGCACACCGCAGACACCGGGATGTTTTGATTCCTCTGCTGATCACAAGGACGGCTGGATCCGGACGAGCTTGTGGTCGTTTGTAGACAAAACATCAATCTTTCCATTGGTACCAAGTTTTAGCTTATTCGTGCTGATTACGAGAAATGGCGGCGCAAATACTACAGCAGTGATCCGGAACTGGCAATGATCCAGAACTGAGCAAGTGACTGTACATAAGGATTGTTTATCCAGGCATGTATGGGTTGTTAGAGCTTTTATTCAGCATGAATACAACTTACAAGGCTTCATTTATAAAAATCCATCGAGAATTATGATGACAGGAAAAAAACCATCACAGTAAATGAACAGAATGGCATATTTTCCCCAAATTTCTACACTTGACATAAAAAAAAAAATTTTCTACCCAGATATGTATGGGTTCATTGGAAAGAGCAATTAAAGGGCTTTAAACAAGCCTACTTCTATTAAAATCTGTTAACAAATAGCGACAATAGAGAGAGAAAAGCACCACAGTTTGTCATAATTTCCCCAAATTTCTGCATTTTACATAAGTTTTTTTTTTTTCACCCACACATGCATAGGTTCATTGGAAAGAGCTTTCAAATGGTTTTAAAACAAGCCTACATTTATTAAAATCTGTCAAGAAATAGCGATGCTAGTGCAAAAAAAGCGGTCAGTTTATTATTGATGATCGGCACATCTCCACCCTTAGTAATGGCGCCTTCCTGTCCTGAGCGACGCTAATAGACTGAGGCACGCACGTCCATTCCAGTCTATATTTCCATGGTCTCAGTTGCTTATTAACTTTGCAGATCATTTTATCTTAAATTGGTTGTTATGAGGAAGAGTTGGCATTTTTTAAATTTTATTTTTAACACTATCTTTACTTACAGTCCAGGCATTAATACAGTAACATGCTTTTGGAGGGCGGTATGTCATTTTGGGTGACTGGGCATGGACGGAGGGACTCTGAAAATGTATGCCACACAACAATTGCATGTTATTTGCATTATTATCACTTACTGAGATACACAACACGTGGAATCACATTAACAATATTTAATGTCATTTCAAAACGCACGACACCCAGCAAACGCATACATAAAAAGTTGGCTCGCTTTAACTGTTGTGTTGGCTGGTACTGTGCTGCTCTCCAAATTCAGCAGGGCATCCTCATCAAGCTGGCTGCTTTGGCTGCTGTTTATTGTCGTACTGTCCATGATAAAATCATCCTGAATATCCATATTGGGATCAACACACACTTCTCGCCTTTTTATGTTTTCCTCTGCGGACAGTTCTTGGGCTGCACGCGCTATCACGTCATTTGTTTGCGCACAGCAGGCAGGTATAGCCAGGTAGCGTCAATGTAAATCTACGCTACCAGCCCAGCAACGCCCCAGTAAAGTGATAATAAGTCCCAATATGATCCATTTCCACAATATTTTTGATTCACATACTGTGTGGAATATATATATTAATTTGTCTTAGGAAGGACATCTGCTCTGGTGACCCTGAGTGAATTCTCAGTACCTCTGATGTTCAAGGCTTCGTGCCTTCTTCTGATTGCAGAAGCATCCGGAAATGAAAAACATAAACCTCTAGTTGTGTCAAACCTTTGAATTGCTCATTAATTTTTTATACCTACTTATTCTAATTAAGGGTCACTGGAGCAATCCCAGGGCCTTTTTGCTGTGAGGTAACAGTGCTAAGTGCTAAGCCCACTATGCTGCCCACTTTCTGAATTGTTTGGAATGGAAATACATGGGTGACTAAACACCTGCAAAGATCAGATTTTTTTGCAACATATAACTAAACCCTGGGGTATTAAAAGTACAGCGCATCTGGAAAGTATTCAGAGTTTCACTTTTTCAACATCTTATGTTACAGCCTTATTCCAAAATGGATGAAATTCATTTTTTCTGCAAAATTCTACACACAACACCTCATGATCACAATGTGAAAAAGAGTTTTTTTAAAACCCAGATTTTTGCAAATTTATTAAGAATAAAATAAATAAAAAATAATTTAAAAAATGAAGAAATTACATGTACATAAGTATTAACAGCCTTTGTCATGTAGCTGAAAATTGAGCTCAGGTGCATCCTGTTTCCACTGATCATCCTTGAGATGTTTCTTCAGCTTAATTGGAGTCCACCTGGGGTAAATTCAGTTGATTGGACATGAGTTGAAAAGACACACACCTGTTAACATATAAGGTCCCATAGTTAACAGTGCATGTCAGAGCACAAACCAAGCATGAAGTCAAAGGAACTGTCTGTAGACCTCTGAGACAGGATTGTCTCGAGGCACAAATCTAGGGAAGGGTACAGAAGCATTTCTGCTGTTTTGAAGGTCCCAATGAGCACAGTGGCCTCCATCATCTGTAAATGGAAGAAGTTTAGATCCACCAGGACTCTTCCTAGAGCTGGACACCCATCTAAACTGAGGAATTGGGAGAGGCCTTAGTCAGGGAGGTGACCCAGAACCCGGTGGTCAATGTCAGCACTCCAGCATTCCTCTGTGGAGAGAGGAGAACCTTCAGAAGGACAACAATCTTCATAACAATTGACCAAACAGGCCTGTATGGTAGAGTGGCCAGATGAGATGAGATGAGATTTATTGTCATTGTCATTACATGAGTGCAACAATGATGAAATTACGTTCACACTCCAGTTGCCTCAGACAAGATGCAGCAATTAATCCACAGTTATCACTAGTTTACCATAATAATGGCACACATCAGAATTAAAGACAACACATATACATTTGACATTGTTTATGTGCACTAAACTTGAAGCAGTCCGTCATCCGAATTGAGGCAAAGTGATTGAGGGCTGCAGCAGGAGGGGCCTGCGCCTCCCAGCTTGGGGAGTTGAAGGTTGCAGCAGTAAAAACCGCGCTGCCTTCGAGGTGGCAGGGAGGAAGCCAGGGTGAGGGGAGTGGAGAGACGGGGGGGGGGTGTCAGATGAAAGCTACTCTTTAGTTAAAGGCACATGGCAGCCCGCCTAGAGTTTGCCAAAAGGCACCTGAAGGATCCTCAGACCATGAGAAACAAAATTCTCTGGTCTGATGAGACAAAGATTGAACTCTTTGTTGTGAATGCCAGATGTCATGTTTAGAGAAAACCAGGCACCATCCCTACATTGAAGCATGGTGGTGGGAGCATCATGCTGTGGGGATGTTTTTCAGCGGCAGGAACTGGGAGACTAGTCAGGATTGAGGGAAAGGTGAATGCAGCAAAGTATAAGACATCCTGGATGAAAACCTGCTCCAGAGTGTTTTTGACCTTAGACTGATATGACGGTTTACCTTTCAGCAGGACAATGACCCTAAGCATACAGCCAAGATATCAAAGGAGTGGCTTCAGGACAACTCTGTGAATGTCCCTGAGCGGCCCTGCCTGAGCCCAGACCTGAATCCAGTTAAGCATCTCTGGAGAGATCTGAAAATGGCTGTGCACAAATGCTCCCCATCCAACCTGATGGACTTTGAGAGGTGCTGCAAAGAGGAATGGGCAAAATTGCCCAAAGATAGGTGCGCCAAGCTTGTAGCATCATATTCAAGAAGACTTGAGGCTGTAATTGATGCCAAAGGTCCATCAACAAAGTATGGAGCAAAGGGCGTGAATACTTATGTACATCTGATTTCTTAATTTTTTTCATTTTTAATGAATTTACAAACATTTCATGTTTAATAATGTGGTGTTGTGAGTAGAAGTTTGAGGGGAAAAATACATTTATTCCGTTTTTGGAATAAGGCTGTAACATAAAATGTGGAAAAAGTAAAGCACCATGAATACTTTCTGGATGTACGGTAACACAAAAATATAGTTTTTCTGTGATCTACACCTTTACCATCTGTGTTTTTAATACTGGTCCTATTTAATCAGTTACAGCACCACCATGGGAAAGTCCAGACAAACAGGGAACCATAAGAGCGATAAGAAGAAGAACATCGCAAAAACATGGAAGACAAAGCGCCGGACTAAGGATTTGGACCAGATCCACTCAGACATGAAACCTGAGACAGCAGCCAAGTTGTTGAACCAGGAGGTGGATAATGATGTGACTGGCTGTGCCCAACACTACTGCTTACACTGCGCGTAAGTGTTTGCATACTGGATAGGATGGGTCCTCAAAGAAATCCCAGTGGGCTCCTTTACGACCCCAGTATGCTATTAATCTGCCACTCTGTGATGATCCCGATCGTAATTTTAGTAAGTGGTTTCTAATTGAAACCACAGCACTGTCAAACACTTGCTCTACCTGCACAAAAATATGATGCAGATCATTGAACACATTTACACTTAATGTCTTCCAGGAGATATTTTGTGGATATGAGGTCGTTGAAGGAACACTTCAAAAGTAAAGTGCACAAAAAACGGTAAGGCACCATATCTCAGTTGAGTTATTACCTCTGCCAAAGATAGAATGTTATCTTTCCTGTGACCAGGTTAGGTTTTATATGGCCCCCCCATTACCCCATTACTTCAAGGATTCAGTAGATTATTACTCCTTTATTTTTGTCTGTTCTCACGAATGACATAATTGTTTTTTTCCGTTAGACTCAAATGACATTCTGCCTAACTTTGTCATTATTGGTTCTCCTTCCAGGATAAAACTCCTCAGAGAAGAACCTTACACTCAGGCAGAGGCAGAGAGGGCAGCGGGTATGGGCTCGTATGTTCCCCCCAAACTGGTGGAGGTGAAGACGCAGCCTGTGGAAGAGGACATGGACTGAAGATCTTCCTCTTTATCCTCCTGAGACCTTGCAGCCACATACAGGGGCATAATCGAAAAAAAAAAATCCTGTTCAGGTCTTAGGAAGTTAAATCCATGAACTGATCAACTCAATAAAGCAAGCAGCAACACAATGCTGCAGTTTTCTTGATGTCACAGGTGCATCATGAAATGCTTTTAGGTAGCTGACTTCAGGCTAACAACAGATTCATTAAATCCTCACCTTATAATATAGAATATAATGTGGTTAATGTACATACTGTGTATGTTTACAGCTTATGGAAGGCCAATAAATTACATGTTTTGCTCAGTTCTGATGAAAATGTACTAATTTGACAGCTGTTGGGTAACTTGTGGCTGCATTGCAATTTCAATGGTTTATTACAATCATCAACTGCAATAAAAACTAAATGTAAGAACCACCCCCGCTATTTCATAAACAAAACCACAAGAATTTGGTGCACAAGTTTTAATTTATTTTGTTTTTATTTCAATACTTTGTGGGAGTTCAGGGATGCTTCTTGATTTTCATCAGCAACTGCTCATGTGATTTGAAGCTGACTGTGACTGAGAAGGCAAGTGGAGCTCTGTGGAGAAGGTGGCTTAGTTGCACTCCATCCTGATGTCCTGGAGCTCTGCAGCCACCTCACCTGTCACCTGGGACAACAACTCACTTGTCAGACTGTCTGCAATGACCCAGGGGTCACAGATGATGGAGTACTCCACACCTTGCAGGTTGGCTTTGTAGCCTTCCTTGTATTGCCAGGTGTTTCTGACCACTTTTCCTGACACTGACAGGAGTCCCTGTGATTTTTGGGATCATGAAGTGGTTACTCAGAAGCTGTTCATCTCAGGACATCTCCTCCGTCAGGATTTCCTTAGACAGAAAAACATAGTCTACAGGTTTTTCCATGATAACGTACATCAGAGACCTGATTCAGCACTGGCTCTGTGAGCTGACATAGCTGAGGAATGCGAGTCTGTGGTCCTGCTGGCAGGTCGCAGTAGACAGGAGCCATATAATTGATTGAGCGCCGTACACAGCCCATTCCTGTTTCTTCTTCAATTTGCAAGCATTTCAAAATGATTCATTTTAATAGGCCATTGTTACATTGCTTGGCACATGCACACTGAGTATTCCACAAGTCTCTCATGTAGAATGACGCAGGAAGCAGCACCTTTTAATGCGGGCATGCATCCTCTGTGTATAAAGAACCCCTGGCAAAAATTATGGAATCACCGGCCTCGGAGGATGTTCATTCAGTTGTTTAATTTTGTAGAAAAAAGCAGATCACAGACATGACACAAAACTAAAGTCATTTCAAATGGCAACTTTCTGGCTTTAAGAAACACTATAAGAAATCAGGAAAAAAAATTGTGGCAGTCAGTAACGGTTACTTTTTTAGACCAAGCAGAGGGAAAAAAAAATATGGAATCACTCAATTCTGAGGAAAAAATTATGGAATCACCCTGTAAGTTTTCATCCCCAAAACTAACACCTGCATCATATCAGATCTGCTCATTAGTCTGCATCTAAAAAGGAGTGATCACACCTTGGAGAGCTGTTGCACCAAATGGACTGACATGAATCATGGCTCCAACACGAGAGATTGAGGACGCGTAAGGCACAAAAAACGCGACAAACATGCAACAATGAATTATTGGCAGCTTGTTAGCGGCTGGATAGTGGCAAGGTAGCATTAAATCCGTCTGCTCTGTAGTCTTTACTCAGCAGTCAAATAGGCACAAAATGTTCCCAGTAGTCACTTCAAAATTCAGAAATGCAGAATCTGCCAAAATAATGCGAGGAAGAAGTGACTTAATTCTAAATTGATTGTTGGAAGCACGTACAGCACACAGGAACGGACAGCGTGACAGGAAGCTGAAGTTGTGATCGGCCCCTCCTGTTCCCTCCACGTGTCTTCTTCAGCTCTTTGCAAGACACCAAATTAAAAACCCAGACTGTGAGCTTTCCACAGAGGCCAAGAATCGTAAGATCAAGCAGGGTTTTAGTTGAAAAGAAGCCTGGTTAAATGGGTCTATATCCAGGATGTTTCCACAGGCCATGAAATGTGTGCTTGTTCAAATCTGACCCAGGTCCCTTAAAGCTGCGTCAATATTCAAGTATTTTGCATCAAATGAAAGCTTACATTCTGCCCTTTCCAGCAACAATAATTTTGTATTTGTAGCACAAGCCCTGTGGCTAAAATCACCCAGTAAGTGTGGTCAATTTTCAACCTGTATCAGGCGTCTCAGTGGGTTTGAAATCTGCAGCCCTCTTCACGTCTTCTTCAGCTCTTTGCAAGACACCAAATTAAATCTGAGACTGTGAGCTTTCCACAGAGGCCAAGAATGGTAAGATCAAGCAGGGTTTTAGTTGAAAAAAGCATGGTTAAATGGGTCTATATCCAGGATGGTTCCAGTGGCCATGAAATGTGCGCTTGTCCAAATCTGACACAGGTCCCTGAAATCTGTGATAATATTCAAGTATTTTACATCAAATGAAAGCTTAATGTCTGGCCTTTACAACAACAGTAAGCTTGTAATTGTGGCACAAACACTGTGCCTAAAAGCAGCCAGTAAGTGTGATCAATTTTCAAACTGTTTCAGGCGTCTCAGGTCAAAGGGTTTGAATTCTGCAGCACTGTTCCCGCCACGTGTCTTCTTAAGTTCTTTTCAAGACAACAAATTAAAACCCAGACTGAGTTTTCCACAGAGGCCAAGAATGGTAAAATCAAGCAGGGTTTTTTTGTTGAAAAAAAGCCTGGTTAATTGGGTCTATATCAAGGATGGTTCCACGGGCCATGAAATGTGTGCTTGTCCAAATCTGACCCAGATCTCTTAAAGCTGCATCAATATTCAAGTATTTTACATCAAATGAAAGCTTAATGTCTGGCCTTTACAACAACAGTAAGCTTGTAATTGTGGCACAAACACTGTGCCTAAAAGCAGCCAGTAAGTGTGATCAATTTTCAAACTGTTTCAGGCGTCTCAGGTCAAAGGGTTTGAATTCTGCAGCCCTGTTCCCTCCATGTGTCTTCTTAAGCTCTTTGCAAGACACCAAATTAAAACCCAGACTGTGAGCTTTCCACAATGGCCAAGTGTTATGTTTCGGACGCGGTCGGAGCACCGACCCAGCGTAAAATAAGCAGAGCACGGTTCAAAGGATAACAGAATTTAATAAACATAACAGTGAGCAGTGCTAAACAACAAAACAGTCCGCGGTCTGGTGAGGTGGAAACACGGCGCGCTCTCAACAGCGCAAACGGTCCGGAGCCACAGCAGTTCGGACCCAGGGACCCCGCCGACACCCCCCAGGTGGCCGCGACAAACCGAGTCTGTGAAGAAAGAAAACGAGGTGAGTCCAACTCCACACAGAGACACAACTCAAAAGGTGCACGCAATCAGCAAACACTTCCTGGCTTAAATCTATACATCAGCTTCTCACCCTGCAGGCACGGAACAACTCAGTTCAAATCTCCACTGCAGCAGAAGCTGATTAGACAATTAGCATAACGTGACAGCTCACTAACACAAGGTGTGAGGGACACCAAATCCACTGTCATTACTTCATAAAAGTCACCAAAACCAAATTACCTCAGGAAGTGTGCTGAAGAGCGTGAGACCTCACCCAATCCTCCTTCACAGACTGTGGCGTCAAACCTGGAGCGGTCTCTGCGTCCGTGATGGTGAGATTGTTCTCCTGACGTCGATCTCACACGTCTGCTCACAAGGTCGAGTCTCTGGCAATCACACACTGTGCATTCAAGGTTTAAATGCAGCAATCTCTGATCAAGACAAAATACACCACAGCTGTGAGTCCTGATGACCTGCACGTGAAAACAAGCCTCAGGTGTTCAGGGTGAGGTCCTAATGCTCAGCCACTCAATCCTGAATGCATACCACCTGGTGGGAGAAACAGAAAACAAAAACCAAGCCAGCCAAACACCCCAGCCCACAACAGTCAAGAATGGTAAAATCAAGCAGGGTTTTAGTTGGGAAAAAAACAAAAAAAAAAAACGCCTGGTTAAATGGGTCTATATCCAGGAAGATTTCACAGGCCATGAATTGTGCGCATGACCAAATCTGTTCCAGGTCCTTTAAAGCTGTGTAAAAATTCAAGTATGTTACATCAAATTAAAGGATAAATTCTGCCTTTTCCAGCAAGAAAAAGCTTGTAATTGTGCCACAAGCACTGTACCTAAAATCAACCAGTAAGTGTGGTCAATTTTCAAACTTTTTCAGGCATCTCAGGTCAAGGGGTTTGAATTCTGCAGCTCTGTTCCCTCCACGTGTCTTCTTCAGCTCTTTGCAAGACACCAAATTAAAGTGCAGACTGTGAGCTTTCCATAGAGCCCAAGAATGTTAAGAACAAGCAGGGTTTTATTTGAAAAAAGCATGGATAAATGGGTCTATACCCATGATGGTTCCACAGGTCATGAAATGTGCGCTTGTCCAAATTTGACCCAAGTCCCTTAAAGCTGCGTCAATATTCAAGTATTTTACATCAAATGAAAGCTTCCATTCTGCCCTTTCCAGCAAAAATAAGCATGTAATTGTGGCACAAACCCTGTGCCTAACATCACCCAGTAAGTGTGGTCAATTTTCAACTGGTTTCAGGCGTCTCAGGCCAAAGGGTTTGATTTCTGCAGCCCTGTTCCCTCCACCTGTCTTCTTCAGCTCTTTGCAAGACCCCAGATTAAAGCCCAGACTGTGAGCTTTCCATAGAGGTCAAGAATGGTAAGATCAAACAGCGTTTTAGTTGAAAAAAGCCTGGTTAAATGGGTCTATATCCAGGATGATTCCACAGGCCATGAAATGCGTGCTTGCCAAATCTGACCCAGGTCCCATAAAGCTGCATCAATATTCAAGTATTTTACATCACATGAAAGCGTAAATTCTGCTCTTTCCATCAACAATAAGCTTGGAATTGTGGCGCAAACAGTGTTCCTAAAATCAGCCAGTAAGTGTGGTCAATTTTCAAACTGTTTCAGGCATCTCAGGTCAACGGGTTTGAAATCTGCAGCCCTGTCCAATCCACGTCTTCTTCAGCTCCTTGCAAGATACCAAATTAAAGCCCAGACTGTGAGCTTTCCACAGAGGCCACGGATGGTAAGATCAAGCAGGGTTTTAGTTGAAAAAAGCCTGGTTAATTGGGTCTATTGCCATGGTGGTTCCACAGACCATGAAATGTGCGCTTCTCCAAATCTGACCCAGGTTCCTGAGAGCTGCGTCAATATTCAAGTATTTTACATCAAATGAAAGCTTACATTTTGCCCTTTCCAAAACAATAAGCTTGTATTTGTGGCACAAACACTATGCCTAAAATCAGCCAGCAAGTGTGGTCAATTTTCAAACTATTTCAGGCGTCTCAGGTCAAAGGGTTTGAATTCTGCAGCCTTGTCATCTCCACGTGTCTTCTTCAGCTCTTTGGAAGACACCAAATTAATGCCCAGACTGTACGCTTTACATAGAGACCATGAATGGTAAGATCAAGCATTGTTTTAGTTGAAAAAAAGCCTGGTTAATTGGGTCTATTGCAATGATGGTTACACAGGCCATGAAATGTACCCTTGTCCAAATCTGACCCAGGTCCCTGAAAGCTGCGTCAATATTCAAGTATCTTACATCAAATGAAAGCTTAAATTCTGTCCTTTCCAGCAACAATAAGCTTGTAATTGTGGCACAGTGTTCCTAAAATCAGCCAGTACGTGTGGTCAAATTTCAAACTGTTTCAGGCGTCTCAGGTCAAAGGGTTTGAAATCTGCAGCCCTATCCCCTGCACATGTCTTCTTCAGCTCCTTACAAGACACCAAATTAAAACCCAGACTGTGAGCTTTCCATAGAGGCCAAAAATGGTAAGATCAAGCAGGGTTTTAGTTGAAAAAAAGCCTGGGTAAATGGTGTCTATTTCCAGGATGGTTACAACAGGCCATGAAATTTGCGTTGTCCAAATCTGACCCAGGTCCCTGAGAGCTGCGTCAATATTCAAGTATTTTACATCAAATGAAAGCTTACATTTTGCCATTTACAGCAACAATAGGCGTGTAATTGTGGCACAAACAGTGTTCCTAAAATCAGCCAGTAAGTGTGGTCTATTTTCAATCCATTTCAGGCATCTCAGGTCAAAGGGCTTGAATTGTGCAGCCCTGTCCCCTCCACGTGTCTTCTTCAGCTCTTTGCAAGACACCAAATTAAAACCCAGACTGTGAGTTTCCATAGTGGCCAAGAATGGTAAGATCAAGCAGGGTTTTTGTTGAAAAAAAGCCTGGTTAAATGGATCTATATCCAGGATGGGTCCACAGGCCATGAAATGTAGGCTTGTCCAAATCTGACCCAGGTCCCTTAAAGCTGCATCAATATTCAAGTATTTTACATCAAATGAAAGCTTAATTTGTGCCCTTTCCAGCAACAATAAGCTTGTAATTGTGGCACAAACACTGTGCCTAAAATCATCCAGTAAGTGTGGTAAATTTTCAAACTGTTTCAGGTCAAAGGGTTTGAATGTTGCAGCCCTCTTTGTCCTCTTTGTTCCAGACAGTGGTGAAAATAAGTATTTGAACACCCTGCGATTTTGCATAAATTTCCCACTTAGAAAACATGGAAATCAAAAATAAATAAATAAATTTTAAAAAAATCCGGAAATCACAATGTATGATTGTATGGTCTCTTTGTTCTCTGGGACTTCTGCACCAGATAGACAGGAGACGGAGACAAGAAGAAGAGGAGTGTCTCTCCCTTATTTAGCAGGAGTAGGGGAAAAACTACAGAGGATCTTCAGACAGCACAAAATCCCAGTTTACTTTAAACCGGTTAACACCTTGAGACAGAAATTAGTTCACCCTAAGGACAGGATCCCTAGTTACAAACAGAGCAATGTAGTGTATTCTATCAGATGTCAGGAAAACTGTAAGAAACACTACATAGGTGAGACTAAGCAACCTTTACACAAAAGGCTATACCAGCACCGCAGAGAGGGCGCCAGTGGACCTCAGTCTGCAGTTCATCTCCACCTTAAAGATACTAACCACACGTTTGAGGACAAGGAAGTTAAAATATTAGCCAGAGAGAAGAAATGGTTGGAGAGAGGGGTCGAGGCATTCTTTGTAAAACGTTTGAAACCCAGCCTTAACTGGGGAGGGGGTCTGAGACACGCTTTATCCTCTGTTTACAATGGAGTACTCAGGTCAAAGCAGTTTCAGTCTTTTGTTCATGGTAATGAGTCATTCACGTCATCAGCAGAGTCGTCAAGGGAGCCATCAGGAGAGGGACAGCCGCCCTGTCATTAGGAGGATGCTAACTAGAGCACAATAGGTGCTAATTAGAGCTATTGTTTAGTCACTAGCCTATAGCAGTCTGCCTCTCGGTAGGAGGGGTCTGGTTATGTTTAAAACTCCAGCTTTTGTGACTTCTTGATTATTCTTCTCTACAAGAGTCAAGACAGAAGTCAGACCACCAGAGCAAGAATTTAGCTGAGGAAGCTTCTATGATTTGAAGCGAAACGTCCTTGCGTCAAGCAACCTAGTCCAGTTGAAGACTTAAGCTTCTCTACTATGGAAACCACCTGGACAACTGACAGCCTACACAGAAACACCAAGACAATCATCCCAACCGTGATGCACAGGGGTGGAAACATCATACTCGGGGAGTGCTCTTCTGCAAAGGGGACAGGATGACTGCACCATATTGAAGGGAGAATGGATGGGGTCATGTATTGCGAGAGTTTGGCAAACAACCTCCTTCCCTCAGTAAGAACACTGAAGATGGGTCATGGCTGGGTCTTCCAGCATGACAATGACCCCAAACACACAGCCAGGGCAACTAAGGAGGGGCTCCGTAAGAAGTATTTCAAGGTCCTGGAGTGGCCTGGCCAGTCTACAGACTTGAACTCAATAGAAAATCTTTGGAGGAGCTGAAACTCCAAACCTGAAAGATTTGGAAAAGATCTGCATGGAGGAGTGGACCAAAATCCCTGCTGCAGTGTGTGCAAACCTGGTGAGAAACTACAGGAAACGTTTGACCACTGTAATTGCAAACAAAGGCTACTGTACCAAATATTAACATTGATTTTCAAAGGTGTTGAAATACTTATTTGCAGCAGTAACATACAAATAAAATATTAAAAAATTATACATTGTGATTTCCGGATATATATATATATATTTTTAGATTATGTCTCTCACAGGTGGACATGCACCTAAGATGAAAATTTCAGACCCCTCCATGATTTTTAAGTGGGAGAACTTGCAAAATCGCAGGGTCTTCAAATATTTATTTCCTCACTGTATATAATATTTCTGAAATTCGGTTTGCGTTTATTAAATTCCATGCAGATTAAACATAGCAGACACGGATTATTTGTTATAATTGTTTGAGCAAGTTTTCAGGGTATCATGCATGCAGTCTTTTATTAACGTGATGAAAATCATAAAACAATTACATTTTTGTAGTATAATATTCATTTACAATTGTCATCATGTGGATTCTCTATGTTGTTTGACTGCACCGACTCTCTGGCGCACAAGGGATTATGGTATACATCAATAGTGCGAATGGGACCCATTTGTCTTGTAAGACAATGGTGTTTGGGGTGACGGTGTTGTGAAAGTGACGTGACACAGACCCACAACAGGGGGCGGTAATGAACGGACAATGGATAAGCCAAAAGTAACAATTTAATGTTGTGAATCGCACAACGACGTACAGACAATAACAATATGGTGGACTGTCAATCATACACCAGCTGACGTGTGGGCAGGCTCGACGATAGAAGATTATTTTTTGTTGTGTGGTTGACAATGTTCCACCGGTGCTGTTGCCCAACAGGGTGCCGGTGGAAACTGGGCTACTACTGGGCGATGATGATGAAGAAGAGGAGGAGAACGTTTCCACAAACAGTGGGAGAAGAAGGAAAGTAGAAGGGTGGAAATGAGAGTGGGGACTTTGAATGTTGATTGTATGACTGGTAAAGGGAGAGAGCTGGCTGATATGATGGAGAAGAGAAAGGCAGACATCTTGTCTGTGCAAGAGACCAAATGGAAGGGAAGTAAGAGCAGGAGCATCGGCGGTGGGTACAAGTTGTTGTACCATGGTGAGGACAGGAAGAGAAATGGTGTTGGGGTCATCTTAAAGGAAGAGTATGTTAAAAGTGTGTTGGAGGTTAAGCAAGTGTCTGACAGGGTGATGAGTGTGAAGTTGGAAAATGAGACGATGAATATCATCAGTGCATATGCCCCACAGGTAGGTTGTGAGATGAAAGAGAGAGTGTGTTAGATGAGATGTTGGAGAGTGCGCCCAAGCATGAAAGAGTGGTGCTAGGAGCGGACTTCAATGGGCATGTTGATGAAGGGAACAGAGGTGATGAGGAAGTAATGGGTAGATATGGTATCAAGGATAGGAATGGGGAAGGACAGATGGTAGTTGATTTCGTAAAAAGGGTGGAAATGGCTGTGGTGAATACCTACTTTAAGAAAAGGGAGGAGCACAGGGTAACATATAAGAGTGGAGGAAGGTGCACACACATGGACTACATTCTTTATAGGAGATGCAAGCTAAAAGAAATCAGAGACTGTAAGGTGGTGGCAGGAGAGAGTGTCATTAGACAGCACAGGATGATTTGTAGGATGACTTTAGAGGTAAAGAAGAAGAGAGTGAGAGCTCAACAAATACATTTATACGGCTTGGGACTCTGATGAGGGCGATCGCATCTCCTCGACTCTCCCTTATCTCTGTTCTCTGACTTTAACCTTCAAGTCCCTATTTCATCAGACTGTGAATTCCTCAAATCATATTGGTTTCTGGATCTATTGGACTACTATTGGATTAACCATGGAATTGATCAGCTGGTCTGTGAACGCTATTGACACCATTTTTTCTACAAGAAGGTCAGGACCGGGGATCCTACCTGCTCAGATGGAACGTATCCTGCGGGCTATGTCCTCGACTCCTGGGGGTCTTGGCGTGTTGCATGCTTGGCGCCTTTCTCTGTTGAGAACGTCGAGGATTTATTCATTTTTGGTCTCATGGTAGCAGGGCTGATACTTTTTGGCTTATGTGCTGCCCTGATCTACCGGAAAATTGGCAAGATGGCGGCATCAAGAACCACTGTCCCTCACTTGTCCGTCATGATTAACAGGGTTGGCAAGGCAGTGCATTCTCAGACTGTGATGACTCGAACTCAGACGCAAATTGGATCACATCTTAGATAGATAGATAGATAGATAGATAGATAGATAGATAGATAGATAGATAGCTTTATTTATCATTGTCATGACAACAACGAGATTTGCACACTCACATACCACAGACAAACCGCAATTAAACCACAATTATTACTTGTTCACCGTAATAATGGCACACATCAGAAATTAAGACAACACATATACATTTGACATTGTTATGTGCACTGAAACTTGAACAGTCCGTTTTCCCAATTGAGGCGATGTGGTGTGTTACAGTCGCTGCAACCTGCAGTCGCGCCGCCAGTCGGCCAGCTTGGGAGACTGACGTTGATGGCGCCGGAGAGGGGAGGTGTTGATCAGGGAAGGGAGGGGGTGGGGAGAAGGGAAGTGGAACCATGCTTCAGAGTCTGTAAAGTCTGATGTTGATATTGTCTGTGGGTTGAGATATGAAGTGGCAAATATCTCACCAAGGCCACATTCCTCAGGAGAAAACCAGTGGGCAATTTGACCTTGATTATGGCTCACAGCAGTGAAAAGCACTTTTCGAAGCTTCACTCGAAACCAAAACCAATTGTAAATTAGGAATATTCCCAATTTTGAATTAAGAATATTTGTCGGCCTCCGCAACCTTCAGCTTCAACTGCAAGGGATGCGTCTGAGTTCAATAGTCATCACAGTCTGAGAATGCACTGCCTTGCCAACCTCATTAATCATGACGGCCAAGGTTCTTGATGCCGCCGTCTTGCCAATTTTCCGGTAGATCCGGTAGCCCCACTACCATGAGACCAAATATGAATAAGTCCTCGACGTCCTCCACGGAGAAAGGCGCCAAGCATGCAACACGCCAAGACCCCCATGAGTCAAGGACATAGCCCGTAGGATACGTTCCATCTGGGCAGGTAGGATCCCCCGGTCCTGACCTTCTTGTAGAAAAAATGGTGCCAATAGTGTTCAGAGACCAGTTGATCAATTCCATGGTTAATCCAATAGTAGTCCAGTAGATCCAGAGCAGATGTGTGCCTTGCAGTTGAAACTGAAGATTTCAGAGGCCGGTGAATATTCTTAATTCATAATTGGGAATATTCTTAATTCATAATTGGGATTTGGTTGTGCAAGTGGAACTGTTAAAGTGATTTCACTGCTGCAACAATAACATTACAGGCTTATCAAGCCGAAGGTCAAATTGCCCGACTGTCTCCTCCTGAGGGATTTGTTTCGGCCTGGGGAACATTGGCTGTTTCTTATCTCATCTCACAAAGATAATAAACTGCTTTTCACAGGACTGAAGCATGTTCCATTCCCTCCCCCACCCCCTCCTCCCCCCATCAACACCCACCCTTTCCGGCGCCTGCTTCTCATCATCCCGTTTCCCTTCGGCAGGGCAGTGCAGTTTTAGCTGCAAGCCCACGCCCACCCCCCCACCCCCCTAAGCTGATGTTGGTGGCACAACTCAGGGTTGCTGCATGGCCATCACCCACTTGCCTCAATTCCGATAATGGACTTCTTCAAACTTAGTGCACATAAACAATGTCAAATGTGTATGTGTTGCCTTTAATTCTGATGTGTGCCATTATTACGGTAAACAAGTAATAATTGTGGACTAATTGCTGTCTGATGTAACTGGAGTTTAAATGTAATTTCTCCATTGTGAGATCAATAAAGTATATCTCTATCTAACAAAGGATCAGATGGTGGAAGCTGAAGGAGGTAGACTGTTGTGTGAAATTTAGCAAGCAGGTGAGAGAAGCACTGGTTGGAGGGGAAGCAGTTTTGGACAACTGGAAAAGTACTACAGATGTGGTGAGGGAGACAGCTACGACAGGACTGGGTATGACATCTGGACAGTGGAAGGAAGACAAGGAGACTTGGTGGTGGAATGAAGCGGTCCAGGAAAGCATAAGGAGAAAGAGGTCGGCGAAAAAGTTTTGGGATAGTCAGAGAGATGAAGAAAGTAGACAGGAGTACAAGGAGATGCAGCATAAGGTGAAAAGAGAAGTGGCAACAGCGAAGGAAAGGCATATTGTGAGCTGTACAAGAAGTTGAATAGTAAGGAAGGAGAAAAGGACTTGTATCGATTGGCCCGACAAAGGGACAGAGCTGGAAAGGATGTGCAGCAGGTTAGGGTGGTAAAAGATTCACACGGTAATGTGCTGACAAGTGAGGAGTGTGTGCTGAGAAGGTGGAGGGAATATTTTGAGGAGCTGATGAATGAAGAAAATGAGCGAGAGAAAAGGCTGGATGATGTGGTGAGAGTAAATCAGAAAGTACAAGAGATAGGTAAGGAAGAAGTGAGGGCTGCTATGAAGAGGATGAAGAGTGGAAAAGCAGTTGTTCCACTGGAATGTCATCTGGACATTCCAGTGGAGGCATGGAAATGTCTAGGAGAGATGGCAGTAGAGTTTCTAACCAGATTGTTTAATAAAATCTTTGAAAGTGATAGGATGCCTGAGGAGTGGAGACGAAGGATGCTGGTTCCTATTTTCAAGAACAAGGGTGATGTGCAGAGCTGGAGTAACTACAGAGGCATAAAGTTGATCAGCCACAGCATGAAGTTATGGGAAAGAGCAGTAGGCTTAGAAAACAGGTGAAGATCTGTGAGCAGCAATATGGTTTCATGCCGAGAAAGAGCACTACAGATGCAATGTTTGCTCTGAGAATACTGTTGGAGAAGTACAGAGAAGGCCAGAAAGAGTTACACTGTGTGTTTGTAGACTTAGAAAAAGCTTAAGATAGGGTGGCAAGAGAACAGCTGTGGTATTGTATGAGGAAGTCTAGAGTGGCAGAGAAGTATGTTAGGGTAGTGCAGGACATGTAACTTCAGACTTCAGACAACTTTACTGATCCCAAAAAAGGGCAATTACGTTTACACTCCAATTACCTCAGAATAAAGCAATTAATCCACAGTTATTACTTGTTTACTGTAATAATGGCACACATCAAAATTAAAGACAACACATATACGAGGTCTGTTAGAAAAGTATCGTACCTTTTTATTTTTTTCAAAAACTATATGGATTTGAATCACGTGCGATTACATCAGCCAACCTTGAACCCTCGTGTGCATGCGTGAGTTTTTTCACGCCTGTCGGTTGCGTCATTCACCTGTGGGCAGGCTTTGAGTGAGCACTGGTCCACCCCTCCCGTCGGAATTCCTTTGTCTGAGAAGTTGCTGAGAGACTGACGCTTTTCTTGATCAAAATTTTTTCAGAAACTGTGAGACACATCCAAGTGGACGCCATTCAAGAAATTCATATGGTTTTTGGTGAAAATTTTAATGGCTGATGAGAGATTAAGGAGTGTTACTATTGCACCCCGAGCCGCCATCGTCAGCCTGTTTCAAGCTGAAAACTTCCAAATTTAAGGCTCTGTTGACCCAGGACGTTGTGAGAGAGCTGAGAAGTTTCAGAAGAGGTTGGGATCAGCAGTTTATATATATATATATATATTGTCAAGAAAGATGACTTTAAGCTTGCTTTCAGCTTGTTTTCATCTTGGAATATAATACGTGCCATTGGATTAATACACATGTTGTTGGAATAAACTGGACAGTGTTTGGTACTTTCCCGGAGTAAGTGAGGTCATACCGGACTTTTCCATTGCAGATGGGGAGGCCCTGGGAATGAACTCAGTGGTGAAGACGATGAAATATGTCTAAAGAATGATTCTAACATAACAAGTATGATTAAATGAACTATTAATGTAATAAAAGTAAGAGTTGATTAGAAAAAATATGTAATAAATAAGTGGAATGAATGATTATATGAGTTGTTTTTCATAAAGGGTGCAGTGAGAGAGAAAGAGGAAGAAGTTGTTTTTAGTGCAGAGGCAGAGACAAAAGGAGGAAGTTAGTGATGTCGCAAGCGAGGCCAGAAGAGCTGATGATAAAAACAACTGATCAAATGATTAAGATGTGAGAAAATATGAAAAGAATAATAAGGAATGAAAATGTTGTATATGATCATATGAATTGTTTTTATGTGAAAGAGAGTTGTAATGAAATGATTGAATATGATTGATGTGATTCTAAAGACATGTTTTAAAAAGAATGAATTCTCGGAAAAGCTGATGTGTTAAGCAGAAAACAGGAAACTTGCACAATAAGTTACCGGCAGCCGGGAAGTGAGTTCTGCAGATGGCTTCCAGTAAAGGGAAGGAGTAGGGGGGAGGTTTTGAGTCACCATCATCCCCATGGTAACCAGATCAACTGAACAACAACAAGAGTTCTCATATATAAACTGTGGAACAACAGGAAACGGGGTTATTCTTCCAGGGAGAGGTGCTGTTGTCACTTCTCCCCTGCTACGAGGAGATCACAAGACTTGACCATCTTGTGAGCTGCAATTGGAATCGTGGAGTGAGAGGATTGGAGACATAAGAGATTATTTGAGAGAGTTTTCAACTCCCACTCAGGCCGTCCAGTCACGGAGTAGCAGAGCATTGGAGAATAATCACTGGCCTTAAGTCTGAGTGGGGAAGTTTCAACGTTTTCTCTCTCAAGGAATATCACATCGTACCAGAATGGATTAGATCAACTTTTGGTTGATTGAAGAAGGAATAAACTCTTATGTGGATTTATTTCCTGAAGGAACTCTTATGTGGATTTATTTCCTGAAGGATTACAACATCACACAAGGATCGTGGTCAGCTAACAACTAATAGCTGATGAAGAGGAAATCAAGTTCATCGAACTGGGGATTTTAACATCAAAAACCTCCTTCCCTCACTCCTAGAAAATTTGTTAAGAAGTTAATCCAGTCCAGTCAGAGTAAGATCAGACAGCATTATTGAATCAAAAACAAAAATCTCTGCCAATTATTATTCTGATTATATTTGAATTACTGTTGTGAAATTATCATCATATAACCGATTTTGATTATGTTGTCAGCACTTGCAAACCTGCAATAAATTTCCAAGCATGCAGTTAAAGTGTTAAGGCTCTGACATTGGATTTATTGATTCTTCTTAAGGTGTAAAAGTTAACGTTTTTTGGGTGTATAACATCAAATAGTGCTCTAAAAGGTTAGTCTGGTTTTTAATGAAATTAACGCATCCTGGGGACTCGCTGTACAAGTCACTAAATTTAAAATCTAGCAACATTCCAAGAGCCCTGATCCATAAGAGGAGAGCTGCCGTTAACGGGCGTGGCCGGCTCGTATCCTGGTTCCAGAGGAGGCTATTCGACCGGGGTGCGAGATCAGCGTCAGCGGGGTGGACGTCCGGATGGAGGCAGTGAGCGGCTAGACGAATCTCCTCGCCACCAGCTTGAACAACCCTTGTGTAGCCCTGCCGGGTAATACCCGTGGAGACACGAAGGTCGGACCCCAGAGACGGAGAGCTGGTTTTATAACGGGATCTGACACGTGGCGCCCGAACAGGGACCTGACGAAGTGTAGTCGGGTCCGAGGAAGAATCCTGGCCAAAGGAGAGTCTTTTGCCATTGGACAGGTGGAAAAACCCTGAGTGGGTCACCACGGGAGACAGTGTTGTGGAGAGTGTCGACTGATGGCCTGTATAGGTTCAGTAACGGCTTGAAACACATATGTTTTCCAGAGAGGTGAAAATTTGGAGGCGACCACCAGAAGGACGAAGTAAAGACAACAGGAGTAAGCATCCCAGGGAGCTGGGATCGTCTGAACTGGGACGAGAAGCAGACGTGTCACTGCTGGATCGTCTGAACTGGGACGAGAAGCAGACGTGTCACTGCTGGATCGTCTGAACTGGGATGAGAACCAGACGGAGATAGCCTGCTGGATCGTCACGAAACAACGAGGAAGGGAAGCAGACGAAGGAGCCTGCTGGATCGGATCGTCAAATAAAGCAGGTATGAGAGTATACCATGCAAGATGGTGATCTACAAGAGAGAGTAGGATCATCAACCCGTGAGGTTCCTGAGGGGAGAAGCGGAAAAAGGAGCAGCTGATTTGGAGTTAACCTCTGGAATTAGCGCTGAATAGCCAAGTAGTCTGTCACTCATCCCTGACTCAAGGCGCCAAGAGAGGCTTTGAGAGGCAGACGACTCGAGACGACAAGGACCATAGCTGAAGTCAAGGAGACGACAGTGGTGGAATCGACAATCTCAGCAACCGAGAGAATAAAGAGAGGATAATCATTACGAAACGTAAGGTTAGTGTTAAAAACAAGCAGTAAAAATATGGCTGAAGAAGCGTCAGGACCTGTAGAAACTCCTGAGTCCGAACAAGATGAGGAAAAAGAAGAGAATATTCAGCCACACAGAATGGTATTGTATGGACGAGGATATGATTTTTGGGCAGAAACAGTTCAAAAATATGTCAGAGATCAAAGTGTAGAAACTGATGAAGAAAGTTTCAAAGAAGCTATGGCAGAAACTATACACAAATTAGGGATATATTATCCAGGTCAGCATAAAGAGGGGCAGATCCTGGCCGTTTTGGAAAGCCCACCAGTCCCAAAGGACAAGACGGGGACCAGAGAGTGGCTTGAGTGGTGGTGCAAAATTCTCGAAGAAGGGTGGAAAAGAGGACAAATTACCACCTTAATAAGTCCTGAGAAAAGTTATGACCCCGTAGTAAAAATGACAGCTGGGTTGTTGGGAGTAGAGACGGTCCTGGTAGATGTTAAAGCAAAATCAGCGTCCGTGTATGCTGAGTTTAAGTCCGTGGCAGAATGACTAATAGGGGTAGGAAGAATGCTTAAGGAACAATATCCTATAATGGAAGATAGGGATGGAAGTCAGATCCTCGACACTGGAGATGAGAGCAAGATAGATTTCCAGACCGAGCCCGGACAAAGTGATGAGGAAAACAAGCCAGAGAAAAGTGAAGATGAATTGACATCCCAGGGAGGTCCTAATTCTGGAGTAAATGGTCAAGAATATAAAAGCCCGGACCAGCTCTCTACAAGCTTTGACCCGGTGTGGCAAAAATTGCCCTTAGGAAGTGTGAGAGGAACAACCTCAACAGTTAAAAAACAGACAGAACGCCTGATTGAACTGGATAAAAGACGAAGAAGCCTTCAGGGAGTATCTGGACAGATATTCCATCAATCGCTGGAATGTGGACCCAGAAGTTTGGGACAGCTTAAAAATGAAGAATGTGCTCCCGGACCGAGTTACCACATTAAAGAGGAAGGCCGTTCTCAGGAAATCTTTAGAAAATCTAAAGCAAAAACCCACCATGTATACCTTGAATCTGACTACATGGAAGACTTGAACCCTATGCCTGAAGGAACCAAAAAAATGGTGACCCAAGATGGAAGACGGGCATATCATTATTTTGGCAGTCCTTGGGATATAGATGGAGATAGTCTCATTGTCTTCACAAATCCCAAATTGAAAATTGCCAACCGAAAATTCCGAGCAAAACTTAAGGAGAAGGCAGACAAAGAATACCAAGAGGAGCTTAAAAACATAAAGGGGAGAAATCTGGACGGAAAATCGATGGTGATAACAAGCGAACCACGAATGAATTATCATGCACTCATACATGTGCCTTTTGAAAGCTACCCAGGGAGAGAAAATTCAATCGAATACACGGAGAGAATGTTGAAAACTCTGGGGATAGCTATTGATTTGGCCAAAGAACGCCAGCATCGGCGAGTGGTGATATGTGTGGACGGATTACGATCTGGACATATGACATGGGAAGAGGCAGAAAAGGTTGCCATGGCAGCCGTGAACCTACACATGCGTACCCCAGGAGTATGGGGATCAATGAGGGAGATTGTGGTGGTCACTAGCAATGAGCAGGAGCAAGATCGAGTGAGAAGGGCACTTGAAGCGGTGAATTTAGGGCCAAATAGAGCAGGTCCAAAGAAGGGTGCAGTTAGAGCAAGTGGAGTGGCAACTAGTCCCCCGTTAGTGATGCAGCCCATTCCCATGGCGACAAGTGAGAAAAGATCAGTACATGCTGTAGGAGTGCAGCAATTAAGGATTAAAACCCCACGACCAACATTAAAACAAGTTGCAAGTGGGCTCCAGACTATCATACACCCGACAGGCTCCCAATCACGGATGAAAGAGCCTTTCCAGGCTCCTCCACCGGATAATGGAGAAGAGGATCCTATATTCATTCCTTTACCAGTCGGAAATACTGAAGCAACTGGGGCACCCCGAAAGTCAGAACAAAACGGGGAGCCACAACCACAAGACCTATGTCCTCCCCATGAATCTGATATGGATGAGGACCAGGAAAGAGTCTGAAGAGGAGATCAATCCACAAGACACAGAAGAGGATGAACCGCTATCTGTGGTAGGAGAAAGAGAAGTCTCGCGCCCAGAACTACGAACTGGATGCTACAGAGGACGAAAGAAAGAAGTTGGGGTGTATAATGTGTGTGTAGCCTCTGAGAGAATTGCAAGAGATGTCAGAGTCAACCCAGTGGAGACCCGAGATAAGCGACAAACCTATGCTCCAGAAGTTGGACAAACTGGGTATGACATCCCAGAAGAGTGGATAGAGCGACAAGATGAAAAGAAAACTCTCGAGGTAACAGCTACAGTTGGAGAGTGGGCTAATATACTAATGTGGCCATTCTATCCTACGTTAACTGCCTGTAAAGAGTTAACAAATAACTTCAGAGTCGCCTATTTAGGCGTCGCCCATGATGTGATGTTGAGAAAACTAAAAACAGCAGCTTTACGCTGGTCACGGCAAGTGTTGAGAGAAACCAATGAAGAAAATCTGGATGATGAGGGAGAAACAATTCCACCATCGTCAGGATTACAACCGAGCCTCCCAAATCAGAACTTTCCTGCTGGATCTAGAGAGCAAAGTCTGCCAGCAATTCAAGCTGAAATTCAAGCAGACGGCAGGGAATTCCGTGAATTCAAGAAATTAAAGATGCTGGTGAGAGAGAAAGAACCAAATGAAGACCTAAAGGACTATTTGAAAGAAGTCTGGCCACTTATTGACAGAGCTTCAAACAGTGAAGAGGGTAAATCTATGTGGCTAGCCCAGGTTACCAGTCAACCCATCAGTCGGGGTGAACCAGCACGAAACCATTATGCCAGGTTAGTGTTGGAAGATCCCAATGATGAAGATTCCCATATTGCTCGAGCTAAAGCTGGACTAGACAAAGGTCAAACCTTGGTTCAAGTTTGGCATGGGCTGAAACAGACGATTTTGCCACAACGCTATGTTAGGGCACTGAGAGAGGTCACTAAAGGATGAAGAGGAGAGATAACTTTTGTGAAAATGCCCATAGACGGCACTACAGTCCCACAAATGGATGCGGTGGTAAAGAGCTGGGATTTGGAGCAGCAGTTCTATGAAGAAAAGAGGAAGAAGGAGAGCACACCGAGATCAGGACAAAAACCGGTGGGAGTGGAGAAAAGAAATTCAGTGCCTAAACCACCACCTCCTCAGTCACATCAAACACCACAGAGGAATAATCAAAGGCCTCCAGCTGGACAATGGAGCTCTCGGCCGAGAGGTCCACCACCTCCACCACCACAATCGCGACCTACACCTACGCCTCGTAGTGGTGGCTATCTCCCTAAAGAGGAGTACGACAAATTAACTCCAGAACAAAGAAAAACCCTCCAGGAAGTCCGCCAAGCTGCAGCGGTGGCTGGAGGGCAAAAGAAGTAATGGCTTCGGAGGCGCGGGTCACGCTAGACCATGCCTACTGGGAAGGGGACGATATCTACACTGATGTGGATGGAGAACCGTACCTAGTGGACACGGGAGCAGAGGTGTCCATGACCCGCAGAAACCTCGTCACCATAGGATACCTATTGATCCAGTATGCAAATGGGGCAACGGAGAGAACACCATTTGGAATATGGAAGGGGATAGTTTGGTTAAAAGGCCCCTTTAATTTGATATCAGTCAAGGATTGGAAAGAATTGCATCGGCCCAAAAGACTTCGAACTCTAATAAGATGACGAGTGAAAAAATTACAAGCAAGAGTTGTACGAATGGGTATAATTCCAATTGGAAAGAGTCCGGTCAGCTGGTACAAAGAAGTGGATGTACCGGCTGTCACAGAAGAAAAAATTGAAGAAAGTGATTTCTCTGAAGCAGGGAAAGAAAAATTGAGGGAAATTATCTCCGAAGCTGAAGTAGCACGATTTAAAAATGATTGTGGAGATTTGGGGACTAAACACATTCATGTCATCGAAGGAGGAGTACATCCACCGGTGCGACAATATCCCTTGAACCCTGGGGCGGTTGAGGAAATGGATAAAATAGTGAAAGAATTGGAAGCTTTGGGGATCATTCGAGTGGAATTGAATCCGATCACTAACAGCCCCATCCAAGCAGTTAAGAAGCCAGAGTCGGCAGGAGGAGGCTGGAGACCAGTAATCAACTTCAAGGCTCTCAATCGACGAACAATAGCCAATAGAGCGAGTTTGATAAATCCCCAAGGAGCACTGAAAACTCTCCAAATTAAGAAATACAAATCATGCATTGATCTGGCAAATGGATTCTTTTCCCTGCGATTAGCAAAACAGTCACAAGGGAAAACAGCATTCACACATAAGGGGAAAAGTTATGTGTGGCAACGACTCCCGCAGGGATACAGAAATTCACCAAATGTGTTCCAAGCAGCAGTAATGGAAATATTGAAAGATCTGGGAGTAACAGTCTACATCGATGATGTGTTTATCGCAGATGATGATGAAAATGAACACCTAATGCGGCTGCAAAAGGTGATACAGAAGCTCACAGAAGTTGGATTAAAACTCAATCTGAAGAAATGTCAGTTTGGACAATTCAAGGTTAACTATTTGGGATTCCAGGTATCATCAGACTTGGGACTCTCCGAAGGATACCGAGAAAAATTGAGCCAGATTAAACCACCTCAATCTGAGAATGACCTACAGAAAATATTGGGACTGTGTAACTATGTGAGAGATCACATTCCACACTATCAGAAATACGCAAAGCCCCTTTATGCTCGTCTCAAGAAGAAACCTAATGGACAAGAGCAGAAGCAATGGATATGGACAGCTACAGATCAGGATTGCTTGGAAAAGCTAAAGAAAGCCATTCAAGACGCAGTTAGGCTGGAGCCGCGTAGTTTGACTACTCGTCTGCTAGCCGAAATAAGCTGTGAAGAAGAGGATTCGGTGGTAAAAGTGAGCAATGAAGGAGGGGGTATGGTAACATTGTGGAGCTATACTCTGTCTTCGATTGAGAGAAAATATCCACCGGAAGAAAAAGAACTGGCAGTCCTGGCTAGATATTGGAGTGCGTTAAAAGAACTTGCACAAGGACAGGGGATAAAAGATATCACTCAAAGCCAAGTCCACCGGTTCCTAAGAAAAGGAACTATTGAGAGTACAAAAGCCACAAATGCCAGATGGGGAAGGTGGGAGGACATCCTGCTAGACCCTGAGCTGGAAATTGGGCCAAACCAGTCGGCGACAAAAAAGTTACTGAAGGAGAGGCAACTCCCTATGGAGCCATATGACTGGATTATGTACACTGATGGATCAAAGAAAGGTACAGACAATATAGCTTATTGGGGCTATATTCTGAAGTATCAAGATAAGGAGAAATATCATCGAAAAGGTCAAACGCCAGGGAGTGCCCAAGCTGGAGAAGTTACAGCAATACTGGAAGGACTCTTGGAGTTAAACAAGAGGAAAGTAAAAAGGGCTAAAGTGGTTACAGACAGTCATTACTGCGCACAAGCCCTGAAAGAGGACTTGATTTGAGGGAGCTAAGGGGAAGCCTGTAGCTCATATGGATTTGTGGAGAAAAATAGCTGAGTTGAGGCTAACAATGGACTTAGATGTTGTACATCAGAAAGCCCTTGTAAAAGAAGGAGCACATTGGAGCGGGAACGAAGAAGTGGACCGCTTTGTGCAGCTGAGAAAAGTCGTCGTTGTAGGGATCGAGAAGTAGGAACAGACACCCAAGGGAAGGGTAGTTCCAAAAGAGTCCGTGAAAGAAGTGGTGCTGGCCGTACATGAAGCGCTTGGCCATGCAGGCACCATTCCCACACAGAAGGAGCTGGAAAAGCTGCAACTTTGGATTCCGAGAAACCAAGTCTTTCGAGTCCTAAAAGACTGTGAAGTATGTGGTCGATACAATGCAGGACGACGAGGACAAAGGGTGGATGGTTTCACCATAAAGAGTACTGTTCCATGGGGATCAGTATGCATGGATGTTGCCGGGCCCATGGGGGTGACCGGTAAGAAAGGAGAAAAGTATCTGTTGGTGCTTGTGGACTCTATGTCAGGCTATGTGATTGTTAAGTCTGTAAGAAAAGCCAACGGCAGCAGTGTGATCAGCATGTTGGATCAAGTGTGTTCAAATCTGGGGATACCTAAAGAGCTGAGAATGGACAATGGGACACATTTCCGTAATGCTCAGGTCGACCAGTGGTGCCAGAAAAATGGAGTAATGAGAATTTACTCATCCCCATACACCCCACAAGCAAATGGAGTTGTAGAAAGGGCTACTGGACTGGTGAAAAACTGGATTGGAAAAAATGCTAACACGAAGGAATGGAGTACTAAGGCCCTGGAAATTGGACAGGCCCTGAATGACCGCCAACGTGCCGGCAGGCCCACCCCTTCGCAAGAACTGAACCAACGCCCATTTTTGACACCGGAAGTGGGGCGGAGTCAGACTGAAAGGGACAGAGAACCAGAACCAAAGATCCCATTCAAGGTTGGACAGAAGGTGTGGGTGAGAGCTCGAGATCACCCAACCAACACTGCTGTTAAACCTAAGTATGAGACCACAGATACAGTAGTGAAGATACTGGATAGTAACACAGTAGAGTTGAAGAGGAAAGGAATCCAAGGAGTGGAGCAGCTGAAGCCAACTCCTAACTAGACGAAACCAGGAGCTAAACATGGCCAAAAACACCCAAGATCTTCCACCCTTCGTCAGAATGGCCACTGTCAATGGGGTGGTTGCCTTAAGAAGAACAAGAGAAGGCCTTTGGGCAGGCAGAGCCCTGAGGATACTATATCATGCAAAGAAAGGATTTTTATCTCATGAAAAGGAGTTATTACAGTGGAAAAGAGTTGAGAATCACTGTGTGGTTTGCCGTGGAGAAGTACAGCTGACGGTCCAATGGTCGGGACCTGGAGTTAGAAAACCCCCAATTCCAAATGGGGCAAAAAATGAATTCAAGCAATTACTTCACAAGCCGGTGAAGGTTTTGGATGCACTTGTATGTGGGTTATGCCGACTAACCCACTTGCCAAGAATGGTCTTTTACACCCAGTGGGATTTACGAGGAGACAATGTGGATATGCAGGTGTGTTCATGCTATTGGAATGGACGTGACATTGAGTATTGCCTGGTGTGTAAAGCAAGAACTCATATGGGAAGACTACTGCATGTGGCAAAAGCAGATGGATGGCAAGTGAGAAGGTTTTTAGACCCTCTGAGGACCTTTCACACCGATGAAACCTGCTGGGCTAATCCTGCAGCAACAACTGCGCTTGATCAAGCTGAGGGGAATCAAGGCAGCGGTGACGTGAGTCCAACGGCCCCAAGTGTCTATCTGATGTTGGACACAGCTAGAGCAGGAGGAAGTGATCAAGCTGCAGGAGGTAGTGAACGGAAGCCATCTTTGTTGCATGAAGCTATACAACAAAGTTGGTCCCAGGGTCCAGAGTATGGGCAAACTTATGATCCTCCAATAGATGCAATGCAAATTCCACTGGTGTTTAGAGTGTATAGAGATCCGGAGCGACCCGGATATACAGACATGATGGAAGGACTGACAGATGATCAACAGCAAAAAGCCCAAGAAGAAGGATGGATCGGCCCTTGGGAATTGACAACTTGGGCAAAATTGATAGAAGAAGTTCTAAAAAATCCAGAAGTTTTACTGGAAGATGCAGAAGAGGTGCCACAAGAAAAAGGGGGCAGAGAAACCCTCATGTATTATTTTACCACTGGATTAGACGCCTGGGGAAATAAAGCAGCAAAACTGAAGAAGAAGTCAGCCGTGTACCACGTGACACCCGAAGAATGGGTGAGGAAAAGGAGGATACAGTCTAGAGGGGGAGTGGCTAGCAGAGCGGACACTCCTAGTAGGCCGGACCAAACAATTAGGGTGCGGCTCACAGTGCTGATGGTGTTGGTTCCCTATGTGGGGGTTTATTCTGTCGGAGCACACGTTGAACTCCTGGAGGAACAGCAGCAGTCAGACCAACCGACTCAAGGTGAGGAAAA